>NC_134852.1:26124285-26428214 GCF_049852395.1 Peromyscus maniculatus bairdii | reverse complement strand
TCATAATGAAAAGTTTTGATGAGCCAATTACACGTGGCTAAATTTGCACTATTTCCTGCTAGTGTCAATACAGAAGCAAAGAGAGAAAGAGAGGAGAGGCTCTCATATGTGATCCTGAAGTAGGAGTGTCCATGGGAAGATAGAAGCTACCTGCCTTTATGCCAAAGGTAAAAGCACCTGGACGATTCCTAGATCACTGAAACAACTGGACCCATTAAAATGTATGCAGGTGTGTTACCACAGTCGTGTTTTCAAATCACTCTAAGGTGTATTTATTTCTGCACAACATCCTTGGTCAAACATGAAACATCTAATCCGTGAGGACTGACCTTTGTCTTCTTATCACTGTCTTTCCAGTCCATTCCTTTATTGGCTCACCACTCCCTACAAGGACTTATTGCTCACTTACAGTTGATCAAGTGATGGTTCACACCAACAAAATATTTTTCTCTGGCCATATTTTCATACAAAACTGAGGTAGGTAGACTACTACTGCTGCATTTTAACAACATTCATAAGAAAATGAATTTCACAAAGGATCACTTTACCATAGGGAGAGATGGAGTTCCATTATCCTCTGGGACAGGTGTGAGAGCATCACGTTTTTCAGAGAGCCTTTAGGATAAAAACATGCAATAATGGGTGGATTTGGTCCTTTGACCGACTCTGTTGAAAGATTGGTTACCTGCATATTAAGCAGCAATTTTGCATTACGTATTTCAACATAAATTTTGTGTTGCTTTTGTGAATTTCAACTTAACTCAATCTATAAAACATTCAGTGAAGACTCACTCTTAGTTCTATTTAAAAATCAAAATCAAAACAGTCAGTGGCCTGGTAGAGGCCTCAGTCAATAAGAGTGCTTGATGCCCACACATAACAAACTGAGTTTGAATGATCATCAACCGCATAAAAAGCTGGGCATGGACACATGCACTTGTAACCCAGTCTTTGGGTGGAAGAGACAGGGTATCATTTGGGCTTGTTGGCTGCTAGAGCTGCTCCAGGTTCAGTCAGAGACCTCATGTCAAGTGGGTAAGTGAGAGAATGACACAAGAAACCAATATCCTCCTCTTCTCTTCATGTCGCACACAGACATAGGCAAACCAGGCAACACACATCTATGCACACTAGAGACAGGATGGTGGTTTTTGCACACACTTTGTTCTGATGGTTGCAGTAACTAACTGATGGCTTTGTGGTTGTGTGCTCTAGCACTGAATGCTCCTATTTCATTCTTTTCCCTCTACCTCTAAAGTACCACGGCCTCTTTTCTGTCAAGAAACTTTTAGGCATTTCATTGAGTCTAATCATCTCTCCCAGGATAGTTTGGTAGAAAATGAAATACACTCTATCTCTAAGCAACAAGCTGCCAACAATCTCAGAAGTCACTCCTTTTTTTGGTGCTTTGAAGCTGCTTTTTCCACCACCGCCACCCCCACACAGACAGGCACACAGGGACAAGGAAGTGGGGTTCTTCTACATCCTTTGTTCTATTTGATGCAGTAGGTATATTTTATAGTTGTATATGTACATGAACAGTTCCTTTATTACTCCTGGTTCATCCCTCCTGTCCTGATCCTATAGCACAAATTCCCTTCTCTGTTCTCTGTTATCTAAGAGATAGACTTGGTGCAACAGGAGAGCAACCCTTGCCTTTACTCTCACAAGCCAACATATGGCTGACAGGTTATAGGTGGCCTTGTATTTGTTGTTGTTGTTACCTGTTTGCTAGTAGAAGCCAGACCATCACCAAATGTTGCCTTGGACTGTTAAGTAACAGCCTGTTCTAAAACTCATGGGAGGGGAGCACAGTCTCTCTGTCTCCTGTCCTTCCTGGCTATGTCTAAGCTCTAGGTGCCTGGGGTTTGTAGTTGGAGAACTCTGATGCAATAGCTGTGTTTTTCTTGCTTCCATGTTGCGCTTCACCCAGTTGAGTGAACCTTCTCTACAGAACCATGTCTGAAGCCTACTGCTGATGGGATCCCCAGCAGAGCCAAAAACTTTGAGTCATAGTTGTTTATACTCATTGTGGATAACTGTGCCTAACCATGACTGATGTTTCAGGAGTGTGGGTGCACAGATTCACATCTGACCAACACAGCATTGAGACATTTCAGACAGAATCCACTCCCCCGCAAAAAGAAAAGAAGTAGCGATTAAAAAAAAAAGAATAGTGTCTGGTAATAGCATTTAACCTTCACTAAAAAATACCAAAATGATCACAGATTTCACTGTGATAAATTAAGTTGAAACTTTTCAAAGTAAACAACATTAATGTGGTTTCCCTAACTAGTAGAAAATCACCAATCAAATCAGATTTCGAATGATGAACTGTTGTTTTTAAATGGGAGCTGAGCCCTACGCACACTGTTCTCTTGTTTTGTTTTGTTTTGTTTTGTTTTGTTTTGTTTTGTTTTGTTTTGTTTTGTTTTGTTTTGTTTTTGTTTTGTTTTGTTTTGTTTTGTCTTGGTTGGAACAGTCCCTTTGCCAGCTCAGGCTATGTGCCTCTGAGTTGAAGCCAATCTTCCTCCTCTCATTTTAGTATTCCTTACTTAAAGAATTGTCACTCTCAAGAACAGGACTAAGATTGTAAAAAACAGGACACATTACCTATTTGACTCAACCTGGTCCTCCATTGAAAACTGGGCCATCTCTTGTTTTCCTTTAGAAGCCATTTTAATTGCTGTCAACCCACACTGTAAAGAAAAAAATTACACTTTATATATCAACATGCTTCTCAACTGAAAATTTATCAGAGAATCTGTAAAGAATCAGTCACAAAGGACAGATTGTCCTTCATCCCTTGCTGCAAGTTCACACACACACAGCTGGACCCTTCCTTTGGACACACCATTGCCCTGTCCAACATTGCCTGTGAGCACCCCTCCTCTCCAGAACTCTCCACAAACACTCACTGGTTCCAAGCTTCTTAGCTCCATGGAGATGTGACTCAATTGCCCCAACCCCATTATGTGGCATCTAGGTTTGGTGTGCCTTTGTTCGGTAAGAGAGCTCAAGTGGCCTCTCTGGAGCAGTTTGTTAACCTATTTTTCCAAACTATGTCTTCCCTAAACTGTGAATTATTATCTCCCAACCTGAGCAGCATTTCCTATACACATAGAAAATTTGAACAAATTAAATAAAAAATGTCTTCTTGGTATGTCTTCTTCAATGATCAATTTCCAAACTTGCCTGTGTGCCAGTGACCTTTCTCATTTTCCACTCCAGCCTTATCTCTGAGAATCAAGCCCCATCAGTAACTTCGTAATTGCAACAGACTTCTGTTTATTCTACAGATATTTATCTTTAAAACTAATTCATTTTTATTGTGTATGTATGGGAATGGTGGGGGGGCCTTTTTCCTTGGTTTAATTTTAAAATTAAGCCCAATTCTGAAACCAAGTAGGCTGTGTGCTGTGTTACTTTTAACTATGTATAAAAATATAAAAAACATATTTGGAGAAAAATGTTTCACTCTGAACAGATTCATTGAGACTGCTTGATCTTTGGCATGTGATGGGTGGACCTGAGTGTCATTGCTGGGTATATACTGGGGATGTCGTTGAATGCTGTTTACCTTGGTTTTTGCTTCAATATATGCATTGTAGTCAAGCGGTTTGCTGTCAATTCTTGTGTTTCCTGGGATGATCCCTCGTCACTATTCTTGCAAGGAGAATGCACTGCTGACACTCGAGTATGTGTGAGTGTGTGTGTTTGTGTACGTGTGTGTGTGTGTGTGTGTGTGTGTTTGTATGAATACTAAAATATTTACAGTGAATGTATAAATCAGAGGGCCAGTGAGAGGGCTAAGGTGATAAAGGCACTTGCCAGGATGACTGACAATTGGAATTTGATCCCTGAGACTGAAATGGTGAGAGGAGAGAACTGACTGCTATAAATTATCCTTTGACCTCCACACTTCTGCTATGGCACACAGGTTTCTTGCCTTCCCTCATCCACCAAATAACTCAGGACCAGGGTGTCCTCGAATTGACAAAGACCAGCTTGCCTCTGCTTCATGAGTGCAGGGATTAAAGGTGGGCATCACCATGCCCAGCCTGCTATTGATGTTCTTCCTGCCTATATGTTCTCTGGGTTTCAATGTGTCAAACTGGCAGGCTGATGAGGACTGTTGTCTAGGGAGTAGCAGACATGTTGATGCTGGCTACTTATAACAACTTATGATATCTTGGCTTACACTCTCATCATCTGCATTACAATCACATTCATTCTGGGGTCTGGAAAGATGGCTCAGTAGTATAAACACTTATTGCTTTTGTTTCATTCTTGTAAAACCCTTGTTACTCTTGCAGAGGGCCTGGGTTTGATTCACAGCACCCACTTCTTGTCTGACAACCATGCAGAACTGCAATTCCCCGGGATCAAATGCCCTCTTGGATGTCTGTGGGCAGCACACACACACAAGGTGCACAGAGAGAATGTATGCAAAACTTTAAAACACATAAAATAAATCAATTTAAAATATACAGGTATGTTGGGTACATTCATGTTGACATGAGCTACCCGAGTCTCCATTATTTATACTCTTCATTTCTATGAGATCTTCTCTTGGTGTTGCAAGATGCTCAACTTTTGATTTTTTTCTCCATAGTCTAATTTACTATCACTTACCCCTTAAAACAGTGATTTTCAACCTGTGGGTCAGACCCATTTGGTAATCATAGGACTCTTATTCACAGAGGTCACCTAAGACCTTCTGAAAATACAGATATTGACCTTATGAGACATAACCTTAGCAAAATTACACTTATGAAGTAGCAACGAAAATAATTTTATGGTGAGGGTCACCACAACATGAGGAACTGCATCAAATGGTCACAGCATTAGAAAGGCTGAGAACTGTAGCCTTTGAAGGTCATTAGTTCGGGTGTTCCCAGAAGTGAGGGTATAAAGGTGGTGAAGGACATGTTCCAGGCTGGGTTCTTCTTCTCTGACACTATTTGCAATAATGTAGACATAGGAACACAGAAGCATCATTCCTCTCACAAGCAAATATGTTAGTTTTCAAATTAGTGGGAATTACCACTAAGTATTTTTTTTTTTTATTTTAAAGCTCTCAGTTATTACCTCTCCCAGAGAAAGGAGGTTGACTTCAGTTTTAAACTTCTTTAATGCCCAGGTCTTGCTATCATCAGAAAGATGTTTTTCTGTTTTCTGCAATGGAAAGGTAGAGGATTAACTTTCTTGGTTTGGGTCTGAAATTAATTCTTTTGTTTTGGAGTGCACAATTTTGAAACTACTTTATTCCTTAGCAGGTACCTAAAATTGAAACATGGAAAGTAGAAACTCTCACTGAAAAGTGAAATATCTTCAAATATGCTCATGTATTTACAAATTACTACAACCTCATCAAGAACTAAAAGGTAGCCGGGCAGTCGTGGCTCACGCCTTTATTCCCAGCACTGGGGAGACAGAGCCAGTCCGATGATATCTGTGAGTTCGAGGTCAGCCTGGGCTACCAAGTGAGTTCCGGGTCAGCCTGGGCTACCAAGTGAGTTCCAGGAAAGGTGATAAGCTACACAGAGAAACCCTGTCTCAGAAAAACCAAGAAGAAAAAGAAAAAAAAAACCAAAACGTAATTATGCTAGCCTAGAGTAAGAGAAAATCATGAACTGAGAAACTTGGTCTTGCCCTGTTGCTGAGATTAAACTGAATTCCCTTGGTTTTAGAGTTTCTGATCTTATATGACATGATTATTAATTTTAATTTGGCCTCTTCCCTCAGTGTTTCTCTATCATGGTGGGGAGGCAAAAGTACATGTTATTTTCCATTTAGAAATAAACTCTGATGTAATTACTAGTGTCTTCCATATCATAGTACCTAGGAAACTGCTTTTGTCCATTGATTGACATTCAAAAGCCATAAATATGCAACTTCTGATTCACACAAACCCTCACTCTAGTGCTCCTGGTACAAGCAAACAAGTTTCCTAACCTCCAGCAGCTCAAGGTGATGATGTCGCTTTAATATGAATAGATAAGTATCTAATTACAACCCTCCAGTATTTTAAATGTTTGCATGTGGCACAAAGAATGTACGGTTATGTTGTTTTAAAACACAGAACAAAAAATCCGGAAGTTAGAGTGGTACTATATGGTAATTGAATCTTCCCTTCTACAACGCTGGTAAGTGGGGCAAGGATTCCTATTATGTAACTAGGGGAAGTTGTCAACATACTCGTAGGGATTCAAATAGAAAACATGCTGTAATCTCTTCATAATGAAAAGTTTTGATGAGCCAATTACACGTGGCTAAATTTGCACTATTTCCTGCTAGTGTCAATACAGAAGCAAAGAGAGAAAGAGAGGAGAGGCTCTCATATGTGATCCTGAAGTAGGAGTGTCCAAGGGAAGATAGAAGCTACCTGCCTTTATGCCAAAGGTAAAAGCACCTGGATGATTCCTAGATCACTGAAACAACTGGACCCATTAAAATGTATGCAGGTGTGTTACCACAGTCGTGTTTTCAAATCACTCTAAGGTGTATTTATTTCTGCACAACATCCTTGGTCAAACATGAAACATCTAATCCGTGAGGACTGACCTTTGTCTTCTTATCACTGTCTTTCCAGTCCATTCCTTTATGGGGTCACCACTCCCTACAAGGACTTATTGCTCACTTACAATTGATCAAGTGATGGTTCACACCAACAAAATATTTTTCTCTGGCCAAATTTTCATACAAAACTGAGGCAGGTAGACTTCTGCTGCATTTTAACAACATTCATAAGAAAATGAATTTCACAAAGGATCACTTTACCATAGGAAGGGATGGAGTTCCATTATCCTCTGGGACAGGTGTGAGAGCATCACATTTTTCAGGGAGCCTTTAGGATAAAAACATGCAATAATGGGTGGATTTGGTCCTTTGACCGACTCTGTTGAAAGATTGGTTACCTGCATATTAAGCAACATTTTTGCATTACGTATTTCAACATACACCCGAATTTTACAGTTTTGTGTTGCTTTTGTGAATTTCAACTTAACTCAATCTATAAAACATTCAGTGAAGACTCACTCTTAGTTCTATTTAAAAATCAAAATCAAAACTGTCAGTGGCCTGGTAGAGGCCTCAGTCAATAAGAGTGCTTGATGCCCACACATAACAAACTGAGTTTGAATGATCATCAACCGCATAAAAAGCTGGGCATGGACACATGCACTTGTAACCCATTCTGTGGGTGGAAGAGACAGGGTATCATTTGGGCTTGTTGGCTGCTAGAGCTGCTCCAGGTTCAGTCAGAGACCTTATGTCAAGTGGGTAAGTGAGAGAATGACACAAGAAACCAATATCCTCCTCTTCTCTTCATGTCTTCACACAGACATATGCAAAATGTACAACATACAATACACACACACACACACACACACACACACACACACACACACACACACATCTAGAAACACTAGAGGGAGGACGGTGGTTTTTCCACACACGTTTTTCTGATGATTGCAGTAACTGATGACTTTCTTGTTGCTCAAAGCACTTAAAGCTCTTATTTCATTCTTCTTCTTCTACCCCTAAAGCACCATGGCCCCTTCTCTGTCAAGAAAATTTTTAGGCATTTTAGGAATATCATTGTGTGTCATGCTCTCTCCCAAGAAATTGGTTTGGTAGAATGTGAAGTATACTCTATCTTGAAGCACCCAGCTGCCAACCAATTCAGACTTCACTACATTTTTGGTGCTTGGAATTGCTTTTTGATAGTCCATTCACAAGCATATTATGAAACTGTCACAGGACTATTCTTATATTCTACAAGTGTTTCTGTTTAATGCTTAGTCTTTATAAGGCAGTGGAGAGCAACACTGTCCCCTCAGTTCTACTCCATCCAAACTACACTGAGGATCTCCACGTTTCAGGGCTTATGGTTTATAAGTTCTGGGGCAACCACTTTTTTTTCCTACCTGACACGTCCCTTGGGCTTCACCCCAGTTGTGGAACTCATTGAGGGGACTATTAACCTTCTGTACAGAAGCATATCAATAAGCCCACTCTGAGGCGATCTTCAGCAAAGCCTGGGAGAGTCTTGAACCTTGCCCATTTACTCACACTCTCTCCAGCAGACAGCTCACCCAAATGTAACAGTGAACCAAATTAATGCCCTGCAAACTAATATTGTTACACATATGTGCATGGCATGTGATGTGCAGTGTGTTTGTATGTATGTGTGATTTCAGGTACATACATGCCAGTGTGCTGGTGTGTTGACTGGAATACACACATGAGGGTTGACACTCACCTTCAACCTTATTTTTGTGACTGGGTCTCTCATTAACAAATCCAAACCCCAGGCTATTTATTCATGAAACTTCAGGGGATTCTCTGTCTCCACCTCCAATCTCACCATGAGCTCCCCAGGATTATAGATGCACACAAGACCATCAAGCCTCATGTGGATTCTGGGCATCCAAACTCCCATTCTCACATATGCACAGTAAGCACCTTATCCACTGAATCATTTCCCTAGCCATGGCTTATTAACAGCATTTCATACTGTATCAGAGGTATAATCAGTCATTTCAGTATGAGTGCTCCACAAATAATTATTCAGCTTTGATTAACAAAAAAATAAAGAAGCTGAAATTGTCTTACACAGAGGAAAACATGGTTACAGTTTCTGAATTTTATATTCTCTAATTACTCAGTGTATTTTAAAATGCAGACTCTCTTACCACAGTGAAAGTCTTTCTTTAACTCTTCCAGTAACTGCAAAAGAAAAAGGCAAAATATGGTAGAAGCAACTGCAGAAAATATGGGTATTAAATGTCAAGGCCAATATTTTATTACTACTTGACACCAATTCTGTATACCCTTTAAAGTGGATATTGATTGATAAACAATAAATACATGGAGAACTCTTAATTCCCACTTCCTTGTATATTCAAATACAGAAGATGAATTTATCACAAGTTACTACTTAAAATAAACTGTTGTGTGAAATTCCTTTGACCTTGAGTACTATCAGACAGAGAAACTGGCATCTTAACCAGAATCAACATCACAAACTGAAGTGTTAAAGGGATAGCACAGTGTTGCTGCTGCTGGATTAGTCTTTGGACTAGTGGTGCTAGGAGAACTGTTAGTGAGTACACACATCCTGTATAGAAGTGAAAAGAGATTTTTCAAGGATTCAGTTGAACTTGTTCCATTGAAGATGAAAATTCCAGACACAAGGAAGCTCAGTCTACAGTGACTGCTCTTTGCAGCACAGCAGAACATAAGAAACACAAACAGACCAAGGACAACGACCTTTGCAAAGAATTTCCAGCTGCCAGTGTGGCCAAATATATACACACAGAGGTCAGTGTGTATACTCTCCTCAACTGCTTCCAAGGAGGATGCTGAAGCCTCTGGGTTCCAGCTCTGGTCTCTTGCTCATGTTCAATGCAAAGAAGTTCACTCTCAGCTGCTATCGCCTTCCATGGTAAGAGCCATTGGAAAGACTTCTGCAGTAGTTATGCACCTGGACTCTACCTCCAGGAAGAGAAGCATAGAAGAAACGTGGGGCCAGAGCACCAATTCCAAGGGAGTAGAACCTCACAGTCTCCCAGGAAAAATAGACGCCAGGAAAATATCAAAGTGAGAGGTGAAATTAATAAAATAGAAACTAAGAGAATAATACAAAAAATTAATGAAACAAAGAGTTGGTTCTTTGAGAAAATCAACAAGATAGACAAGCCCTTATCCAAACTAATCAAAAGACAGAGAGAGAGAATCCAAATCAACAAAATCAGAAATGAAAGGGGGGACATAACAACAGACATTGAGGAAATCCAGGGAATTATCAGGTCATATTTCAAAAACCTCTACTCCACAAAACTGCAAGACCTAAAAGAAATGAACAATTTTCTGGATAGGTACCACATACCTAAGTTAAAACAAGACCAGATAAACTATTTAAATAGTCCAATAACCCCTAAGGAAATAGAAACAGTCATTAAAAGTCTCCCGACCAAAAAAAAAGCCCAGGACCAGATGGTTTCAGCGCAGAATTCTACCAGATTTTCAAAGAAGAGTTAATTCCAATACTCTCTAAATTTTTCCACATAATAGAAACAGAAGGAACATTACCAAACTCCTTCTATGAGGAAACAATTTTATTTGTTTCCACATTTAAAACTTCTAGCGAGTCAAGCTTTCACTCTATGCTAACAGTTTGCCCTCTACAAAGGAATAAAAACAATTCTTATTTCTTTTTTTCAGTTACAGTATGTAAAACTGGAGTGTAAACATCTTAGCATTGCCCATGGCTGAGGCAGAGCATTTGTCCCACCAACAAATGTGCTGAGATTGTGGCTCTATGGTAGAGCCTATGCTTGGCATGTGGGAGGCCTGCATCAACCCTCCTCACCACAAAGAAAATTCCAATGCTGAAATAATGAAGAAACTCACCCACATTACAATAATACTGACTCTTTTTACCTCACCACTTATGTAAAGAGGGTCATTCCGATTCCTCTACACTGTTCACTTGTTGCTGTGCTTTCCCAAGGCAAGGCAGGTGTGGAAGTGTCCATGGTGACAGTTGCTGAAAGCCCAAACCCTGTAGTGTTTCTCCCTCTTAGAATCTCATCCAGACTTGATGGACCAGTCAGTGCCGTCTACTACAGAACAGTGTTCTTTTCTCAGCCTCCCTCCCACTCTGGCAAATTTTTCTGGAAATTATGTCTTGTAGCATAAAAACCAAGAAGCAACATATACTACACTAACTGACAAAACTAAAGGGAAGAGGTGTTGGCAGTGTAGCCAATAGGGAGAGCACCAGCCTAGAATGCTTCTAATGGTAGTGTTGGATCCCCAGCACTGTGTCTAGAACTCAAAATCCATTCATGGTTTAAAAAGTTATTGATAAGCCTATTATTTCTTATGGCAAGGTATATTTACATTAAATGGAGGCAAATTAAAGATAAATATAAAACCATATGTGAATTGTCTAATATGTCTAAATTGAGAAATTATAGGAAGGAAAAAACCAGAAAAAGTTATATTTAGTCCCAAAAAACTTAATGAAAGTAACTGAATACTGTATTTTTTGTTTTCTTTTTACATGATCACATTTTATTGACCCTGATGTATATAAAATATGTAACATAAATACAGTGTATTTATTTAAAAAAATGAAAGAAAAATCCATTTTATAGCATGTCACATGACTGTCACATGACTATAGATAACACATACTGCGGACTAGGTTAAAAATCTTTATGTAACATAAATACAGTGTATTTATTATAAAAAAATGAAAGAAAAATCCATTTTATAACATGTTACATGGCTGTCACATGACTATAGATAACACATACTGCGGACTAGGTTAGAAATCTTTTTTGTTTGTTTGTTTGTTTGTTTAAGACAGGGTATCTCTGTGTAGTTTTGGTGCCTGTCCTGGATCTCGCTCTGTAGACCAGGCTGGCCTTGAACTCACATAGATCCGCCTGGCTCTGCCTCCTGAGTGCTGGGATTAAAGGCTTGCACCACCACTGCCCAGCTTAGAAACCTTTTTATTTATATAAAGATACTACATGCATCAGAGACTCATGTAAAATAAACATGTTTCAGATGATATAATTTGAGATTTGAAATTTCTCATAAACTATTAGTTAAATAATTCTGAATTCCAAACCATTAAAGGCATGTTCAAAAAGGATATAACTACATTTATATCTCATATCCTTAGTTCCTTCTTTGAAAGAACAAAGCATTTTTTTTTTTGCAATTAGGGTAATAGCAGTGGATTATTCACCTTCAATCTTACCTGAATGGATTGGAACAGATGTCTTCAGTATTGATTTTAACGGTTGTGATGGTCTTTCTCCACTGTGGCATATTTTAAAAAGTGATATTTTAATATCCATATAAAAACATTTACCAAATTCTTTGAATTATTTGTTGCTTAATTTCCTAATATACATTGCATTTGAGATTTACCCACACCTTTTAATTTGTCTTTCAAGCGGTTAATTATTTGGTGACACTTTCCTTACAACTTAGTCTCATGTGAAAGAAAGGGAGAATTTAGTCCACAAAAATTAGCCCAATAAAAACACACATAGAGGCACACACACACACACACACACACACACACACACACACACACACACACACGAAAGAAAACACTAGTTCCTCCCCAGCCCTTTTTTATGGCTGCAGTAACTCATGGTTTTATATTCATGTGCTCAGTGTAATTAGTGATTTCATTTGTCATGTCATTCTGTGCACTTAGAGTACCACAGCACCTTCTCTGTCACCATACTTTGTGGAATTTTCACTGACTGTGATGTTATCTCTCAAGAGGTTGGTTTGTGGACCACGGAATAGATTCCTTCTTCTGCTAGTTAATCTTACAAGCTACCATGGCCTTGGGTATATTCAAGCTGTTCCTTAGCAGCCCATTCATGAGTGAATCCTGAAACCACAATCTGCTGTTTCTTTGCCAAACAAGCAATTCTATGAACTTACCAAGATAATAACATGAGCAAACAACAATAAAACTTACTGGATAATTTCAGGTTTTTTACTGTGGAACTGTTTAGAAGTCCCAGTAGAATGTAACATGTGGTTTTTGCAAGGTGTGTCTTTAAACAGTTGTAGCTACTGGAACATTATGAATCTGCACTTTGGACATTAGCTGTGACAATTGGGGATCTTTTAACTTGGAGTAAACAAGCTATTCAATAATGTGTAGGAAATGTTTTATTGATACATAGCCCCACTAAAGAAGATGACATAATTGCCCTCTAGTATGGAAGGAATCAATCAAAAGGAACAGAGAACTGGCTTGAAATACAACCTTTAAATGTCTGCAAAACCCAAGTGTCTGAGACAGCAGATCATCAACAGGAATGGGCTTTCAACTCTATGTTCATGTCCAACCGATACGGAAGACAAAACCCCCTTTATAGAGAGATAAATAACAGTCATCTGTGGTGTGGCTCTCTACGTTCAGATCATCTCTTGAGATTCAGAGACTTCATTGCTGGGCACTCTGGAAGACGGAAGGCCTGGGGTCTTCCGCCGTCCGGGAAAGGGTGCTACACCTGACAAAAAGTGCCTCTGCACGTGGAGATGGTGTCCAAAGAGGAAAGTAATTTGTGGGCTCCATGTAATACTTTCTGAAAACTCAGAATGATCCCCAATTCTGTAAGCTCTCAGAAAAGATAAAGGCCTCAAACTAGACCTCCTAATGAAGGTCTAGTTCAAAAGTTGATTTCAGAAAGGTTTTGAAAAGGTAAGGGGCATCAAATGGACATCAGTGTGTATGGATAACACAAGGAGCCTCATTTTCTAATACACAGAGTTGCTACTTGGGAAATGCTGGTTGAGTATAAACCTCATGGCCATATGAACTAAAAAGAACAACTTTTTAGTCTAAAATATAGTGATAATACTGTGGGTACTGTAACACAAAGCAAAAATTCAGTATATAAAATTGTGTCTATCTGAGAGTACATCCAAGAAATAACTTAGTTATTTTTGGATTTCCCTAGGATTAGTGTATTGTTAAACCTTACCTGCAAAGAGGCCGTGGGTCAGTATTATAATGTATTTCTAAAAATAAAAACAAAATGCATTTTATTTCAACTCTAGAAAAATATAGCATATAAAAATGATTAGACTCATTGTTAGCATCAATTTCTTCAAGACCAATCTAGAGATTATTCTAGAGAAAATATTCATCTCTAGGCAATTACTTCAGGTAGAATTCTTCCATTTTCTGTATATTTCACATCAAAGAAGACATAAATTCATCAAGCATAATACCTAAAAATAAACACCCATACACAACTGTGATGATCTTAATGAGCTCTCTCAGACTGATGGGGAGCAGCATCCTTACCAGTAAAAGTATCACCAATTGACTGTGTCACAAAATAGCTTCTTGGAGTTCTTGTTTGACTTTGGGCTAATGATACTAGAAAAAATGTCTAGACTGGGTGTGGTGGCACCCAACTTTAATCCCAGCATTTGAGAGGCAAAGGCAGGTGGATCCTTATGACTTCCAGGACAGCCAGAATGTAATAGTGAGATTGTGTCTCAAAAATAAAACAACAAACAAAATAGAGAGCCAAAAAGGAAAAAATATCTATGAGCCTATACATACTTTTTCTTCAGGAAAACAAAGTATCTTGTTCAGCTTTTTAGTTGGAACTGTTCATGTTAGGATGCAAATTCCTACCACTAGGACTAGATGTTGGCTACTGTCCTTTGTATCATAATGAAACCTCACAGAAAGAAACAGAAGATGGACAAAGATCTTCAAGGAGCAGCATGAGTGAGGACAACATCCTTACTCTCCTCAACCCTCTGAGAGAAGAAGCTCCTCAGATCTAGTTGTGTTCTCAGCCTTATGTGCAGCTTCAAGGATGCCCATGAAAACATCCATCATCTCTCCTGAAAAGAATGATTGGAAAGATCCCTCCCTTGGTAGTTATGCATCCTGAGCTCTGCCTCAGGTGAGAGGGCAGCAGAGAAGCACCTGTGGGGCTGGAGCAGCAGATTCCGTGGGTCATCTTCTGACATGGAGTCATTGTGCATGTTTACATACATGAACTATGAACTCACTCATGCCCTCACTGTACACCTGCACTTTGCTTTTATTTTAATAAAACTTTCATTTTTTGGTCTTGTTTAAATTAAGAGAAACTTAGTGCATCTTCTTTGCATTCCCCATGACTTAGGAAGGGCATTTGTCCCACCAACTAGTGGGCTGCAATTGTGGCTCAGTAGTAAAGCCTATGCTTATCAGGCAGGAGCCCTCAGTCAGTCCTCACCACCACAAATGACAGGAAAGTCAAATTTCATACTAAAGTGATACAAATGTTGCCTGCATTACAATAATATCGACTCTCTTCATCTTACCTCTAGAGAGAAGAAGGTCATTTGGATTCAGTACCTAGTGTGATTGTCAATTGCAAGTTAGGTATAAAAGACAGCATGAAACAGTTGCTGATGCACAAACTCAGCATAGTGCCCCTTCCATTGCAACAGAGTCTCTCTAGACTCCATGGAAGAGCAGCTAATTCTCTGAAATATAGAACAATGTCATTTTCTCAACTCTCTTTTTGTGTCTATTGTTTTTTTCTGGAAACCATGTGTTGCAGCAGGTAAGTGATGTATCATCTTACTCAGATCTATTTAACAAAAACTAAAGGGAAAAAGTACTAGAGGTAGAGTTAATAGGTAGGGTGCTTGCCTAGAATGCTCACAAAGCCTTGTGTTCAACCCCTACCACCCCAGAAAACTAAAACCATCAACCAACAAAACAAACAAAAAAGAAAAGAAAAGAAACAAAAGAAAAGAAGAGAAAGAAGGAAAGGGAAAGAAAAGAAAAACATGTCAGGATTGACAAGTTTTCCTAAAATGTATTACATTCACTATAGCACAACACTTCCATCCTAAAACAGGAGATTACTAAAAAAAAAAAAAAAAAAAAAAAAACAACAGGGGGTAGGTGAAAACTCTCTAAATCGAGAAAGAAATTGCAAAGAAATTTAAAAAGTCAGACGGTTTTAATTACATCATTAGGTCAGAAATTAATTAATGAAAGTGATTGGTTATTGAAGTTTTGTTTGTGCACAATTGCATGTTAGTGGTACTGAACTATGGAACCGTGTGAGGTAGAAAACACAAGGCATTTTTTGTTATAAAAACAAAATGAAAAGCCATATTTCCGACATTCCAATTTACTACAATGTGACATGGAGGACATGTGCCAGGTTCATAAGTTTTATTCTCATTTATCCAAAAACAGTACATGGATCAATATTAAAATCAAATAAGCAACGTTTTGACAATATATTTTCACAGTTAAAAGTACTGAGAAATAATTCCTTAATTCTCACTTTCCCAAATATTAGGAAATGAATATGAAAACCGTGTAAACGCATTTATACTTGATTTCCTTAACTCATTTGGGGGAGCTAAAATCCTTACTCTTACTTATTTTATTCAGGGTTGACAGGACCAGATAGAGTAGTTCACTACACAAATCTTACCTTGATTGAACTTGACGCGCTTTTTCTTATTGTGTTTTGCCCTCTCTGAAGATGCGTGTTCACTGTGACATATGTTTAAAAGCGATCATTATTTTATTGTTTGTATGAAGAACACTTAGCATGTTTTCCAAATTCTTTATTTTTGAGTTCCTAAGATACCTTACATTAGATATTTACAAATAACATTTTATTTTTTGAAACAAGATCTCGCTCTGGAGCCCAGCTGACTTTACACCTACTATATGAACTATGTTGGCCTTGAAATAACAGAGATCTCTCTGTCTCCTGCCTCCCAAGTTGTGGAATTAAAGGCATGAGAAAACAGGCCTAGCCAAATGACTTTGAATTTATTCTTCAGCACTTGATTATGATTAGTGACTGCTGTCCTTCTACCTTTTCTCTTTTGCAAAAACTCGGGCCCCAATTAAATCACCACCACCACACAGGCATGCACACAGGGACAGGGAGAGGGGGTTCTTCCACATTCTTTGTTCTAATGGTGGCAGTAAGTAAGTATATTTTATAGTTCCATATGTACATGACCAGTTCAATTATTACTCCTAGTTCATCCCTCCTCTCCTGAACCTACAGCACACAGTCCCTTCTCTGTTCTCTGTAGCATGAATCTTAACAGGCCTTAGTAATAAAATCAAACCTGAGGCCAGTTATTAGGGTGAAAGCTGGAAGATCAGAGAAGCAGAACAAACCACAGCCACCTCAACTTGCCAATTCCTCAGCTGATTCTTTTTCCTCAGACTGGAAGCCTCTGAGTCCTCATCCGAATGGATCTCAGCTGAACTGCTGCACAAAAGCCTGAAGCTTAACCAGCTAAAAGCTTCTAGTTTCTGGTCCTCACGCCTTATATACCTTTCTGCTTTCTGCCATCACTCCTTGGGATTAAAGGCTCACTTTCTGGGATTAAAGGCGTGAGTCACCATGCTTGGCTGTATCCTTGAACACATGGATTTCTGCCTCTAGAATGCTAGGATTAAAGACGTGGGCTACCACTGCCTATCCTCTATGTTTAATGTTGTGGCTGTTCTCTTCTCTGACCCCAGATAAGTTTATTAGTGGGCACAATATTTTCGGGAATACAATACCACCACAGTTCTCCCAAGAGATGGATTTGGTGGAACAGGACAGCAACTCTTGCCTTTACTCTCACAAGCCAACATATGGTTGACAGGTTATAGGTGGCCTTGTAATTGTTGTTGTTGTTGTTACCTGTGTGCTAGTAGGTGCCAAATCATCACCAAATGTTGCCGTGTAATGTAAAGTCACAGCCTGTTTCAAAACTCATGGGAGGGGAGCACAGTCTCTCTGTCTCCTTTCCTTCCTGGCTAAGGCTAAGATCTAGGTACCTGGGGTTTGTAGTTGGTGAACTCTGATGCAATAGCTGTGCTTTTCTTGCGTCCATGTTGGGCTCACCCAGTTGTGTGAACCTTCTCTACAGAAACATGTCCAAAGGTACTGCTGATGGGATCCCCAGCAGAGCCAACCTTGATTCTTATTTCTTTATACTCATTGTGGACAACTGTCCCTAACCATGACTGCTGTTTCAGGAGTGTGGGTTCACAGATTCACATCTGACCAACACAGTTTCAAGACATTTCAGACAGGACAAAAAAAATGAATGGAATGGGGTAATAGCATCTAACTGTCATGATTGTTCAAAAGCCATTTAAAGCAGAGTGAGTGATCAAAGAGACAACATGATTTTCAAAAACTATGTTAAACATAAACATTTTAAAGGAAAATATATAAGAAACAATGAAAATACTAAAATGATGACAAATTTCACTGTTAAAAATAATTAAAGGTGAAACTTTTCAAAATAAACAACATCAATGTGGTTTCCTTAACTAATAGAAAATCACCAATCAAATCAGATTTTGAATGATGAACTGTTGTTTTTAAATGGGAAGCTGAGCCCTGATGCACACTCTTCTTTTGTTTCAGTTGGAACAGTCCCTTTTTCTAGCTCCCACTCACTATGTGCCTCTGAGTTGAACCCAATCTTCCTCCTATCACTTTAGTATTCCTTACTTAAAGAATTGTCACTCTCAAGAACAGGACTAAGATTGTAAACAAGAAGAAACATTACCTATATGACTGAAGCTCCAAAGGTTCATTTGCTCCATTCAGTATTAAGAATTGTGCCATTTCCTCTTGTTGTTCAAATAATGCTATTTTCAATGGTGTCAAGCCATACTGTAAAAAAAAATTACACTTTATAAATCAACATGCTTCTCAACTGAAAATTTATCACAGATTCTGCAAACAATCAGTCACAAAGGACAGATTTTCCTTCATCCCTTGCTGCACATTGACACACACACACACCGCTGGCCTCTTCCTGTTGACACACCATTGCCCTGTCCAACACTGCCTGTGAGTACCCCTCTTTCCAGAACTCTCCACAAACACTCACTGGTTCCAAGATTCTTAGCTCCATGGAGATGTGACTCCATTGCCCCAACCCCATCATGTGGCATCTAGGTTTGGTTTGCCTTTGTTCAATGAGTGATACAAGTGGCCTCTCTGGAGCACTTGGTTAATCTGTTTTTCCAAATTATTTCTTCCCTAAACTGAGAATTACTATCTGTTTATTCTACAGACATTTTCTTTAAAATTAATTTATTTTTAGTGTGTGTGTGTGTGTGTGTGTGTGTGTGTGTGTGTGTGTGTGTGTAGTATGTGTGGGCCCAAATCCTTTATCTGTTTAAAGGATTTTAAAATTAAGCCCTATTCTAAAACAAAATAGGCTGTGCTGTGCTCCTTTAAACTACGTATAAAAATATAAAAAACATATTTGGAGAAATGTTTTACTCTGAACAGATTCATTGACACTGCTTGAGCTTTGGCATGTGATCGGTGAATCTGAGTGTCATTGCTCGAAGCATACTGGGGATGTCGTTGAATGATGTTTACCTCGGTTTTTGCTTCTATGTCTGACTTGAAATCCAAAAGTGTTCTTACACTTGACTTGTTGCCCCTTGAAACAGCGTGGTGCAGGGCTGTGTTCCCATTGGAATCACGCAGGTGGGGATCTGCACCCTCAAAGAGTAATATGGACATACACTCCACGTTGTCCCTCTGTGTGGCCTGTGGGTATTGTATAAAGAAAGAGATCTTCAGTTCAAGAAAGTCAAGATAGATATTTCTAAAATTTCATTGAATATTAACCCTTAGATCAGACAAATTGCTTAGGTTATGCATATTATCCCTCTGTTTTTGAGACAGGTCTTCTTAAGAACGCCAGGCTTGCCTAAACTCATAATCTCCCCACCAAAGTTTTTCAAGTGGTAGAATTTCAGGGCTATGCCACAACACCTAGATATTAAAGTATCTCATTAGTACTAGTTGGTTATTGTTGTAGTGAGGGTGGTTGCTTGTTCATTTGTTTTGCTAACTTGACACAGTCTGAAGACTCCTGGAAAGACGGATCCTTGTTTGAGGAATTACCTCTATCAGATTGGACTGTGGGAAAGTCTGTGGAACATTTTCTTGATTGAGGCTCATGTGGGAGGGTACATCTTCCTATAGGTGGTGGCACAACTGGGCAGGTAGTCCAGAGTAGTATAAGAAAGCTGAGCAAGCCTTGGAAAAAGCCATGGAAAAGCAGCATTCCCCCCATGATCTCTGTTTCTGTTCCTGCCTCTGGTTCCTGATTTGAGCTCCTGCCCTGCTTTCCCTTCATGATGGACTGGACTTTGATGTGGAATTGTAGGCCAAATAAACATTTCCTCTTCCAAGTTGGTTTTGGTCAGTGTTTTATCACAGCAACAAAAAAACAAACAAGAACAAGATCTAATCCAATTTATACCCAAACTGCTGTCCTATAGCTACCTTAATCAAAGGTGTGCAGCCTTCATCATCCCGGACATCTATTAAGGCCTTTTTGCTTAACAGCAGTTTTACCACGTCTGGGTGGTTGTGGGCACACGCGTAATGGAGTGACGTCCTACAAATTGAGAGGACATTTTAGGAAATTACAGATTATCATAGAAGGCACATTCAACTCTAAATACTAGATAGCAAACTTCATTTCCTTCTAATGTAAGAGAAGTAACTGGGATTTTATTATGTACTTATTTTTCTACTCAAGTGTTCATTTGATATGCTAGGGATACAGTGCATGGCCGTCCCATTTCAGGTAAGTGCTCTAGCACAAGTTTCATCCTTCCTCAGAGTAGCCCGTCTGCATAACAGAACACCCAATAGATTTAACTCAGCTCGGATTTAAATCCTACTCTAATTGCTGTTATAAACTAGGTATATATTATTAGTATCCTGTAGGTAGGATTGCAGGCCAGTGCTGCTGTGCCTATCTTGCTCTTTATTTTACATTTTAGCATCACTGACATCTCTACCACTTACAATTCATGATACTTTATGACTATAATTGGCAATATTATGTTATATATTAGGCTTTCTATGTGCTCCATAACTCAATTTCCCCATTCACAGGATAGAGGTTCAACACTGTAGCTATCTTACATCGTGCTACTGTGATGCTTCAATTCATGTCTTCAAGAGGATGGACAAGTGCTTCTAGCACCTGACAGTCAGTGTTTGGCGGATACAATAATGATTAGTCTTCCTACTGATAACAAACACAATATTTCAATGAAGAGAAATAACAGAATTCTACTTAATGTGCAGACACAAAATTTTTTTATTCAAATATATTTCCAAATTTTAAAACTATATTCCCCAAGATGACCTTGAACTTGGTAATTCTCCCAGTAGGTAGGATTGCAGGTCAGTGCCACTGTGCCGACCTTACTCTTTATTTTACATTTTAGCATTGCTAAAATCTATGCCATGATATTTTATGACTATAATTGGCAATATTTTTAACTTTGATACTATACAACATAAAAGGTTATCATGTAGTTCACTGTGCCTTACATTAAATGAAATATGATACGATCTCAGGCCCATGGGTGGTGCACGCCAGTAGGATTTGCTGAAGAAGGCAGAGGCAGGAGGATCCAAGTAACAGCACCAAATGAAAGGATCAATGGCACTGTTGGTGCAGCTGATTGCCAGTGGAAAAGTCACGAGCCAGGGCCACAACTACCAGAGTTACAGAGAGCTTTATTGGAAGGAGGAAGGGGATAGGAAAGAGGATAGCCAGGTCTAGAGGGGAGAGAGAGAGAGAGAGAGAGAGAGAGAGAGAGAGAGAGAGAGAGAGAGAGATGGCAGGAGGAGAGTGGAGAACAGAGAGAGAGCAAAGAAGCAGCATGGGGTCTACATCTGGCGTTTTAAGGCATGCACGTAGTCGCCAATGTCTCGATGACATAAGACACAAGACCCCAAGCTGCACATGTAGAGGAGTGAGGGCAGGATGCTAACAACAATATTTTTAACTTTGCTACTATACAAAATAAAAGGTTATCATGCATTCCACTGTAGCTTACATTAAGTGAAATATGATACAATCCACAGACCCATGGCAATTCTACAGGCCACTTGTATCTATGTAAATTTTAGCTCTTAAGACTATGAAAGCCGGGCGGTAGTGGCACACGCCTTTAATCCCAGCACTCGGGAGGCAGAGCCAGGCGGATCTCTGTGAGTTCGAGGCCAGCCTGGGCTACCAAGTGAGTCCCAGGAAAGGCGCAAAGCTACACAGAGAAACCCTGTCTCGAAAAATAAAAAAAAAAAAGACTATGAAAGGCAAATAGGTTTAAAATAGCAGTAACAACAAACAAAAATCTAAATCCTCAGTTATCAGTACTTTGAATTTTTTTTTCATTTCTCAATACCCAAAAGTAATATTTCTATATTGCTGCCAACAGGGACACAACCTAGTCTTCAGAAAATAGAGTGCCCATGATAATTCAGACACCAAATGGTAGCAAAGCAGGCCATTGTGCTTTGCCTTGCACCCCCAGTGTGTCCATGGACTCACACCAAAATTGGGCAAATGTCTCTATAAGGAGATAACCCATTGCATCATAGCTCCCTTGCTTTGATTTTCAAAAAGCTTTAAACCAAAAGAAACCTGAGATTCAAATGAGCATGGTTCATTGTATTCAATATTTAAATTTATAGAATGTAAGGAAAGCTAACTGGGCAGAGAAACAAAGATTTTAAGAATGAGAGAATCTTGAGAGGTAGTAGGATGTGTTTTCTGTATAGTAGATAATAACTAAGTTCCATGTGGGGAATAAATGGATTGACAGAATGGACAAATACAGTTGAAAATTCAGTGTTTTTAAAGAATGCGTTTGTTAAGCAAAGAATACTTTGAAAATATACTTTATTTTCATTATTTGTAGAAAGCTCTCATTTAGAAGACTAAATAACCACTCAGAACTACAGAAATTATCAAGAAGCATATGCGTTATGGCTATGGAAATTCTACTGTTGAGTGTCATTGGTTCCCCTTTAGAACACAGTGTGAAATAAGAAATAGGAAAGAAGGGCTGGGGTGGCTGGAAGAGCTCAGTTGGTAAAGCACTTGCCATGCAAGCCTGAGGGCCTGAGTTCAGAACCCCCAGCACCTTGACAATCTAGTAGAGATTTGGGTGAGAGAAACAGCCTCAAAAAATGAGGTGTAGGGACCACAAGGTGGTTCATCAGGTGGTGGGACCTGCCAGCAGACATCATGGCCTGGGTTCAACCCCCCAGAACCCACAATATGGCAGAACACACAACTCTCAAATATAGCTTTCTTCTGACCTTCATACACTTACCTGCAGGTATGTGGGGTACATGTGCACACACACACACACACACAAACACACACACACACACACCCCTACAATTTTTTAATAAGGTGAAAAGCAATTGAGGAAGATAATGTCAACCTGTAGCCTTCACATATATATAAACACACACACACACACACACACACACACACACACACACACACACATACACACACACCATGTACACATAGTTCCAGTTAAAAATGTCCTTATAAGATCCCTCAGCAAACATGTGTCCCAATGATGTAAGATTTCTTGGTGATTCTTTCTTTGGCTCAAAGTTGACATTTTATGTGAAAATTTATCTCATGTTACCATTTTCTGTGTTGTATATAACATAGTACTAAAAACATAAACATTAACGGCTGGAGAGATGGCTTGGTGTTTACAAGCTCCAGTTTCACCTGTAGAGGACCTGAGTTAGATTTCTAGCACACACGGCTGTCAGTAACTCCAGTTCCAGGAGACCCAACACCTTCTGATGCATGTAGTGCTTTGGAAATACATGCAGGCAAAAAGATTATATACATAAATCTAAAACAAATTTAAATATACACATAAAAATAAAATGTATGTAGTTTCATTAGCTAAATCGCTTTAAAGCGCCCAATAAAGTGCTCTAAAAGAGACAATGTAAAAGGATTTGTAAATTAACTGAAATTCTTTCTTTTGCTTCTCTTAAAGAAGGCCTGTGCTGTCCTTCCAAGGTGTGCTGGTCCCAGATGCCTAGAAGCCTAAAGCAGGCACAAACCCCACTGGGCTCAGTCCTGGAAGGTGTGTTTCTCCTTAGTTGGCCCTGACTGTCGCCAACACTTCCTGTCCCTCCTGGCCCTCTCTCTCCCCCGGGCCCCATTACCTGCGCCTTGTGTCCTGTTCATTCACATAGTGTTGGTGGCAGTCGATAAATCGCTCTATTGATGTCACGTCCCCCACGCTGGCCGCCCTTTGGAGTTCCCCAACAGGGTCGTACCCGATGGAGTAGAGGGTAAATTTCGGTTGTCGTTTCCGACACGAGCACCCATGACCCAGGCATGAGGGCCACAGGCGGCTGTACCAGCGAGCCCTCTTTGGGGCTTGAATAGCAGGGGCATCGTAGTCTATGTCCTCCTGCATGTTGAGCCTTAAGGCTCCGCAGGCCCTCCCCGCCCTCCCTGCCCTACCCACCCTCCCCTTTAGCCACCCACTCCCTCCCAAACCCTAAAGTAAAAAATAGAACACTGGTACACTAAAATTTTGAAATTCGGTTAAAGTCTCGCCACTGACACACAGGACCGTCCTGCTAGCGCAGGTCCTTGGTTCAGTGTGAGCAAAACTCTGCTTCACCCTTAGCAACACAGCTGCCCTGGCATTGTGATGTGCTGTGAGCACACAATGGTGCTCAGCAGCTGTGAACCGTGTGCGCGTGCTCCGCCCATGCCCATGTCAGACTCCAGTGGCAAAAGCCTACCATGCCCAGCCCCTGTGCAAAGCACTGTCAAACGGAATTTTGGGGTAGAGCTACCTGCAGGGCCTCCATAACAAAACACTGGGGAATGGGTTGGGTCCTTACAGTCCTGCAGCCATGAGAAAATACCTCCCTAAGACTGGCCTGATGGAGCTAGAAAAAAATTCATCCTGATGGGGCCAAGCCAGACCCAAAAAGACAAATATTGGTTTTTTTTTTTCTTTTTTTTTCTTTTTCTTTTTCTTTTTTTTTTTTTTTTGTCTTTCGAGACAGGGTTTCTCTGTGTAGCTTTCATCTTTTCCTAGAACTCACTCTGTAGCACAGGCTGGCCTCAAACTCACAAAAATCTGCTTGCCTCTGACTCCCCAGTGCTGGAATTAAAGGCATGTGCCACCACTGCCCGGCTTGGTTTGTTTGTTTGTTTGTTTGTTTTTGTTTTGTTTTCTTTAAAGGTTCTGCAATGGGAACTACAATCTGAATAACCACAGATGTTTGGTACCTGGTAAAGGACCAGAAGGGAGAAGAGTATCTCTCAAGGAAGGGGAGAGTGTATAGTGTTATGAAGATATAAATGAACACTAGATTAGAAGGATTTAATGAGAGAAGGATGGGATAGAAAGGTAAAGGAGAAATATGGGCAGGGACAGTCAACACTGCAAACCCTTTGAATAACTATATGGAAACTGACTACCCCAGAAGCTTACCATACATTTGTGAAAGGGATCTAAACGGGCTCAAAACATAACAGGTTTGACAAGGCTCCAATTAGACATCTTATGCCACCATCTTAAACCTCCTGTGCCAGGAACAGGGTACAGCCTCTTGAGTCCCTAACCAAAGGGACCCACAGAACCCCCAAATAGCACAGGCTATTTCCAAGGCTGTTGGGGGCTCTGCAAAGCTGATGTTAAGGTCTTTTTTCTGAAGGTGACATTTCTATCATTGAACACTGAGAAGTTGAACTGATGTCTAACTAGATTCTTCACCTACTAACCAGAGTTCATGGTACTGGAAGGCAGTCTGTGCACTACTGGAGGAGAAAGGTAATCCTCAATATCTCTCAGCTACAAACCATGTGACCCACAACAGCACCCACATGGAAGCTCACAACCATCTGTAAATGCAGTTCTAGGGGATCCAGCACCCTCTTGTATCTTCACAGGCACCAGACATGCGTACAATGTACTACATACATGTAGGCAAAACATAATACACATGAACTAAGTGTAATCTTTAGATAATAATGTAAGACACTTATGTAGTAGGTTCTCTCTATTAAAGCATACAATCCAGTAGGGTTTTCTTAGTATGTTCTTAAAATTATGCAACCATCACTCTATTTGATTTTAAAATATTTTTGTTATTTGAAAAGAAACCATTTATTTATTAGTAGTTATTCTTCGTTCCTCCAGACCCCACCCCCTATCAGCTACCAATCTAACTTTCTGCTTCAGGTTTCTCATTCTGGGTGTTTAAAAGAAATCAAGCCATCTCATTGAGAACTGTCCTATGCTTCTGTCATTTTGCTTCTTTCACTGAGTTTAATGTCTGTCATGTTTTTTCATGTTGTAGGATGTAGCAGTACTCTACCCCTTTTCATGGCTAGACACTTGACCATTGTATTAACACTGCACACTTTGTTCACCCATTCATCAAGCAGTAGGTATTTGGGGTTTCTACCTTTTCTCTATTATAAATGCTGTGCATACTCTGGTGCTAGTGGCTGCATCATTTTATGGCTACAGTTCCAGCAGTAATGTAGCAGGTTCCTGTATCTCGGTTCCTTTACACTCTCACATGTGCCCCAGCACCTGTACATGCTAGACAAGTGCTCTACCCCTCACCTATATCCTCAGCATGCAACATGTACATTTCAATTTTTCTTTTTTCCCCATTATTTTACAATGATTACATATTGAAGTGACAATTACATTAAATGAAAGTAAAATACTAGCAAAATTAATTTCACTTGCTTAGTTTTACATTTACTGTAATTTATAAAGATATTTAAAATTCAGAATATGCAGCCAGAAGTGGTGGTACATTTCCTGTAATCCTAGCACGCAGCGGGTAGAGGCAGGAGCATCATCTGTTCAAGACCATCTTCACTTAAATTTGAGATTTATCCCAGTCAGGGATACATGCATTTAGAAAGCATTTTGTGTTCATAAATAACAAGGAATTTGCAGGGTGCATGTAAGGTGGAAAAAGTGATTTAGGAATCCACTAAGAATGTTATATTGCAAGGGAACTAAAACAATTTTGAAGTGTGTTGAGTGTTAATTACAGATTTTCTTTTTTTTGTTTTTTGTTTTGTTTTGTTTTTTCAAGACAAGGTTTCTCTGTGTAGCTTTGTGCCTTTCCTGGAACTCGCTATGTAGACCAGGCTGGCCTCGAACTTACAGAGATCCGCCTGGCTCTGCCTCCTGAGTGCTGGGATTTTTTTTTTTTTTAGTCTTCTTTTTTTTTGTTTGTTTGTTTGTTTGTTTTGTTTTTGTTTTTTTATTTTATATTATTTTTTTATTTTACAATACTATTCAGTTCTACATAATAGCCACAGATTCCCTTGTTCTCTCCCTTCCTGTCCCCTTCCCCTTCCCCCCCAGCCCAACCCCAATTCCCACCTGCTCCAGATCAAGGTCTCCCCTGCGGACTGGGATCAACCTGATAGACTCAGTCCAGGCAGGTCCAGTCCCCTCCTCCCAGATTGAGCCAAGCGTCCCTGCATAAGTCCCAGGTTTCAAACAGCTAACTCATGCAACGAGCCCAGGGCCTGGTACCACTGCCTAGATGCCTCCCAAACAGATCAAGCCAATCAACTGTCTCACCTGTTCAGAGGGCCTGATCCAGTTGGGGACCCTCAGCCTTTGGTTCATAGTTCATGTGTTTCCATTCATTTGTTTATTTGTCCCTGTGCTTTATCCAACCTTGGTTTCAACAATTCTCGCTCATATAAACCCTCCTCTTTCTCACTAATTAGACTCCCAGCGCTCCACCAGGGGCCTAGCCATGGATGTCTGCATCCAGATTCCTCAGTCCTTGGATGGGTTTTATGGCACACCTATTAGGGTGTTTGGCCATCCCATCACCAGAGTAGGTCAGTCCCAGCTGTCTCTCGACCATTGCCAGCAGTCTTTTGTGGGGGTATCCTTGTGGATTTTTGTGGGCCTCTTTTGCTCTTTGTTTCTTCCTTTTCTCATGTGGTCTTCATTTACCATGGTCTCCTATTCGTTGTTCTCCCTCTCTTTTCTTGATCCAGCTAGGATCTCCCGATCTCTTTCCCTCGACTCTCGCCCTTCATTGCTCCCACTCATGTCCAGGCTTTTCATTTAGATCTCATCCATTTCTCCATGTCTTTCTTGGGGTCCCATTTTCCAGGTAGCCTCACTGGTGATGTGAGTAGCAGTCCAGTCATTCTTGTTCCACATCTAGCATCTTCCTATGAGTGAGTACATACCATATTTGTCTTTCTGAGTCTGGGTTACCTCACTCAGGATGATTTTCTCTAGATCCATCCATTTGTCTGCAAACCTCATGATGTCATTGTTTTTCTCTGCTGAGTAGTATTCCATTGTGTATATGTGCCACAATTTATTTATCCATTCTTCAGTTGAAGGGCATCTAGGTTGTTTCCAGGTTTTGGCTATTACAAACAATGCTGATATGAACATAGCTAAGCAAGTTCTCTTGTGGTATGATTGAGCATTTCTTGGGGATATGCCCAAGAGTGGTATAGCTGGATCTTGGGGGAGATTGATTCCCAATTTTCTAAGAAAGCGCCATATTGATTTCCAAAGTGGTTGTACAAGCTTGCATTCCCACCAACAGTGGAGGAGAGTTCCCCTAGTTCCACATCCTCTCCAGCATAAAGTGTCTTCAGTGTTTTTGATCTTAGAGCCATTCTGACAGGTATAAGGTGGTATCTCAGAGTTGTTTTGATTTGCATTTTCCTGATGATTAGGGATGTTGAGCAATTCCTTAAATGTCTTTCAGCCATTTGAGTTTCCTCTGTTGAGAATTCTCTCTTTAGTTCTATAGCCCATTTCTTAATTGGACTGTTGGTCGTTTTAATGTCTAATTTCTTGAGTTCCTTATATATTCTGGATATCAGTCCTCTGTCAGATGTGGGGTTGGTGAAGATCTTTTCCCATTCTGTAGGCTGTCGCTTTGCCTTGTTGACCGTATCCTTTGCTGTAGCTAGAGTTTTCCTGCCTTGCCCACAGTCAGGACAAATCTTTGTCACCCGCCAGTCCCACAGCCGCTCAGACCCAACCAAGTAAACACAGAGACTTATATTGCTTACAAACTGTATGGCCGTGGCAGGCTTCTTGCTAACTGTTCTTATAGCTTAAATTAATCCATTTCTATAAATCTAGACCTTGCCACATGGCTGGTGGCTTACCGGCATCTTCACATGCTGCTGGTCATGGCTGTGGCTGGCAGTGTCTCTCCGCCTCAGCCTTCTGCTTCCCAGAATTCTCCTCTCTCCTTGTCCCACCTACTTCCTGCCTGGCCACTGGCCATTCAGTGTTTTATTTATTGACCAATCAGAGCAACAGATTTGATATACAGACCATCCTACAGCACTTTGCTCTACAAAAGCTTCTCAGTTTCAAGAGGTCCCATTGATTGATTGTTTCTCTCAGTGCCTGTGCTACTGGTGTTATATTTAGGAAGCGATCTTCTATGCCAATGCGTTCAAGACCACTTCCTACTTTCTCTTCTAGCAGGTTCAGAGTAGCTGGATTTATGTTGAGGTCCTTGATCCACTTGGACTTAAGTTTTGTGCACAGTGACAGATATGGATCTATTTGCAGTCTTCTACATGTTGATATCCAGTTATGCCAGCACCATTTGTTGAAGATGCTTTCTTTTTTCCATTGTACAATTTTGGCTTCTTTGTAAAAAATCACATGTTTATATGTGTGTGGATTAATGTCAGGGTCTTCAATTCGATTCTATTGGTCCCCATGTCGGTTTTTATGCCAAGCTGTTTTTATTACTGTAGCTCTATAGTAGAGCTTGAAGTCAGGGATTGTGATGCCTCCAGAGGTTGTTTTATTGTACAGGATTCTTTTGGCTATCCTGGGTTTTTTGTTTTTCCATATGAAGTTGAGTATTATTCTTTCCAGGTCTGTGAAGAATTGTGTTGGTATTTTGATGGGGATTGCATTGAATCTGTAGATTGCTTTTGGTAAAATTGCCATTTCTACTATGTTGGTCCTGCCTATCCATGAACATGGGAGATCTTTCCATTTTCTGACATCTTCTTCAATTTCTTTTTTCAGGGACTTAAAGTTCTTGTCATATAGGTCCTTAACTTGCTTGGTTAGTGTTACTCCAAGGTATTTTATGTCATTTTTGGCTGTTGTAAAGGGTGATGTATCTCTGATTTCCTTCTCAGCTTCTTTGTCCATTGTATAGAAGAGGGCTACTGATATTTTTGAGTTGATTTTGTATCCTGCTATATTGCTGAAGGTGTTTATAAGCTTTATCAGTTCCTGGGTGGAATCTTTGGGGTCACTCAAGTATACTATTATGTCATCTGCAAATAGGGAAAGCTTGACTTCTTCCTTTCCAATTTGTATCCCCTTAATCTCCTTATGTTGTCTTATTGCTCTGGCTAGAACTTCAAGTACTATATTGAATAAGTATGGGGAGAGTGGACAGCCTTGCCTCGTTCCTGATTTTAGTGGAATTGCTTTGAGTTTCTCTCCATTTAATTTGATGTTGGCTGTTGGCTTGCTGTAAATTGCCTTTATTATGTTTAGGTATGTTCCCTGTATTCCGGATTGTTCCAAGACTTTTATCATGAAGGGGTGTTTGATTTTGTCAAATGCCTTTTCTGCATCTAGTGAGATGATCAGGTGGTTTTTTTTCTTTGAGTTTGTTTATATGGTGTATTACATTGATGGACTTACATATGTTGAACCGCCCTTGCATCCCTGGGATGTAGCCTACTTGATCATGGTGGATAATTGTGTTGATGTGTTCTTGGAGTCTATTTGCCAGCATTTTATTGAGTATTTTTGCATCAATGTTCATGAGGGAGATCGGTCTGTAGTTCTCTTTCTTTGTTGTATCCTTGTTTGGTTTAGGAATCAGGGTAATTGTAGCCTCATAGAAGGAGTTTGGTAATGTTCCTTCTGTTTCTATTATGTGGAACAATATAGAGAGTATTGGTATTAACTCTTCTTTGAAGATCTGGTTGAATTCGGCGCTGAAACCATCTGGTCCTGGGCTTTTTTTGGTTGGGAGACTTTTAATGACCGTTTCTATTTCCTTAGGGGTTATTGGACTATTTAAATAGTTCATCTGGTCTTGATTTAACTTAGGTATGTGGTACCTATCTAGAAAATTATCCATTTCTTTTAGGTTTTGCAGTTTTGTGGAGTAGAGGTTTTTGACATATGACCTGATAATTCTCTGGATTTCCTCAATGTCTGTTGTTATTGTCCCCATTTTCATTTCTGATTTTGTTAATTTGGATTCTCTCTCTCTCTGTCTTTTGGTTAGTTTGGATAAGGGCTTGTCTATCTTGTTGATTTTCTCAAAGAAACAACTCTCTGTTTCATTAATTTTTTGTATTATTCTCTTAGTTTCTATTTTATTAATTTCACCTCTCACTTTGATAATTTCTTGGCGTCTATTCTTCCTGGAAGACTTTGCTTCTTCTTGTTCTAGAGCTTTTAGGTGTGCTGTTAAGTCACGAGTGTGAGATTTCTCCAACTTCTTTATGTGGGCATTTAGTGCTATGAATTTCCCTCTTAGCACTGCTTTCATAGCGTCCCATAAGTTTGGGTGTGTGGTGTCTTCATTTTTGCTGATCTCTAGGAAGTCTTTAATTGTTTTCTTTATTTCTTCCTTAGTCCATTGGTGATTCAGTTGAGCATTATTCAGTTTCTATGAGATTGTAGGTTTTCTGTGTAGTTTTCTGATTGTAGTTTTTGTTGTTGAAATCTAACTTTAAACCATGGTGGTCTGATAGAACACAGGAGGTTATTCCAATTGTTTTGTATCTGTTAAGATTTGCTTTGTAGCCAAGTATGTGGTCGATTTTAGAGAAAGTTCCATGGGGTGCTGAGAAGGTATATTCTTTTTTGTTAGGATGGAATGTTCTGTAGTTATCAATTAAGTCCATTTGAGTCATAACATCAGTTAAGTCCTTTATTTCTCTGTTAAGTTTCGATTTGGGTGATCTGTCCAGTGGTGAAAGTGGGGTGTTGAGATCTCCCACTATTAATGTGTGGGGTTTTATTTGTGGTTTAAGCTTTAGTAATGCTTCTTTTACATATGTGGGTGCCCTTGTGTTTGGGGCATAAATGTTCAGAATTGAAACTTCATCTTGGTGGCTCTTTCCTGTGATGAGTATGTAATGCCCTTCTTGATCTCTTTTGATTGATTTTAGTTTGAAGTCTATTTTGTTGGATATCAGGATGGCTACACTCACTTGTTTCTTAAGACCATTTGATTGGAAAGTCTTTTCCCAGCCTTTTATACTTAGGTAGTGTCTATCTTTGAATTTGAGATGTGTTTCTTGTATGCAGCAGAAAAATGGGTCCTGCTTTCATATCCATTCTGTAAGCCTGTGTCTTTTTATAGGTGAATTAAGTCTGTTGATATTAAGAGATATTAATGACCAGTGATTGTTCATCCCTGTTATTTTTGGTGGTAGTTTATGTGTACTCCTCTTCTTTGGGGTTTACTGCTATGGCTTTATCTATTGCCTGGGTTTTCGAGTGTGTATATGACTTCCTTAGGTTGGAATTTTCCTTCTAGTGCTTTCTGTAGGGCTGGGTTTGTGGATAAGTATTGTTTAAATCTGGCTTTGACTGGTAATGTTTTGTTCATTCCATCTATGATGATTGAAAGTTTTGCTGGGTATATTAGTCTGGGCTGACATCTATGGGCTCTTGGTGTCTGCATTACATCTGTCCAGGTCCTTCTGGCTTTCAAAGTCTCCATTGAGAAATCGGGTGTCATTCTGATGGATTTGCCTTTATAAGTCACTTGGCCTTTTTCCTTTGCTGCTCTTAATATTCTTTCTTTATTCTGTACATTTAGTTGTTTAATTATTATGTGTTGAGGGGACTTTTTCGGGGGTTTAGTCTGTTTGATGTTCTATAGGCTCCTTGTATCTTCATCGGCATTTCCTTCTTTATATATATATATATTTTTTTATTTTACAATACCATTCAGTTCTACATATCAGCCATGGGTTCCCCTATTCTCCCCCCTCCCACCCCCTCCCCTTACCCCCAGCCCACCCTCCATTCCCACCTCCTCCAGGACAAGTCCTCCCCAGAGGATTGCGATCAATTTGGTAGACTCAGTCCAGGGAGGTCCAGCCCCTTCCTCCCAGACTGAGCCAAGTGTCCCTGCATAAGTTCCAGGTTTCAAACAGCCAACTCATGCAATGAGCACAGGACTTGGTCCCACTGCCTACTTGCCTCCCAAACAGATCAAGCCAATCAACTGTCTCACCTATTCAGAGGGCCTGATCCAGTTGGGGGCCCCTCAGCCTTTGGTTCAGAGTTTATGTGTTTCCATTCATTTGGCTATTTTTTTAATAATTGAGTAAAACTGAAATTTATTATATGCCACAGTCGTCCTAGGGACCTCCATGCTATATATATAGCCTCTATGGTTCTATGGGTTGTGGTCTGATTGTTCTTTATTTTATATCTAGAATCCACCTATGAGTGAGTACATACCATAACTGTCTTTCTGGGTTTCGGTTACCTCACTCAGGATGATTTTTTTCTAGTTCCATCCATTTGCCTGCAAATTTCATGCTTTCATTGTTTTTCTCTGCTGAGTAGTACTCCATTGTGTATATGTACCACATTTTTTTCATCCATTCTTCCGTTGATGGGCATCTAGGTTGTTTCCAGGTTCTGGCTATTACAAATAGTGCTGCTATGAACATAGCTGAGCATGTATCTTTATGGTATGAATCAGCATTCCTTGGGTATATGCCCAAGAGTGGGATGGCTGGGTCTTGAGGTAGTTCGATTCCTAATTTTCTGAGAAACCGCCATACTGATTTCCGTAGTGGTTGTACAAGTTTACATTCCCACCAACAGTGGAGGAGTGTTCCCTTTGCTCCACATCCTCTCCAACATTGGTTGTCATTGGTGTTTTTGATCATAGCCATTCTAACAGGTGTAAGGTGGTATGTCAGAGTCATTTTGATTTGCATTTCTCTGCTGATTAAGGATGTTGAGCATTTCTTTAAATGTCTTTCAGCCATTTGTAGTTCTTGTTTTGTGAATTCTCTGTTTAGCTCTTTAGCCCATTTTTTAATTGGACTGTTCAGTACTTTGATGTCTAGTTTCTTGAGTTCTTTATATATTCTGGATATCAATCCTCTGTCAGATGTGGGGTTGGTGAAGATCTTTTCCCAATCTGTTGGTTGTCTTTTTGTCTTATTGACTGTGTCTTTTGCCCTGCAAAAGCTTCTCAGTTTCGAGAGGTCCCATTTATTAATTGCTGTGTTCAGGGTCTGTGCTATTGGTGTTTTATTTAGGAAATGGTCTCCGGTGCCAATGCGTTCAAGAGTGCTTCCTATTTTCTTTTCTATTAAGTTTAGTGTAACTGGATTTATGTTTAGGTCTTTGATCCACTTGGACTTGAGTTTTGTGCATGGTGACAGATATGGATCTATTTGTAATCTTTTGCATATTGAGATCCAGTTATGCCAGCACCATTTGTTGAAGATACTTTCTTTGTTCCATTGTATAGTTTTGGCTCCTTTGTCAAAAACCAGGTGTTCATATGTGCATGGATTAATGTCAGGGTCTTCACTTCGATTCCATTGGTCCGTATGTCGGTTTTTATACTAGTACCAAGCTGTTTTTTTTACTATAGCTCTATAGTAGAGTATGAGGTCAGGGATGGTGATGCCTCCAACATTTGCTTTATCGTATTGGATTCTTTTAGCTATCCTGGGTCTTTTGTTTTTCCATATAAAGTTGAGTATTTTTCTTTCCAAGTCTGTGAAGAATTGTGTTGGGATTTTGATGGGGATTGCATTGAATCTGTAGATTGCTTTTGGTAAGATTGCCATTTTTACTATGTTAATCCTACCTATCCATGAGCATGGGAGATCCTTCCATTTTCTGATATCTTCTTCAATTTCTTTCTTTAGAGATTTAAAGTTCTTATCAAAAAGGTCTTTCACTTGTTTAGTTAGTGTTATCCCAAGGTATTTTATATTATTTGTGGCTATTGTAAAGGGTGATGTTTCTCTGACTTCTTTCTCAGCCCTTTTATCATTTGTGTATAGGAGGGCTACTGATTTTTTTGAGTTGATCTTGTATCCTGCCACTTTACTGAAGGAGTTTATCAGCTGTAGGAGTTCCCTGGTAGAGTTTTTGGGGTCACTTATGTATACTATCATATCATCTGCAAATAGTGAAAGTTTGACTTCTTCCTTGCCAATTTGTATCCCTTTGAATAAATATGGGGAGAGTGGACAGCCTTGTCTTGTTCCTGAATTTAGTGGTATCGTGTTGAGTTTCTCTCCATTTAATTTGATGTTTGCTGTTGGCTTGCTATAAATTGCTTTTATTATGTTTAGAAATGTTCCTTGTATTCCTAATCTTTCTAAGACCTTTATCATGAAGGGGTGTTGGATTTTGTCAAAGGCTTTTTCAGCATCTAAGGAGATGATCATGTGGTTTTTTCTTTCAGTTTGTTTAGATGGTGTATTACATTGACTGATTTTCATATGTTGAACCATTCTTGCATCCCTGGGATGAATCCTACTTGGTCGTGATGGATGATTGTTTTGATGTATTCTTGGATTCGGTTTGCCAATATTTTGTTGAGTATTTTTGCATCAATGTTCATGAGGGAAATTGGTCTGTAGTTCTCTTTCTTTGTTGCATCTTTGTGTGGTTTGGGTATCAGGGTAATTGTAGCCTCATAAAAAGAGTTTGGTGGTGTTCCTTCTGTTTCTATTGTGTGGAACACTTTGAAGAGGATTGGTATTAGTTCTTCTTTGAAAGTCTGGTAGAATTCTGCACTGAAACCATCTGGTCCTGGGCTTTTTTTGGTTGGGAGACTTTTGATGACTGTTTCTATTTCTTTAGGGGTTATTGGTCTATTTAAATGGTTTATCTGGTCTTGATTTAATTTTGGTATGTGGTATTTATCCAGAAAATTGTCCATTTTTCCTGGTTTTCCATTTTTGTGGAGTACAGGTTTTTAAAGTATGATCTGATGATTCTCTGGATTTCCTCGTTGTCTGTTGTTATGTCTCCCTTTTCAATTCTGATTTTGTGAATTTGGGTGCTCTCTCTTTGCCTTTTGGTTAATTTGGCTAGGGGTTTGTCTATCTTGTTGATTTTTTCAAAGAACCAACTCTTTGTTTCATTGATTTTTTTGTATTGTTCTCTTGTTTTCTATTTCGTTGATTTCAGCCCTCAATTTAATTATTTCCTGGCGTCTGTTTCTCCTGGGTGAGTTTGTTTCTTTTTGTTATAGAGCTTTCAGTTGTGCTGTTAATTCATTGGTATAGGATTGCTCCATTTTCTTTATGTGTGCATTTAGAGCTATGAATTTTCCTCTTAGCACTGCTTTCATAGTGTCCCATAAGTTTGGGTATGTTGTACTTTCATTTTCATTGAATTCTAGGAACTCTTTAATTTCTGTCTTTATTTCTTCCTTGACCCATTGATGTTTCAGGTGGGCATTATTCAGTTTCCATGAGTTTGTGGGTTTTCTATAATTTTTGTTGTTATTGAGGTCTAACTTTAAGGCATGGTGGTCTGATAAGATACAGGAGGTTATTCCAATTTTTTTGTATCTGTTGAGATTTGTTTTGTGTCCAAGCATGTGGTCAATTTTTGAGAAGGTTCCATGGGGCGCTGAGAAGAAGGTATATTCTTTTGTGTTAGGATGGAATATTCTGTAGATATCTATTAGGTCCATTTGAGTCATAACATCTGTTAGGTCCTTTATTTCTTTGTTAAGCTTCAGTCTGCTAGATCTATCTTTTGGTGAGAGTGGTGTGTTAAAATCTCCCACTACTAATGTGTGGGGTTTGATGTGCGTTTTAAACTTTAGTAGTGTTTCTTTTATGAATGTGGGTGCTTTTGTATTTGGAGCATAAATGTTTAGAATCGAGACTTCATCTTGGTGGATTTTTCCCGTGATGAATATGTAATGTCCATCCTGGTCTCTTTTGATTGATTTTAGTTTGAAGTCTATTTTATTAGATATTAGCATAGCTATACCAGCTTGTTTCTTAGGTCCATTTGCTTGGAAAACCTTTTCCCAGCCCTTTACTTGGAGGTAGTGTCTATCTTTGGAGTTAAGGTATGTTTCTTGTATGCAGCAAATGGATGGGTCCTGTTTTCTTATCCATTCTGTTAGCCTGTGTCTTTTTATAGGTGAGTTGAGACCATTGATATTGATGGATATTAATGACCAGTGATTGTTAATTCCTGTTATTTTTTTTTTGGTTGTGTTGTGTTGTCCTTCTGTGGTGTTTGTTGGTGTGGGATTATCTATTGCTTGATTTTTCATGGATGTGTTTAGCTTCTTTGGGTTGAATTTTCCCTTCTAGTGCTTTCTGTAGGGCTGGGTTTGTGGACAGGTATTGATTAAATCTGGTTTTATCCTGGAATATTTTGTTTACTCCGCCTATGGTGATTGAGAGTTTTGCTGGGTATAATAGTCTGGGTTGGCATCCGTGGTCTCTTAGTGTCTGCATGAGATTTGTCCATGATCTTCTAGCTTTCATAGTCTCTATTGAGTAGTCTGGTGTTATTCTGATGGGTTTGCCTTTATATGTTACTTGGTCTTTTTCCTTTGCGGCTCTTAATATTTTTTCTTTGTTCTGTGTGTTTAGTGTTTTGATTATTATGTGGCAAGGGGACTTTTTTTTGGATCCAGCCTATTCAGTGTTCTGTAAGCTTCTTGTATCTTCATAGGTATTTCTTTCTTTAGGTTAGGAAAGTTTTCTTCTATGATTTTGTTGAATATACTTTCTGTGCCTTTGAGTTGGTATTCTTCTCCTTCTTCTATCCCTATTATTCTTAGGTTTGGTCTTTTCATGGTGTCCCAAATTTCCTGGACATTTTGTGTTACGACTTTTTTGTCTTTAGTGTTTTCTTTGACTGACGAATCTATTTTCTCTATCGTGTCTTCAGTGTCAGAGATTCTCTGTTCCATCTCTTGCAATCGGTTGGTTATGCTTGTTTCTGTAGTTCCTGTTCATTTAGTTTGGATTTCTATTTCCAGTATTCCCTCACCCTGTGTTTTCTTTATTGTCTCAAATTCATTTTTCAGGTCTTGGAATGTTTCTTTCATCTGTTTAATTGCTTTTTCTTGGCTTGATTTGATTTCTTCCCATTTTTGGTTCGTTTTTTCTTCCATTTCTTTAAGGGAGTTTTTTATTTCCTCTTTAATGGAGTTTTTCATTTCCTCTTTAAGGGAAGTTTTTATTTCCTCTTTAAGGTAGGTTTTCATTTCCTCTTTAAGGAAAGCTTTTATTTCCTCTTTGAGGGAATGTTTTATTTCTTCTTTAAGGGCCTCTATCATCTTCTTAAAGTCATTTTTAGGGTTGATTTCTTCTGTTTCTTCTGTCATGGTATGTTTAGGTCTTGCAGGTGTAGAATCACTAGGTTCTGATGTTGCCATATAGGTCTTTATGTTGTTGCCTGTATTTTTGCACTGGCGTCTACTCATCTCTTCCTCTGTGCAGTGCAGATGGTGTCTGTGTCTGAGAGTGCCTCTCTTGTTCTAATTTTTAGTCTTGGTTTAGTGGGGGTTCTTGGTTAAATTGGTGCTATTGGGCTATTTCTTCAGGGGCAGCAGATTTCAATCGGTGAATTATATACTTATGATTCTGGTGATCTGGTTTGGTGGCTGGGTAGCACCTTCTTCTGTGTTCCCAGGTCACGTTTTGTTCATTTGTCAAGTCCTCAACTGATCTTGTTTCTTCAAACTTTAAACTGTAGGCATCTGAATCCTCTCCCAGATGGGTTTCAACTGAGCATGGTAGTCTCACCAACACCTCCAAGTTGTTGGGTTTCACAGGATCAGCAGCTGGGCCCTGGGTTGTCCTCAGACGGAATGTTCAGATTCGTTCTGGTTCCGACCCTCGGAGATAGCTTCTTCCCCAGGTGTTGGGGTTAGGGGCGTCCCTGTTCCAAACTGTGTCTGCTTGTCTCCATCCCTGGGCCTGTCTACCCCTGCAGTCCACCGCTGGGCCTGTATGTCCCTGTCAGCTGCTGCTGCCAGGCCCATCTACCTCTGCCGGGTGCCTCCGCGGGCCTACCTGCATCTGCTTGTCTCCACCTCCAGGCCCATCTGCATGAATCTTAATTAGTCTTATTAATAAAAACCTGGAGTCAGATATCAGGGTAAGTGCTGAAAGATCAGAGGGACAAAGGAACAAGCCACAGCCACCTCTTACCTTACCAACTCCTCAGCTGAAAGAATTGAGCTCCTTTCTCTGCCCAGCCATATCACTTCCTCAGCATTTCCTTCTTTAAGTTGGGAAAGTTTTCTTCTATAATTTTGTTGAATATATTTTCTGTGCCTTTGAGTTGGTATTCTTCACCTTCTTCTATCCCTATAATTCGTAGGTTTGGTCTTTTCATGGTGTCCCAAATTTCTTGGACATTTTGGTTTATGACTTTGTTGGCTTTAGTATTTTCTTTGACTGATGAAACTATTTCTTCTACTGTATCTTCAATGCCAGAGATCCTCTCTTCCATCTCTTGCATTCTGTTGGTTATACTTGCATCTGAAGTTTCCGATCTTTTACTCAGATTTTCCATTTCCAGCATTCCCTCTGTTTGTGTCTTCTTCATTTCTTCTATTTCCCTTTTCAGGTCTTGGACTGTTTCCTTTATTTGTTTCATTGCCTTTTCATGATTTTCTTTTAGTACTTTATTGTTTTCTTCCAGGACTTTATTGTTTTCTTCCAGGACTTTATTGATTTCTTCCAGGACTTTATTGATTTCTTCTAGAACTTTATTGTTTTCTTCTAATTTGTTTGCCCTTTCCTCTAGTTGTTTACAGCATTCTTCCCATTTTTTTTGTCTTTTCCTCTACACAAGCCTCTACCTTCTTCATGATGTTATTCATAAGGCTGTATTCTTCTGCTTCTTCCAATTTTTGATGTTCAGGTCTAGATGTTGGAGTCGGGCTAGGTTCTGGTGATGCTGTATTGCTCTTCATTTTCTTGTGTGTACTTCTGCCTTGACGTCTGCCCATCTCCTTGTGGTTCGTTCTTGGTCTTATCAGTGCACTTGGTTCAGACAGAGCTGACAGATTCAGGAAGTCTCTCTCTCTTGTCCAGATGGGAGATCTTTTGTCCAAATGGGAACTCTGGGGCAGGATGGAAGCTCTTATCTGGACAGGAAGTCTGGGGCAGGATGGGAGCTTTTTTCCAGACAGGCAGTCCAGGGTAGGATGGGCTCTCTTGTCCAGAAGGAAAGTCCAGGGCAGGATGTGTGCTCTTGTCCAGAAGGGAAGTCCAGGTCAGGATGTGAGCTCTTGTCCAGAAGGGAAACCCTGGGCAGGATGGGAGCCCTCTCTGGTACAGAAGGGAAGTCCAGGGCAGGAAGGGAGCTGGGGGCCGGTCTCTAAGTCTCAGAAAGTGGCTGGGGTCTCTGGCAGATGGGCGTGGGGACAGGGCGTGGAAATTGCAGGGGCTGCCAGTGGGCTTGGAGAAGGGGATCCTTCCCTGTGGGGCTAGAAGGGGACCTGCTCGGTGGCCAGAACCTGGGGCCAAGTTGGGCAGGTCTTCCCCGGAGTGGCTGTTGCCCAGGGATGGAGTCCAGGCTGGGCCCGGATACTCACCTCTGGTCCACAAGGGTGTTTTTTTTTTTTAAAGGGTTTCTCTGTTTAGCATTGAAGCCTTTCCTCGAAATATAGCCCAGGCTGGCTTCGAACTCACAGAGATCTGCCTGCCTCTGCCTCCTGAGTGCTGGGATTAAAGGCGTGCACCACTACTGTGTGCCCCCCCCCACTTGTTAACCACCTCCTCCCATTTATCTATCCAGAGGCTGATTTTTCCCTCTTCTTGGCTTCAAACTGAGCATGAGAGTATAACGAGATGTCTGAAAGACCCTCCCTATGCAAAAAGTAAATCAGGCAAAGAATTTGTATGTGTGGCAAGCCTATTTTCTGGGGCCCTCACATTGTCTCCCTGCCCTCTCACAACCCTTTCCAGGAAAAGATCAAACATCACCATTCACAGCTTTTTAACAAGTATTTAGTTTGGCGATCTGTACCATATTGGGCATTTTTGTTCTCTATTTAATCTCAATGGCCACAGTGAAAGGTGGAGAGTGGAGCCCTGGGAGAAGTCAAAGGATCTATGGGACCTCAAGTTTACAACCCAGACCCAACACTCTGGTTCCATCCCAGTTTTGACCACAACTCCTGTTTCTGTTTCTCTAAGAAATATCACTGTGGTCCTTCTTTTCCCTCTTCTAATTGACACAGTGTGAAAAAGGTGACCGGGTTCGATGGGCTCGCAGGGGTCAAGAAGACCAATGGGCACTAAGGTCAGTGTGTGGTCCAGATGGACATTCCCAGGCCCTCTCACTAAGACTGGGGAGCAGCAGTTGTCTACAAAGATAGGGAGGGCAGGACTGGGGGACTGTCATCCTGTGCTGGGGAGTCAGCCCTTTGGGGGACATCATGCCCTGGGGTGCAGGGACATGGGGATCCTGTTCCTTTTGTTCTCTTTGGCTATCGGGGTTTTGCCTCCAGATTAGGGTTTTGAGGGCTGAGAAAAGCTACATTGTTTTTAGGCCTAGTATAAACACAAGCCTCCAGGACATCTTCCTGTTCGCGGCTATATGCCACTTAAAACTCACAGTAGAGTGCAGAGACCTAAGCAGCACATTCAGGGAATCCTTCCATTCTTCCAGCATACCTGGCTGTCTTGGAGACTGACTTTAAATAGTCTGCTTTCTTTTAGGGCTTCCCTGGATCCAGGGGGGAAAAGGTCAGTCCTTGTCTCTCCTGGCATCCCAGACATTGGTCTGGGCACAGCTCTGGAGTTAGGGGTGGGTAGAAGACAGGCCCAGCTCTCTCTTCAGATATCAACTGCAGCCATCATTTCCAGCTACTCCTCTGTCCTTCATCGTGTATGGGCTGAGAGAGAAGAGTTGCCTCCTGAGGCAGGGCAATTCTGGTTAAAAAAAAAAGGACCTCCCAGTGAGGCTCTTGCCCCACAACAGGGACCAGGGAAATTAATGAGAGCCAGGTAGGGAGTTATCCTAAGTCAGGGTGCTGGAAGAGGGGACTTAGCCTTAGGCCAGGTTTCTATCACACAGCTTTCTCTTCTACTTAAATAAAACAAACACCAACAGACACATGCCCTGTGAGATGAGAGGATCTGAGACTATCTTTGTTTCACTTTATTAACTAACATTAAGAGGTCTTAGGGGCACTGGGCATGCCTTTAATCCCAGCACTTGGGAGGCAGAGCCAGGTGGATCTCTGTGAATTTCAGCCCCCCCACACACACACCCAGAGCGAGATCCAGAACAGACACCAAAACTACACAGAGAAACTCTGTCTCAAAAAACAAAACAAAAAAAAAAAAAAGAGGTCTTAGGGGGTCTAACCAGAAAGCAAGCCTTTACTGGGCAAGCGACCTATTATCTGAGTCCCTAGAGCTTTGCAAAAATGAGGGTGTTGGCCTAGGGAGTTTATCAGTTTGAAATGCTCCTTATCCTCCCCCAACACACACAAGTGCAATATTAGTGCATTGACCCTCCCTTTGGTTTCCTCCTGGGGATCCTGAAGCAAAAGGGGTGACTTGGGTCCCAAAGGAGAAAAGGTAGTGGCAAGTCTGTACAAGTGATGTGCTGTAATAGAAGTGGGAGCTCCCACACCTGTGGATTGATGGATGGCCATCATAGAAATGGCTGACCAAATCTATCCACAGACAGTTCCAAGTGGCATTTCAAAACAGTCACAGCATTTGTTCTTTTCACAGGGATTCCCTGGATTTCCTGGAATGCTAGGGCAGAATGTAAGTGTCTAGAATTAGAGATGACAGACCTCAGGTCCTCCAAACAGCAAATGGAGCTTCCTTTTGGTTCTTCTGGCAGAACATTGATTTTAACTGTGGAAAGTTCCCATTTCAGTTGGGAACCAAGTTGTCTTATCCACTGGAAGAGGGTAGCAGGGAGGCCTGAGGTCAACCTCCAGTTGAGTGGAAAAGGCTATTTCCACTCACTCCATACACACCATGGAGAGAGGTCTCTCTTTGCTTCTCCTACCTCCTGGAGCTCAAGGCAAGATTAAAAAACTATAAGTTGTGTGAAGAGCAACTCCTATCTCTTATCTGAGCCACAATGGTCAAGACCCCTCATATCCCTCAGACCCTGGAGCAAATTAGAGATTTGTTTGATTTAGTTTCACTGCTGCCTAAACACTCAATACAGTCTTCAAGGGTGGCAAACACTGTTGGAGGGACAAAGGATTATAGTAAATAGGTGACAACTATTTTATTTAACTGGCAAGATATTTAGTATCTCACTTGGGACAGGCCCAATTTTAAAAGGAGACAGTTTGAGGTGTTAAAGAAAAACCATTCGGGGCTGGAGAGATGTCTCGGTGCTTAAGAGCACTGGCTGCCCTTCCAGAGGACCTGAGTTCATGGCATCAAATAGCTGAGAACTTCCATCTATATCTACAAATGGGAGAGAGAGAGAGAGAGAGAGAGAGAGAGAGAGAGAGAGAGAGAGAGAGAGAGAGAGAGAGAGACTCACTGGACATGGCACAAGTCTTCTGAAACCCAAAGCCCAACCCCAGTGACACACCTCTGCCAATAAGGCCACACCCCCTAATCCTTCCCAAACAGTCCCACCTACTAGTAACCAAACAATCAAATACTTGAGCCTATGAGGGTCATTCTTATTTGAACTGCCACCTAGGCTAGCAAGGTAATGCTGGATCTTCACGTTGTAAGGCACTGACATTGGAAAGTGTAATCTTTACCTAGGTCACAGACCTATTCTTCAAATATGCAAATAAGTATTTTCTTAGTATTTTTAATTGTTTTTAAACATTCACTTTAAATGTTACTTTCTAAAGTGTAATATTTTTATTGGGCAGTACCCAGCCATCAGGGCATGATGGAGTACTTTCAGTCATTATGTAAGTCACTGTAACTTATGCTTAACCTGTCAGAAATTCAATTCCTGCTATCCTAGATAAGATGCTACATTTTAAAAAATAGAGTAATTATATAAACAAACTAAAGCAAACTTCAAAAAAGAAGTGAGTTCCATAAGATATTTGGTCTAGGTTTTCATTCCCTGCAACAGTGACCATCAAAGACTCATATATCACTGTAAAGTTAAATATGACAGTTTCCCTGGTTTCTGCACCATTTCCTAGACTTGGCAACAGGAGCTGTCTCCCCCTTTCATGGCAGGATGTTTTAAGACAGAGATGATATGATAACCATAATTAGGTCTTAGGAGAGAAATTAGATCAAGAAATTATGGGCTGCTTCTAGTTCTTAAAGAGAAAGGCCATATTTCCTTCTGACAATCTCTTTTCAAAAATTCATATTTTTTAATGGTGTTGTTTTCTCCTAGCCAAGCAAGACATGCCCTAGGCCTCTTTAAATAGCCCAGGGGAATTGTGAACCATCTCCATGGCCCAATTAACCCATCATACGCTCATTGCTGAGCATCCTGAAGGACAACATGTTCAAAAGACTACATGGACACAAGGAAAATTCTTTCTTAAAGATTGATTGTTTTAATTGTATGAATGTGTGTGGGTATATGTGTAGGTATGTGCACATAGTGTCAGTACCTGTGCAGGTTGGATGTCTTGAATACCATTAAGTTGGAAGTTTTGTGACCATTCACTGCCTGGAGTTACAGGGAGTGTGAGCTACCTGATACAGGTGCTAGGAAATGAACTTGGAAAACAAGTCCTCTGGAAAACAAGTAAGCATTCTTTTTTTCTTAATTGAGATTTTTTCTATTCATTTTTACATACCAACCACAGATTCCCCTGTCCTCCCTCCTCCCATCCCCAGACTCCTCCCCCTAACCCACCCCTCATTCCTACCTTCTCCAAGGCAAGGTCTCCCATGGGAAGTCAGCAGAGCCTGGTACATTCAGTGGAGGCAGGTCCAAGCCCCTCCTTCCTATACCAAGGCTGTGCAAAGTGTCTCACCATAGGCAATAGGTTCCAAAAAACTGGCTCATGCACTAGGGACAGATTCCCGATCCCATTGCCTGGGGGCCCCCTGAACAGTTCAAGCTAAACAACTGTCTTGCCTATCCAGGGTTCCTAGTCCTGTACCAGGTTGGCTCCTCAGCTATTGGTCCACCATTCATGCATTTTCACTACTTTGGCTAGTTGTCTTTGTACTTTTTTCCATCATGGTCTTGATGTCCCTTACTCATAGAATTCTTTCTCTCTCTCATCAATTGGACTCCTGGAGCTCGGCCTGGCACCTGGCCGTGGATCTCTACATTTACCTCCATCAGTCATTGGATGAGGGCTCTATGATGACAGTTAGGGTATTCAGTCATCTCATCACCTGAGTAGGCCAGTTCAGGCACCCTCTCAACTATTGCCAGGAGTCTAAGGTGGGGTCATCCTGTGGATTTCCTGGGAAATTCCCTAGCATTCTGTTTCTCCCTATTCCCACGATGTCTTCATTTATCATGGTATCTCTTTCCTGGCTCTCCCACTCTATCTCTGTTCCAGCTCAAACTTCCCATTCCCCTATATTCTCATCTCCCATCCCTTGCCCTCCATTACTACCCCCCACCTCTAGTTTGTTTATGTAGGTCTCATCTATTTCTCCTTCACTGGGTGATCCATGTGTCCTTCCTAGGGTCCTCCTTGCAAGGTAGCCTCCCTGCAGCTGTGGGTTGCAGGCTAGTTATTCTTTGATCTAGTATCCACTTATGAGTGAGTACATACCATGTTTGTCCTTCTGAGTCTGGGTTACCTCACTCAGGATGATATTTTCTAGTTCTATCCATTTGCCTGCAAATTTCATGATGTCATTGTTATTCTCTACTAAGTAGTACTCCATTGTGTATATGCACCAGATTTTCTTTATCCATTCTCACAGAGATCTGCCTGCCTCTGCCTCCTGAGTGCTCAGATTAAAGTCGTGAGCCACCACTGCCAGGCAGCTTTTCTTATTTATTTCAAAATACTGGAAATGAAATCAGTTTTGGATCTTTCCCTTGTACTCACTGTTACACTCCCCTCCCCAACAAATGCTGTTTTCAGCTCGGGGAATGAATTCTGCCAAACTGGCCCACACAACACCTCGCTCCTGGCCATACTCCCCCATCCCAGGCAGAAAAAGCCTGGAGTCCCTGTTCTCCCTTACCTTAGCACCAGGCCCTGCCAGGACAGTGATGGAAGAAATCACAGTAGTGCCAGTGTGGCTCCTTCCTTCACAGACAGCCAGAGAAAAGCTTCCAGCTCACACACACCGGTTCCGGATGCTCCTCAGAAGTCCTGGGGTGGAGAGCTGCAGTTGGTCCACTGGATGTCACTCTTTCAATGCAGAGGAATCTGAGGTGGGGCCAGAGAGGAGACTCTAGTTAAAATGGAGGTCCTGGTGCATGTGAGAGAGTTTTCTACAGTCACTCCCCATGCAGCTAACTTTTTGTGTGAGAGTCAGTCTACCACACACTCTGTCCTACTGTGAAGCCATGACAGACTGCCCCTGGCCACTCTTGAGATTCCTTCTCAAGAGCCTCACAGTGATATGATTATCTGTTGTCTCAAAGGCTCCCATCATCCGGGCAACCTGTGCGAGGAGCCTGGAAAGTCCCCAGCTGCTCAAGGCTGCCTGTGGTGCAAGCCTGTGGTAAGACTCCCTGGAGCGTTTAGACCAGCAGCTCACAGGGTGGGGACACAGCCTTTCCTGCCCAGGTGGCCGCTCCCACCGGGAGCCTACACTGTACACAGCCATTTTTGCTGTCCCCTTCTGTCAGCAGCAGTAAGTTCCCTGCCTTCATTTTAAATGCCCTTTTTTGTCCTGTCCCAGTTAAGTTGTTTGTGTGAAAAATGTGCAGTTGGGTTCGGGAGGGTGCTGGGGATCAGTTCCCCTGTTGTTTTTCCTGTTTGGAGAGCATTGTCCAGCTTGTGTCTGGATACAGAGTAGCCATTCCTTGACTCTGGCTGTTAGAGGGGTATATAAACCCATGTTGGTACGAATAAAGAGAGCTGCTTCCCTGACAAACTGAAACTGGGTATCTAGAGTGCTGTTTAACCTCGGCGTCCCTCACCAGATTTCCTGCTCCAGCTTCGCGGGCTGCAGCACCCTTCTGGATGTGGCATCTGGGTCTTAAGCATCTGCTCACTGGTCATCTGCTCTGTACCTGAGCTTGGCCTAGTAAGGCTGGCCGGGTCACCTGTCCTGAAAACCTTTCCCATGGTGCTTGGTTTTGGGGAAGGATACAGAGGTTCGCAGGGATGCTTGAACCCACCGCACTTTTCCTTTCTAGATCTTTCCTGAGCTCCCAGGGGAGGAGGAGGAGAAATGGGGAAAGGGCAGGAACAGGAAGATTCTTAGGTTCCTCCTCTCCCAAGAGCTCAAGATTGTTGTGGAAGCTTCTGGGTCCCCACAGCAGTGACTAGATGCTGGGTGGTGGAAAGGTGTACAGTAACACCTCCTCCCTTGTGGTTCCTGCCCAGGCATGCTCTGCAGTGACTGGGCTGGCTGGAGAGCTTCTGTCACTGTTTCACTTGTGTTGGGGCCTATGCAATCTTAACAGAGAGCATCATGCTGGAGCTTTTACCCCACTGGCTCTTTGTCCTGATTTAATTGCCCTCTGAACACCTCCACTCCTGTGCTCTGGGGTTCCTGTTCCCTTCTGGGTGGCACTGTAAAACCATTTCATCAACTTATGCTCTTAGGGAAAAACACAGAGAAATGGCTGCTGTTCCTATTAGTTTTTTCTTCACCCAAATGATAAAAAAAAAAGGTCTGTTTAACAATCTACCCACTTATAAGTACATGGGTGCTGTGTAAAGTTCTTAATCTAGTTACCTGGATTTTTCCCCCAAGATGTACCGGTCTTGAGGTTCTGAGCCATCTAGCTGAGCTCTAACAAACAGTTCAGAGTCTGACTTTCCATTGGTTGAAAACCATTCTTTGAATATTTTCCACTCTTGATTTCCCTTCTCACTGAAGTTTCAATGACTTTTTAAAAATGTCTGTTCTCATCTCTTGGGACTTAAAGCAGTATTAACTTTGCCTCTGTATAAGGCCACTTAATTGAAAGAGGTGAACATTAATATTTTACAAGGTGCAGCCATTTGTGGTTCATGGTATTACATGGCCTTTTCATTCATGGATGCCAGAGGAAGAGGTGGAGAACTTTGCATTTCAGACAGAAGCCACTCAACTCGTGTCCCTCATCATCAAGGAAAATTTCTTATAGGAGTTGGTTTTTTTTGTTTTGTTTTTTTTTTTTTTTTTTTTGGTTTTTCGATACAGGGTTTCTCTGTATAGCTTTGTGCCTCTCCTGGATCTAGCTCTGTAGATTAGGCTGGCCTTTAACTCACAAATATCCGCCTGCCTCTGCCTCCCAAGTGCTGGGGTTAAAGGCCGATGGAGGGAAATGTGGCTGCGCCGGCAAGTCCAGGTGCAGAGAGTTTTTTATAGGGAAAAACTGCAAGTCAGGGCTTACATGCTTTGGCATCTTGGGATTGGGTAGTAGGGATATGGGGCAAGGTGATTTTGTAAACAATTGGTCTAGATTTTCAGCTCAAAGTCACATTTGAAACATTGGGTTAGACTTTTGGCTGGGGAACCACAACCTGCTGAACAGGATTATCTGGGCTGCTCAGCAGGATTATCTAGATATCTTCAAGGGCCATAAACCACAGACAGGATGTCCGCAGGAGGATACTGCTCTGTATCTGTTAGAGTTGTCATGGCACATTCCTGGGGTCCTTCCTGGAACTGAGTACAGCAGGTGGTCTGAGATGGTGGCCCTGCCCTAAGGTGGAGTCTGTATTGCCTTCACAATTCATTTCTTCTTGTTCTTCCTCTAACTTAGGACTACACTAGCAGAGGAGCATGTTGTTTGAGTCCCAGTTGTATCAGCTGTGGCTCCAGCTTCCAGGTAGGAAGAGGTAGAGGGCCTGTCCAGCCTTCAGGCAGTATACTGCTGTGGCTTCCTGAGATTTTCAGGTTATCAAAAGCCAAAAAGAAGAGTGCTTAGAAAGAGAATGAAGAGAAACAGATAGTGTCATGAGATGCTGCAGCAAGATCCCAGGAAAGCTACTAGGCAGGCAGCACTCTTCCCACCAGAGCTGAAGACCAGCAGGGGACTCAGTCAGACTTCCCAGGCAGTGTGTGGTCTGAGGATGGCCAAGCTCCAAAGTTCGAGACAAGCTCTCCTAAAAACCATGCAGTGTACATAGGCTAGGAGTGGCTTAGAGGAAAAATCCATTTTCCTACTTTTTGTGGCTGTTTTACAGGTGTAGAAGGATCTCATTATGTAGCTCTGCCTGTCAGAAAATTCACTGAGTAGACAAGGCTGACCTCAGACTCACATAGTCCTGCTGGCATTTACCTCCTGAATGCTGTGATTAAAGTCATGTGCATCTTGGCCCAACTGAATTCCTCCCCTCCAAGTGCTCTACCACTGAGCTAAATCCCCACCCCACCCCGTAATATTTTTATGTATGGAAAACTTCAGTTTTGCCTCTTTTTTTTTTTCGAGACAGGGTTTCTCTGTGTAGCTTTTCACCTTTCCTGGAACTCACTTGGTAGCCCAGGTTGGCCTTGAACTCACAGAGATCCTCCTGGTTCTGCTTCCTGAGTGCTGGGATTAAAGGCGTGCGCCACCACCGCCCAGCCAGTTTTGCCTCTTAACAAAACCAAATATGTATGCTGTTATGAATTATTATGAGGTGGGGCCCCCCATGGGTATCCCGCGCACAGGGAACCATGCTGGCATGCTGGACAGATGCAGCGCAGCGGTGGCCGGCGGGCATGGCATCAGGGTGGCCCTTGGACATTGACAACCCAGAGGCTGCATCCATGTGGAAATGGTTTATTATAAAGATGCAGAGAGACAGAGGAGAGAGGGAAGGAGGAGGGGGAAGAGGAAGGGAAAGAGAGTGAGAAGGGTATGGAGAGGGGCAGGGCGGGGAGAGAAGAGAAAGAAATGGGTGGAGTTATCCCTTAATAAGAGACTTCTATGTCAGGATGCAGGGCGGTCCCAAGGGGCAGGGTCAGAATATTAACATATGCCCTCCCCCCCAAAAAAAATACCTAACACCTAGAAATGGGAGGTATACATGTATAGTTGCACATATGTGGTGAAGTTGACTGTGGACACATGCTGAGGCATGGCTCTCGGGTTTCTCACAGGCCTCACCATTCCCTTTCTTTTATCTGGTAGCTTCAGTGATTCACTCCTGTTTGGCAGTTCATGTTTGGGCTCCTGGGGCCTGACCTGTTAAAGAAACAATCTGACTGGGGCAAAATCAGCTCATGGTGCCTCAGTTGGTAAGAAGCAGCTCTGTTCTATCTCCGAAGGTTTTTTGTTTTGTTTTCTTTTGTTTTGTTTTTTTATAGAGGTGATCTCATGTAGCTTAGGCTGGCCTTGACCTTTCTGCACAGATGAAAACCATCTTTACTTTTTGACCCTCCTGACTCCATTTCCCCAGTGATGGAATAGCAGGTATATGCCACCTTATGTGGGGCTGGGAATTGAACCCAAGGCCCCTTATAGGCAAGGGAAGTACCCTGTCAACTGAGTCACATCTTAACAGTGGTCAGGGTCGGTTCCCTAGTGAAAGTACCCCTGTTATGGATGGGAGGCCATGCGGTGCAGAGCACATATCTCTTACATTCTCACCCTGGTCCTGGGGTGCCTCATTTTCCATATTCAGCAGCAGGGAGTCAGCAGCAGCCTCCCAAACAGTGGAAGCGATGCTGTTGAGGCCTCGGTCAGTTGCCAGGTACACAGGTGTGCATTCATTGAGCATGGGGTCATCTGCCTAGGGACAGCTTGGACCAGGAACTGCACCATGCTGTGCTCCTGAGCTTCCACAGCCAGGTGCAGTGCAGTCCATCCCCTGGGCCTCCTGGATAGGAATATGGATGTCAGCTATGAAGTTCAGAGGCCATACACTGAGCCTGTGCCCTGGAGATGGAGTTTCAACAGATTTGACATTGTCAGGGGACTTGTGGCTGGACCAGAAGGAGTCAGGTTGTGGACCAGGTGGCATCCTGGCTGCATTCTGAAGCAGTGACTCTATGAATGGTTGGTTTTTCTGCAATGTGGTGACTTGAAGACAGAAAAGGCCTGGGGTGGACTAGGGCAAGGAGAGTTGTTGGCCATGTACTGGTCATTTCTTCAAGGACCACCCTACCCTTCAGCCTCAAGGGACCACTGCCAACACAATTCCTCTAATCCCAAGACTATAAAAACACAACCTCCCAACACCACCCTCAGATCTGAGAAGAAAGGAACTTAAATGTTCCACCTTTCCAGCCATGTTATTGAAACTTTCATGTTTCAAGGATCAGGCTGCTGAATGGCAGTCCCCAACATACCCACTCTTCCAATGTACATTACCAACCTTGCCAGCTCTAAACTCTACCTGTCTTCCAGGCCCAGCTAGACTTCTTACATAAGCTGGCTGGTTCTCTTCATGGCCCCGATCTCTACACAGGGATTACTCCTTCCTGTATGCCCCATGACTTTAGTTTTACTCTGTTATCTCCCATATGGTCTGGATCTCCTTCTTTTCTCTAACCCTGTTTATAATGGAGATTTAGATTCCAACTTTGCAATCTAAAATCCAATTTAGATTTCATCCTTTGTCTCTTTCAAGTTTCTGTTCAAAGGTTCCTGACTCCAAGGCCTTCCCTGAACATTACTCCAGAGGAGTAGTTTTGGAGCTTGGAATTTTCTGGCTGAATCAGTTTCTCACAGTTTGAGGAGTGGGTGGTAAAGGTAGCAGAGAAGCAAAAGACTTATACCTGACAGCTACCTCAAGATATCACTTTAAAGGATAATGCTGCATCACCTACAAAAAGAGCATTTTGAACTAAAGGAAACACAAGATAAATATACGTTAAAGATCCAGAAACTAATCAATAGTAGAATCAATGCAGAATCCAGTGCCTTTTATCAAGGGGATAAAAGAAAAACTTGTAACAGGAGACAACATGATCTTGTTTGCTATGCTCAGGCAACTTTCCCTCTGGTAAACTACTGTCTTAGGGGTGAAACATTTTTGGTTCATTTGTTTTGTTTTGTTTGGAAAATACTATTATACTACCCCTTGTATTGATTATAAAGGCTAATATGGGACAGGATATATTATGCTCATTTTCCTCAGTAAATTTTTGCAATTGGTTGGTCATCAGAATTAAGAGAGCTTTTTTCCCCTGAGAATTGTGTTGTTGTTGTTTTTTTCTTACTTTTCTTATTCTTTTTAATTTTATATGTATGACTGGTTTTTTGTTTGTTTGTTTTTCCTTTTATTTTCTTTTACAATACCATTCAGTTCTACATATCAGCCATGGATTCCCTTGTTCTCCCTCCTCCTGCCCCCTCCCCTTCCCCCCAGCCCATCCCCCATTCCGACCTCCTCCAGGGCAAAGTTTCCCCAGAGGACTGAGATCGGCCTGGTAGACTCAGTCCAGGCAGGTCCAGTCCCCTCCTCCCAGACTGAGCCAAGTGTCCCTGCATAAGCCCCAGGTTTCAAACAGCCAACTCACGCAATGAGCACAGGACCGGGTACCACTGCCTAGATGTCTCCCAAACAGATCAAGCCAATCAACTGTCTCACCTATTCAGAGGGCCTGATCCAGTTGGGGGCCCCTCAGCCTTTGGTTCATAGTTCATGTGTTTCCGTTCATTTGGATATTTGTCCCTGTGCTTTATTCAACCTTGGTTTCAACAATTCTCACTCATATAAACCCTCCTCTTTCTTGCTAATTAGACTCCTGATGATCCACCCGGAGCCTAGCCATGGATCTCTGCATCCAGATCCCTCAGTCGTTGGATGGGGTTTCTGGCATGACTATTAGGGTGTTTGGCCATCCCATCACCAGAGTAGGTCAGTTCCTGCTGTCTCTCGACCATTGCCAGCAGTCTATTGAGAACAGAGAACAGAGACTCACTGGGGGTTCTAACTGATGTACTTCCTTTAAGCACAGAGGCAGAATAAGGGCAGGGAATATTGTGTTCCTTCAAAGGATTGTAATTTACATAATCACTTGTCTCACCAGCAGCTTTTACCCTCATCTCAGATCTCCTCAGCAGTAGCATTTCTGTTAAAATAGGTAACACGAGTTCTCTAGAATGCTAGCAACTATGTCTAATACCTTTTGAGCTTTCTTTAATGCCAGATAAGCTTACTCCCCTTGGGGTACATGTGGGAAACAGATGAAGTTCTCATTGAATGTGTATAGTTGACACAGGCATGGTCATACCAAGGATTTCAATGTCATACCCATGGGGATGGCAAAGTCTTCCCCTGTTCAGTCTTGAAGAAAAGCAAAAGCCGCCCTGAGGACCTATTATCAATGTTGACTGTATGTAAAACTTAGAATCTCAGCTTCCTTTCCCAGGCCAACTATAATCTGGCTTACCTTCCCTACAAAGACCTTGGACTAGGATATTACCTGCAGCTGGGGCAAACCCTGAAAGTAGGTTGGAAAGCAAGTATGTCCACTATGGTTCCTCCTATGAAGGAAGAGCAGAAACCAGTAAGAGAAAGCAATAGCAACTCAGTGCTGGCCCTCTGACATTTACCCTATTGTTCAAGGGAAGTTTGAGATAAGACTGCATCCTCTGCAGAAATGCTTGTCTATTTGCTCAGATAGAATCATCTTAGTCTCTTTCTGTAGTAGTATTTAACCTTTGTGAAAACTTGTTTGCAGCTTGGGTGGCATGAAAGGGAGCTGACAGAAAAAGCCTTTCTACTAATATTTTCAGGGTATATCACCATGGTGCAGCAAAATAAACATTATCCTGTAATACTCTGTAATCGAGTCAGCAGGATCATACTGGAGGTTAAGTGTGCAACTCTGTTGACATCTATGAACTCCAATGTTTGCAATATAAAAATAGTTCCAAAAAACATTTTCATAGTCACTTAGAAACAAGAATTCTCACCCAAAAAAATGCATTAGAGGTTCATAAGTTTCTTAATTGGATTATGCTAGCTTATATGATGTCTACAAATCTGTGTTTGTATTTCTATATGAATCTTCTATAATTGATTTGCTAATTATGTTGATTAGTATTTTTCCTACTGCACGCGGTACTGCTAAACTAATTTTCTTCACACTTTTGGGGTTTTCTAGTTGTATATGACCATGCATGTTAAATTATTTCTATTTGTAGGTTTTCACTGGCGAATCAGTATTTTAAAGGTGGATAACAATTGAGTATTAGCATTAGTGTGTGTATGGGTTCCTTTAGGATCAATTTTCAGATGGATCTACACTTTTAGCACTAGTTTTGACAGATGCTATGCATTTGGGGGCTTTTCTAGAATGGACTTTATAGGGTGCACTAATAATGAGACATTAATTTAACAAAACTGAATAAAGTGTTTTCTCCTTACTATCAATTTTTTGGTGGACAAAAGTTTTGAGGAAAAATTGTGGGTTCATTACATGTTTTATAATATGATTATTCAAGAGATGAAACATGAATATATATTTACTCATAAAAAGAGAAGAACTGAAAAAGAACAAAGTATGGATGTCACTGAAGTCCGTTTTGTTGGATGAATGAGTTTTACTCAATTAGAGGAATATGTGAAAGGAGTTGCTTACAGTAGTAAAAGGGGCTCAGACATTTGCTACCATGAAACACCGTGGGATACAACTTATGAACATTGGACACCCTGAGCCCACTGCACATGTGTAGGCCTATCTACATGATGTAGGGTATCATTTCATCAGAGCTTCTTCTAAGCATCATTTCTGGTCTGAGTTTCTTCGGGAGACTTAAGCATAAGCAGTCTTATCAGTTTTGCAGACTTCCCAATGACATATGAAGATGTTATTTTTGTGTGTGTGTTATTACCTTCCCTTCATGATGAAATGTTACAGTCTCCAGAAAATATTTAAACAACAGTACCTCCCTATTTTTATCAATTTGCATAAATTATGCAGTCTTTGAGATTAAGAGTAAAATGTTTTAATGAATTTTTTCTACATTTAGAATGTTTGCTTAGTGCAAAGTATAGATATTTTCTAAGAGTTGAATATTACATAAAGGTTATTTAAATTCATAATATTTTCTAGGGTCCTTTAAGGACAGAGCTTGGAAAAATCATATACAAAATCATTTACAACAGAAACTTTTCTCCCCAGGATGAATTTTCTGATGGATCCTTAGCTGTGTCTGCTAGCTAAAGCATTAGTAGCATTAGCTACAAGGATTCTCTCTTGTATGATCTCTCTGATGTTTAAGAGTTGAGGCACATATGAATGATTTCACACATTTACTATATTTGTAAGGTTTCTCTCCTATATGAAGTTGCTGATGTATTCTAAACTCTGAAGCACTTGAAAAGGACTTCTTACATTCCCAACATTTGTAAGGTTTTTCTCCTGTATGAATTTTCTCCAGTTTTCGAAGACCTGATCTATAGTTAAATAATTTCTCACATTCACTACATTTGCAAGGTTTCTTTCCTGTATGACTTTTCTCATGTGACTCAAGATTTGTGCTACATGCAAAAGGACTTTACACATTCAGTACATTTGTAAGGTTTCTCACCTGTGTCAGTTCTCTGATGTTTTATATGAGTTGAGCCACATGCAAAGGATTTTTCACATTCCCTACATTTGTAAGGTTTTTCTCCTGTATGAATTCTTTAATGATTTGTAAGGGTTAAACTATTTGTAAATGACTTCTCACATTCACTACATTTGTAAGGTTTCTCTCCTATATGAATCTTCTGATGATATTTAAGAGTAGAACTATATGTAAACGATTTCATGAATCCACTACATTTGTAAGATTTCACTCCTGCATGAATCCTCCGATGATTTTTAAGAGTTGAATTGTGTGTAAATGACTTCTTACACTCACTACATTTGTAAGGTTTCTGTCCTTTATGAGATTTCTGATGTGTTCCAAGATTTAAGCTACATCCAAAAGATTTTTCACATTCACCATATTTGTAAGGCTCCTGTCCTGTATGAATTCTCTGATCGTTTCCTGTAGTATTGCTGGTTTTATAAGGTATGCACCTAGATGATTCATAAAGCATTTTGCCAAGGTCATTATCTTTATAAGACTTCTTTTGGATATTCACATGCTGATAGTACTATTTGATCCTTGATCCATGATGTTCTCATATTTACCACATATGCGATGTTTCTCTGGAAATTCAGACCAAACACAGCTAACAGGAACTGATGAATGAGTAAGAGCTTCAATACTTGAAGTTCCCTCAAGGAAACTAGCATTTACTAAAAGCAGAGCTCTCAGCATAGGCCTTCTGTGTTTTACTCTCATTAACTGAACAGTAATAAAAACCACTCTAGTCTCCATTAAACACAAGGATCACTGAAGGGGCTTCCATCCTCACATGAAATGGATATTTGAAGAGGCAGGGGAAAAATGGGTGATTGAGAAAGCATCATATGTTGTGGGACGGTCTATATGTCAAATTGCTCTGATTGGTCAATAAATAAAACACTGGTTGGCCAGTGGCCAGGCAGGAAGTAGGTGGGACAAGGAGAGAGGAGAATTGTGGGAAGCAGAAGGCTGAGGCAGAGAGACACTGCAGCCGCCGCCATGACCAGCAGCATGTGAAGATGCCGGTAAGCCACCAGCCACGTGGCAAGGTATAGATTTATGGAAATGGATTAATTTAAGCTATAAGCACAGTTAACAAGAAGCCTGCCATGGCCATACAGTTTATAACCAATATAAGTCTCTGTGTTTACTTGGTTGGGTCTGAGCGGCTGTGGGACTGGCGGGTGACAAAGATTTGTCCTGACTGTGGGCAAGGCAGGAAAACTCTAGCTACAATCATATGTGGATTATTTCTATACAGAGTCATACTGTACAGCCTTGGCTTACTAGGAACTCACTAGGTAACTCAAGGTAGCCTGAAACTCACCAGTTCCTCTTGGTTCAGCCTCCCTAGTGCTAGGATTAAAATCATGTTCACCAGGACTAAAGATACAGACCAGATTTCAAAAATTGATCAATAAAACAAACAAAAAACAACAACATAGTTACCATAGTATTTTCTCTATTTTAAAACTTCTCCATTTTTTAAGTCAGAAAGAGGTGAATAGTTTAATTCAATAGTAAAATAAAAATATTCCAATCACTAACGGTATTTCACTACATTTCCATGCTCTGAATATTCAATATTCTTTGAAGTTTTCAGTTAAAAACTAATTAAGAGGCCTTGAGAGATCACAGTATATAGCATTTGTTGCTTATGCAGAAAAAATGTAAAAGAAGCACCAGGTAAAATTATGTTTATTACCAGAACTTCCCTCATTTCTGGTAGTAGTCATAGAATGTTCATGGAGTTTATTTAAAAATAACACACAAAAAATAGGTAAATATAAACAATGTGCCAGGAATTCTACAAGAAGATCATTCTTACCTACAAAAACCAGATTTCTGTAATTCTCCAACATCACATCAATATATAAAGTCCTCCAAGCAGGATTCAGACATTCCCATTCCTCATGGGAAAAGTCTTCATCCAAATCACTGAATCCCAACAGACCCTGTAATAGAAAATTACCTTTTACCATATGCTTTGGGCAAAATGCTTTCCTATGGAAAGAAAGGTTAGCAATTTCAAGCACTAGCTGCTCTTTTCAGAGGATTCACATTCAATTCCTACTACACACTGAGTTTAACTCCAGTTCCATGGGATCCAATGCTCACTCCTGATCTCTGCAGGCAGGAGGTAGACAGCAGTCATGCAGATATTTTAAAGGAAAAAAGAAAGTTAATTTTGAAGATACATTCTAGAATATTCATACTGTTTTTTATTAAAGCTCTGGGAAACCCAGTTCTATTCTGTCTACACATGTGGCAGCTCAATACAGTACCAGATTCCAGAGCCAAGTGTTTTGTGCCAACCTCGGGACTCCATATTCACCAGCAGGCATGTGGTACATATAAAAACATGCTGAAAACATTCACATATGTAAATACATTTTATTTAAAAGAAAGAAATGGAAACCTGTCCATTGCAGCCTCACTTTAGAATCTCCACCTAGGTCATACAGTAACTTTGGGGAAGCAAAACAATAGGGTGGGGGAGCTTTCCTCTCCCCAAAAGAAAAGAGAGCAAAATCATTAACAGAGGCATTCACTGAGGCTAGAAAATTGATGGTTTATGCACAGCTCCAAGACAACTGTTTCTAGAAAAGTCTTACTTTATATTTCACATGATGCAATATCAATATGGGGCCTGCTTTGCTTATAAAATGGTCTGTGGTACAATGTTTGAAAAACAAAATGAAGGACAAAGAGAAATTACTAATCTATTGAAAATGTACCATTGACCATTGGAATTGAGAGAATGATAACAGCAAGAGATATCCTGAGACAAATATATTTCAGGTATTCAAATCCTGTGTTCCCAGTCCCCAACTCAAACAGAGACCCCTGCCTGACCAGAGGCCATGCAGGCCACCAAAACTGCAGGTATGCCATCTGCCAGAGGACATTCACTCACTCTGTAGTCGCCTGACCACTCTACTCTCAAGCCCCTCCCATCTTCACCACGGTGTCATGTCCCCACCCACAACTCAGACAGAGACCCCCTACTTGATGAGATGTTATGCTGGCCACCAGAAATCTAGATAGGTCACCCACCACAGACCACCTCTACTCTCTCAGTGCCTGCCCAACCTACCCCCAACATTCTTTACCCTCCTCATTACTTTGTCCCAGCTCCTGACTCAGGCAGAGACCCCCTGCTTACCAGAAGCCATGCTTTTACCATAAGACCAAGTAGGCCACATGCCTCATACTCCCCTCATACACTCAGTGCACTCCCCATCCTCAATTCACCCACAACACCTCATCACTATGTCCAAACCTCCAACTCAGGTGAAACCCTGCTTGACCAGATGCCTCCCCAGCCACGAGAAATTCAGCCCTCAACATGAATGAAAGACACATACTCAACCACAGGCCACATCAACCTGGAGACCAGAGATAATACATAAAACAAACAAACAAACAAAAACAACAACAAAAAAAAACCTAAAACCAAAAAAACCAAAAAAAAAAACTAAAACTAAAACAAAACCACCCAATAAACACCCCTCCAACAAAGATAAAATCAGAAACTGACACCTGCACCTATAACCACCACAAACCCAGATGCCTAGATGCCAACCCAAGAGCACAATCCACAACAGTCAAGGCCACATGACCACCAGAGCCCAGCTATCTTACTAAATCAAGTCCTGAATATTCCAACACAACTGAAGCACAAAAAAAATAAAGACATTAAAACCAGGTTTATGCAGGTGATAGAAGTCCTTAAAGAGGACATAAATAAATCCCTTAAAGAAATCAAGAAAAACACAAACAAAAACAGAGAAAATTAATAAATCTCTTAAAGAATGATAACAATAAACAGTTAAAGGAAATGAATAAAATTTTTCAAACTTAAAAATGGAAATAGAAACAATAAAGAAAATACAAACTGAAGGAATTCTGGAAATAAAAAAAGGAGTTAAGTAAACAGGAACAAAAGATGCAAGCATCACCAGGAGAATCCAACACATGGATGAAAGGATTCCCATGCAGGGAATGCCCTGGGAAGGGGAAATAGAATAGATTTGGCCAGTGGACTAGGGGCAGGTGGTAACTGAGAAATGATCTACTTCAAGACCCAGCTTTAATACTTTTGTGTATATACCCAAAGGATGCTCCATCCTACCACAAGGACACTTGCCCAACTATGCTCATAGCTGCATTATTCACAATAGCCAGAAACTGGTAACTCATGTCCTTCAGTCAAAGAATGTATAAGGAAATGTGGGGTGTTTACACAATGGAGTGTTGACGGGAGCCAAAAGCCTAAGTGATCCTTGACACACATGCCACCACATTTAGGCTTCTCTCCTCTTTTCCTAGATCTAGGCCTTGCTTAAGTCTCCATAGCACCAGAACCTCTTCTCATAAATATCAGAACCTCTTCTCAGAAATCAGGTGACCGCACTGCAGTTAGGCAGTTAGGCAAGAATAGATAATCCTCATAACAACACTCACGGCTGGCAGAACAACCCATGATTCAAGTCCCCTCTCTGCTTGCATCCCCCTTTGCCCCTCCCTATATATGCCTTAAGAGGAAAGTAAGATTTTGGAGCTTGATCAGACATCCTGTCTTGCTCTCATTCATTGTGTCCATTGTCCCTATTCACTCGCTGGCCGTCCCTTCAGGTCCCTGTTGAAGACCCCACTGGCAGGGGCAGAATATTACTCAGCTGTTGAAAATAATCACATCATGAAATCTACAGGTAAATGGATGCAACTACAAGAAATTATCCTGAGTGAGGTAACCCATTATCGCAAACATGGTATGTACTCACTTAGAAGTTAGCTGTTAATAAAGGTTAAGAATGCTACAACCCACACACCCAGAGAGGATAAGTAACAAATTGGGCTCAAAGCTGGATGTATGGATCTCCCTGAGAAGGGGAAATTGATTTTTCAGATGGATTAGGAGGGATCAAGTGGTAGGGGAGGGGTGGAGGAAGACAGTACAAGGGACAGAGGCTAATGGAATTGGAGAACATTTGGGGGGCTACATGGAACCCTAGTGCAGTGGAAACTTCCACAATACTATGAGAGTAACCCTAGGGAAGACTCCTAGTAATGGAGGAAATAGAGTCTGAACTGGCCATATTCTTTAACCAGACACCTTCCAGTGTTGAGACTGGGACACCAACCCAGCCACAAAACTTTCAACCTACAATCTATCCTGACTGCAAGATATGCAGGGACAATGGAAGTGTAGAACTTTTGGGAGTGGGCAGCCAGTGATTGATCTAAATTGAGGCCCAGGATACAAAAGAAAGTCCACGCCCAACACTGCCAGGAAGACCAGGAAGCAGAGGCTGGAAAGCCCAGAGACCTGTAATAGAAAACAAACAAACAAACAAAACAAAACAAAAAAAAACATGTGTTCAAATGATCCAAGTGATATTCTGCTATACTCATGGATCAGTGCCTAGCCTAATTCTCATCTGAAAAGCTTCTTCTGGCAGCTTATGGGAGCATACAGAGATCCACAGCCAAACATTAGATAGAGAGAGTCCAAACTGGAGATCCCCATGAGGTCCCTCCCCTCAGAGCACAAGGCCTGTTCATTTCTGAAAGGAACCAGAGGAATACAGAGTGGGAGGTGGGGAAGTGTGGGAAGAAACTGGGAGGAGTGGCAGGAGGGGAACCACAGTTGGTTGGGATGTGTTGTATGTGAGAAAAATATAAATCAGAATTAAAAAGCTGAAAAAGAAAACCAAACAAACACCTAGAGGCACATCATCACTGAATGATATCAAATGCCAATGAGAAAAACCAGTATACTGCAATCTGCATCTCTTCACAGAAACATCAGTTTCATGGCAAGAGCAAGGCAGAGCATTCCATCTCTCATCTGCCCACTCTACACTGCTGAAACATTTAGTATTAGGATTTAGACAGTGAGTCTTTTCTGTGATACAAGGAAATAGTTTCATGTATTTGCATGGCCACATTCAAAATCCTGGTTCTGGAAACCTGACCATCCCTGAAATGTAACCTTTGCAGCACATCAGACTTTCCTTCATCACTAATATATAGGGACACAGAGCCATCCTCAGTAGGAACTGTAGGGCAGCAATATATGTCATTGATCGTCATTCACAGTGGACTCTCTTTCACAACTGCAGGTCTTAAGTCTATGAAAAATAGTTGCTTCACAGTAGTAATGGAGAGAATATAAAATAGAACAAGGCTGTGCTATGAAGGTCACATGATTTAACGACATTTTTGATAACCAGAGAAGAAAAAAGGAAAAAAGTCACAGGAAATAAACACATCTGATGAAATTGTCCAAGGCAGAGTACAAAAGGCCTTCCTGACTTCAATATCAAATAATTTTCAAGGAAATATCCAGACACAACACTGACCTGCTGCTCATTTACAGGAGACACAGCCATTCTCCTTGTTGATCTTCTCCGAGTTTCTGTCTCTGGAACAAAGACCAGAACTCTTGTTCACATTTCACATCAACGTTTAAAAAGCACAAACCTACAAATCTGCAACCGTGTTATGTGTGTTATGGACAATGTCATACCACAGGAAAAAATCCAAACACCCAAGTGATACCAGGTCTTGTCAATATTTCTACAGAGAGGAGAGCTTGTGAAATTATACTTGGAGTTCTTAAAGAAAATAACTCTCAGGTGGTGGGAGTCATCACGGCCTTTTTTCTGTTTCTAGGCCTGGCTAGGGGAACAATATTCTTATTAAGGGCAGTTTTGTGACCATATGGCGACAGGACGGTACTGTCTGCCTGCTTCCAGCTCATTGCCTTCTCTGCCGGGGTCAATGAGCAGAGGTCCAAATGTTTGCTTTTCTAGCTGACTTCTGCATTCTTCCGGTCTGTGCTGGGCTCAGATATCTGGGTCCCAGGGAGGGAGTCTCTGCAGATGGACTTGTCAATGGGGGGTCAGAGTGGCAAGGGTGCACAGCTCTGACTGATCTCTGCTTAAGCCAAGCACAAGAAGCTCCTAGGCTGAGAGAGAGCTGTCTCTCTGCCTATCACAAGGACGGGGGTGGAGGTGGCAGGCCTGACTGGTGTATGTGATCTGATGATGTTCCTTCTCCCTTCCTTCTTGAATGCCTGTTCTCTGTGACGGAAACTAGACGCCTTCGGGGGCTCTCTGATTAAATAAACTTTTCCCCCTCCCCAGCTCCTGTGACCTCCCAATGCTTAACCCCTTGGACAGGCTAGGAGGCTGGCAGACTGGGTCTAGGGGTTGAACATGGCCCTAGTGTGGACCTGGGTATAAGAGGGAGAAGGAACACTTCGGCCTCAGAAGGGCAGAAGTTAAATGACAGGCCTAGGCCCAAGACAGCCAGTGTTGCTCTGATTTAGAAAGGCCATTTTTTTTTCTTTTTTGCTCACTTTTTTTTTAAGACAAGATGTAGCCCACAGTGACCTCGCATTTCATATGTCCCTAAAGATGACCCTGAATGGATCTTGTTATCTTCACCTATCACGTGCTGGTATTGCAGGTATGCACCTCCATATCCTGGATCAGGAGATCAAATCCAGGACTCTGTGAGTGCTAAACAAGCACTCAGCTAACTGAGCTACACTCCAGCCCCTTCCTAATTTCCAAGTACTGGCAATGGAGTTTCCTCTTCACTGTTTATTCCCTCCCCCTCCGCACCCCTCCCCCACAACTCTGTCCACAGTTCCTGGAACAAACTGCCAAACTGGCCAGCACCACCCCTAGCTCCTGGCCGTCCTCCCACATCCCTGTGCAGAAAAAGACTGAGGCCGGGGTTCTCCCTTACCTTGGTACCAGGCCCTGATGGGAAACTACTGGAAGAAATTGAAATATGGCATTGGCTTCTCTTTCAGCCTGGAAAGGGCAGAGATTCTGCCAGTCCAGGCCCCTTTTCCAAGCCAGCAGGCCTCCTTCTCAAGGGGGTGGGCCATGGCAGTGGCAACTCTGAGATCCCATTCCTTTAAAACAGAAGGGTCCCAGGCGGATCTCTGTGAATTCGAGGCCAGCCTGGTCTGAGTGAGATCCAGGACAGGCACCAAAACTACACAGAGAAACTCTGTCTTGAAAAACAAAAGAACAAAAACAAAACGACAAACAAAAATAACAAAACAGAAGGATCTACTCCTGGCTGACCTTGGAGTGAACCCGCTGCAAGTCTGCCCCCGTCTGGATCCGCAGCCAGCAAGGCAGTGGTTAGACTGGTGATTGGCAGCCACATGTGGGAGCCACGAACCCTGAAGGTAGACATATTGACCTTCGACTTTCATACACTGTTGCAGGATCCCAAATGTCTGCAAGGTGGCGGATTGCTTTGTGGGTGACTCAGTACAGCCAGAGAGTCTGGCCCTACCACCTGTCCTGGAAGCCTTTCCTAAGGAGCTTGGTTTGGTGGAGCTGTCCATGGGTTGGCAGGGTTCCTTGAGCCCACTTCGCTTTCCTTTTATAGATATTTTCTCTGCTCTCCCAGTGGAAAAGGAGGAAAAACTGAGAGGGGTGGGCCCAGAAAGATTCATAGGCTCCTCCCCACCAGAGAGCTCAGGTTGTTTTGCCCAGACACATAGCAGTGGGAGGGTGTAGAGTGGGGTGCTCTCCCTGTGTGGCTGCTCCCCATGCATACCCTGCATTGACTAGGGTGGCTGGGGCCACCATTTACTTGTGTTCAGGCCAATGCACGTGTGCAAAGGAGCAATCATGGAGGAGCTTTTACCTCATAGACTCTTTGTGCTGATTTAGTTGCTCCTTGAACACCTCCACTACTGTGCCCTTGGGTTTTCTTGTCCTGCTGGAGGGAAGAGCAAACTCTTTCAAAGGGCTGATGTTCACGTGGAGCAGCACACAAAAACGCTATTTCTGTTAAAGTTTGTTCTTCACCCAAAAGAAAAATTTTTTTTTTGTTTTGTTTTGTTTTGTTTTCCGAGACAGGGTTTCTCTGTGTAGCTTTGTGCCTTTCCTGGAACTCACTTGGTAGCCCAGGCTGGCCTCGAACTCACAAAGATATGCCTGCCTCTGCCTCCCGAGTGCTGACCCCAAAAGAAAAATTTCTAATTAATGAATTTCTGATTTGTAAGTGAACCAGGGGGTCCCATGGGGGTTCTTAATCTGTTTAAATCTCATTCAGGATTTTTTCCAAGGTGTATCAGCTTCCAACCCACATAGCTGAACTCTAATATATCGTTCAGAAATTCTGACTGTCCATTTATTTAAAAACCATCTTTTGTGAATTTTTCCACTCTTGATTTTTCTTCTTACTGTAGCTGCAAGGTCTTTTTTTTTTTTTTTTAATCGTAGTTCTTCTCACTTGGATCTTCAAATCAGTGTGAACTGTACCTCTAAATATGACTTCATTGTAAGAGATGCACTTTCAGATTTTAAAATGCAAAGGCATTGTGGTCATGGTAATACATGATCCTTCATTCTTATTTGACAGAAGAGGAGGTGGGGACTTTTGCCTTTTAGTCAGAAATTGCTCAGCCTCTGTCCCTCATCTTCAATAGTATCTATTCAAATGGGAAATTTTTTCCTTTGGGAGTTGACTTCTAAGGCTTAGGATGTGGGTATCCTTTTGTGTTTCTCAACCTTTATATAGGGGAAGTGTAATATGAGATGTAGTGGGAGTGATTTGGAGGGATAATTCAGCAGTTGATCTCCAAAATTGTCACAAGTTTGAAAGGGAAGGGACTGTTGGACAAGTGGAATAATGTGGCTGTGCATATGTATTAACAGGCATTGGACAGTATTCCATAAGAGGAGTTGAGAGGCCCTTCCAAGTTGGACAGGAGTAAAGAGCAGAAAAATGAAATCTGCCCCAACCATCAAGGAGCACAGAAACTGCAGGTGAGGAGCTTTTAGAGCAAAAGATGCTGCTCCGGGGCTCTAATGCTCTACTCTGTACTCTGATACTGACAAAGCATTTTGCACTTGAACCCTTACTTGAAAAGCTAAAGAAATTTAGAGTGATGAGAACAGTGACTATGTTTGCAGTTCCTCAGCCCCTGTGCCCTCCTGAGGCAACTGTACCACGGAAGTGTCTAATTGGCCTCCCTTGCCCCTCTGCAGAATCTCCAGCTGGACAGAAAAAGAAACTCTTAGGGGTCTGGGTCAGGTCAAGCATAAGCTTGTCCCTTTCTAGGAGTGAGCCTCATAGATTGCCTCTGTTCCCTCCAGCTGAGCTTCAAGGACAGATCAGACCACAGGCTTCCCCACTTCTAGTTAAAGGGCTCCACAATCCTGCATCTGCTCAGCACTACTGATGCCCACATCCCCATTCAAACTGGCTCCCAACAGCATCAGGCAAGTTGGAAGCTTGCAGCACCACCCCCAAACCCCAACTCTCTGCACCTGGTGTCCTTGCCTGAGCACAGGTATAGGGGAAGACTAGAAATGCATGTTCCCTCAGCTCCATCCACTACCCAGCTTGAGCAGCCATGGGCCCACTGGCTTCTAGCCTTGTCCACTCCCTCCATCACTTACCTCCCTGGCTTGTCTGGCACAGCTTCTCTTACATGGCTAGGAGATAGGCCAGGCCAGATTTCTACAGGGAACCCCTTTAGTGATGCTCTCCCTCTTCACCAGCCTGCTTGGTCACAGCCATCAGCCTTCACCATTCTAGACACAGTGACCACCATTGCCACTTAGTGGGCCAGACTTGTGAATATCTGAAGCTCAAGGGCTTCCTCTTAGGTCAGGTTCCCCGTTTTCTAACAATGGTGTCTCCTTCCCTTTTTGCCTGGGTCAGTGATCTAGGACCAGTGACTCTGACCTTCAAAGATCTGTATGACCTGCTGCATCTTCCCTCAACCACTTACCCAGCTCTGGAGAGATCTGGTGACCTGATGTAAGTTCTTTTCCCCATTGCTTTGTCCAGTCCTTGCTTATCCTATGTCTTAGTTGATGAGACACCAATCTGAAGCTTCCCTGGAACACCCAAAGAAGGATCTTCAACCTAATTTATTGTCCTCCCTCCTGCTAGTTTTTCCCTTCCCAGCATCCATTACAATTTATAAGTGTTTATGATTTTAATAGCTGTCTCACTCAGAGTAAGCACTTAGAGTATACAAGCACTAGGTGTCAGAAACAATGTTGGTTTATTCTTGTTCTTCCTCTCATTTTAGGACTGCACTGGCCCCACTAGAGAGGCACATTGCTGGGCTCAAATTACAGCATCTGTGACTCCATCTGCAGGTAGGAAGAGGTGGGAGCCCTGTTTTGGGTTCAGTCAATACACAGCAGTGGTTTTCTAGAGATTCCCATCTCATCAAATGACAAGTAAGAAAGGTGCTGATATAAATCATCAGAGAGGCTTCCTCCAGTGGCTAATGGGAGCAGATGCAGAGACCCACTGCAGAGGGACCCACCTTTTGCACATCAAAGACATTGGCAATGAGATGCAGAGTCAGTGAGAAATAAACACACAGACTTCTTTCCCGAGGAATAAGTGCTTCTCATCTGCTCTTTATTTTTAGCCACCCTGTTTATAGTCACCACACCAAGTTGATTACAAATAGGAGGATTTTTCCCATAATCAAATGGTACACAGTTACTATATGATCATCATAAAACCATATTTTTTCTGGAACAAGTCAATCTCAGTATATTTCTTAGTCGCATATTTATGTACTTTCTGAGAAACCCACATTCAGTTAAACATTCATTTTTTAGACTTCTCACAAAACCAAGATCCTTGCTGGGCAGTGGTAGCACATGCCTTTAATCGCAGCACTAGGGAGGCAGAGACAGGAGGATCTCTGTGAGTTCGAGGCCAGCCTGGACTACAGAGCAAGATCCAGGACAGGCACCAAAACTATACAGAGAAACCCTGTCTTGAAAAAATAAAAAACAAAACAAAACCAAGATCTTTTCAGCCATGGCCGTTTGCATAGGGAGTGGTTTTTGTGATTGCCAGGAAAACAGGTTACTAGTTTCACTTTTCATATTTTTTAGAGTCCTGTGCAATTATCTTAACTAGGCACTCAATTCTTTGTTTTGTAGTTACATGAAGTCCTTATTGAAACTGTTGTTTCAGCTATGATGCCCACTGAAACTCATGAACACATTCATCAAGATTAAATGAACTTGAGCCAGCCTGGCTCCTGAGACCCAATTGTTTTTCTTATTCCCTAACCAAACCCACAATCTATATAGCTCTTCAAGGTAAACTCATGAGTCTTAGCTGTGTGACTCTTCCTTGTTCTTATTTTCTATCCTCTGCAGCACCTGCTTTGTCAAGGCTGGGCAACACTAATCCTACCTTTACCTATGTTAATTTCCCACTCAGATGACCTCTGTCACAGTCCCTCACTATATTTATCAAAAACTCTTAGTCATCAAATCCCATTTACACTAAAACTATTATAGTATAAAATCACTGCTTCAGTTAAAGAGTACACCTTAAGAGGAAATCATCTTCATAATAATCTATAGGAAACATGCCAAGTAGAGCAGAATATTTCCAATCCCAGTACATTACAGGCAGTGGAGATCTTCCTACCCCCATTTACATCATGCCAGATACCAGAGAAAAATGGAAGACCAGAGAAATGCAGCAACCATGTAAAGGCACAGCAATAGCAAGAGACAATCCAGAGCCAAAGCCCTCAGGGCCTTGCCTATGTAAGATTCACCCATCAGTGCCTTCCTTCCTGGTGGGCTAATCTCTTGAAATTTAATGGCCACCTGATGTTCCTCTCACATGTCCACCAGCCCCACAGCCAAACATTAGGCAAAGCCTAAACTGGACACCTCCATTGGGATCCTCCTGTTGGAGCTCAGGGAACCCTGAAAAACAGGGAGAGGAGGAAATGTAGGAATCAGATGGGCCGAGAATACTAGGAGGATAACTTGGCCCAAAAAATCAACTAAGAATGACTCATAGGGGCTCAGAGAGCCTGAAGCAGCAATAATGAGGTCTGCATGGCCCTTTATTAGGTCCTCTGCATATTAGTTTTGCTTGTTAGCTTAGTATTTTTTGTGAGACTCCTAACACTGGGAGTGGGGATGTCTTTGACCTTTTTGTCTGCTCTTGGGATCTTTTGACTGGGTTGCCTCACCCAGCCTTGCTATGAGGGTTTGTGCCTAGTCTTATTGAATGTTTTCATGCCATGCTCAGGTGATATCCCTGGGAGGCTCTTTTCTCAAGAAAATCAGAGGAGCAATGGATCTGGTGGAAAGGGGGCTGGGGGCTGGGAGGAGTAAGCAGATGGGAAACTGTGATCAGGATGCATTGTATGAGAAGAATAAATAAAAATATATGCCAGGGGTGATGGTACCAGCCTTTAATCCCAGGACTCTGTAGCCAGAGGTAAGCAAGTCTCTTTGAGTTTGAGGCCAGGCTGGTCTACAGAGCAAGTTCCAGGATATCCAGAGAAAGATATTTTTATTTTGGTTATGTCTGATGATAATCCAGCAGATTATGGAATATTCAATGATCAAATAATGGCACTTAATAAATATTTCCTTTTAAAATAAAATCTTCATTTATTTCATAGTTGTATATATTTATGACATATGATATTTTCTAAGCAGGATTTAAATATAATGCTCAAGTCTGGTTGATTTGTCAACATCCACATCATTGCTTTGTGTTTGGAGATTTGAGGTCCTCACCTGTATTGGTTATCCACTATATGTAATAAAGTAGATGATGTACAATGCAGGTCTTTAGATATGGTTGTTCACTCAAACTGTGCTTGCATCACAACTCTCCAGCCTAAGTTTACCCCTCCAGTCTTCACAGTCCCTCCCATGTAGAAATTGCTAGTCTATCCAGAGTGCTGTGTTTCAATGGCAGTTGTATGTATTCTACTGGTCAGGAGACAGAATCTATTATATCAATATCATTTCCTTTGATATCCAGAGAAGTGGACTAGCTGTCCTGAACATGCATGGTTCTTAGTGATGATTTTAATAATCTATAGCACTAGCAGCTGTATAAGGGATTCCTCTTCCTCTACACCATCACCAGTATGTGTGACCTAATCCCTTTAACAGTAAGATTGTAACTTGGGAGAAATGATTGCTCCCACTTGTTATGACATGTCTTACCATGAAAAAATAATGAAATCAGGCAATTATTCTAAAAACATGCTAACAATTGGAGGTATCCTTTTAGTCTATGACTGTGCTTTTGGTTTCTGACAACTTCACACAAACTGGAGTGAACTGAAGAGAAGAGACCACAACTGAAGAATTGTCCACTTAACATTGCCAAGAGTTGTCAGGAGGTCCTGGGTTGTATAAAAAAGCAAGCTGATCAGTCAATGGAGAAATCATCATTACTCCATGCTTTCTACTTCAGTTACTGCCTTGAGATCTGCATTTGGGGTGCTGAGAAGAAGGTATATTCCTGTTTGTTAGGATGGAATGCTCTATAGATATTAATTAAATCCATGTAAGTCATTACATCAGTTAGGTCCCTTATTTCTCTGTTAAATTTTGATCTGGCAGATCTGTCCAGTGGTGAGAGTGGGGTGTTGAAGTCTCCCACTATTAATGTGTGGGGTTTTATATGTGATTTAAGCTTTAGTAATATTTCTTTTACATATGTGGGTACCCTTTTATTTGGGGCATAATGTTCAGAATTGAAACTTCATCTTGGTGGATCTTTCCTGTGATAAGTATGTCATATCCTTCTTGATCTCTTTTGATTGATTTTATTTTGAAGTCTATTTTGTTAGATATTAGGATAGCTACACCAGCATTCTTCTTTAGTCCATTTGATTGGAAAGACTTTTCCCAGCCTTTTACTCTGACGTAGTGTCTATCTTTGAAGTTGAGGTGTATTTCTTGTATGCAGCAGAAAGATGGATCCTGCTTTCATATCCATTCTGATAGACTCTGTCTTTTAATAGGTGAATTAAATCCATTGATATTAATGGATATTAATGACCAGTGATTGTTGATTCCTGTTATTTTTTGGTGGTAGCATGTGTGTACTTCTCTTCTTTCAGGTTTACTGCTGTGGGGTTATCTATTGCATGTATTTTGTGGGTTTATCTGAATTCCTTAGGTTGAAATTTTCCTTCCAGTGCTTTCTGTAGGGCTGGATAGGTGTTGTTTAATTCAGATTTTGTCTTGGAATGTCTTGTTCACTCCATCTATAGTGACTGAAAATTTTGTTGGGCATATTAGTCGAGGCTGACATCCATGGTCTCTTAGTGTCTGTATTACATCTGTCCAGGTCTTTCTGGCTTTCAAAGTCTCCATTGAGAAATGGGGTGTTATTCTGATGGGTCTGCCTTTATAAGTCACTTGCCCTTTTTCCTTAGCTGCTGTTAATATTTTTTCTTCTTTTTGTATTTTTAGTGGTTTAATTATTATGTGGCGAGGGGACTTTTTTGGGGGTCTTGTCTATTTGGTACTCTGTGAGCTTCTTGTATCTTCATAGGTATTTCCTTCTCTATGTTGGGATAGTTTTCTTCCATGATTTTGTTGAATGTATTTTCTGTGCCTTTGAGTTGGTATTCCTCTCCTTCTATCCCTATTATTTTTAGTTTTGGCCTTTTCATGGTATCCCAGATTTCCTGGGCAGTGAGTTTTCTTTGAATGTTGAATCTATATTCTCTATTGTATCTCCTATACTGGAGATTCTCTCTGTCTCTTCCATCTCTTGTATTCTGTCGATTATACTTGCACCTGTATTTTTGTTCATTTATTCAGATTTTCTATTTTCAGTACTCCCTCAGTTTGTGTCTTCTTCATGGTTTCTATTTCACTTTTCAAATCTTCAGCTGTTTCCTTCACATGTTTAATTGCCTTTTCATGGTTTTCTTGGCTTTCGTTAAGAAATTTATTGATGTCTTCTAACTTTTTGTCTTGTCCTCAATTTCTTTAAGAGAAAAATTCATTTCTTTTTTAAAGCCCTCTAGTGTCTTCATGAAGTTATTTTTCACTTCACTTTCTTCTGTTTCTTCAACATTGTGATGTTCAGGTCTTGCTTTTGTAGAAGGGGTAGGTTCTTGTCAGGCCATATTGCTTTTTATGTGGTTGTACATATTTAGGCACTGGCATCTATCCATCTCTTCCTCCAATAGGTGCAAAAGGTGCCTGTGTCTGAGCGAGCTGCTATTGGTCCAATTTGTGCTTGCTGTGTCTGTGTCTCAGAAGGCCACTCTGGGTCCCATCTTAGCTTTAGTTATATTGGAGCTGCCAGTTTCTGTATCCAGGGATCTGCTCTTGGTCTTGTCTGGGTTCTTGGTCCAATGAGAGCTGGCAGTTTCTATGTCTCAGGAAATCACTGGGATAGCAGCGGAATGGGTATGTTTGCAATAGGGTGTATGTCTTGTAGATTGCAGGGTCCAAATGGGGGGCTTTGATGGATGAGTCTGCCCACAGGAGTCTTCCCTGCTCCTTGGCAACTGGGGCAGTGATGTGTGTGGGGTTCCCAGAGACTGTATGTGTCCCAGAGCCTAGGTCCTAGAGGCAGGACCCTCTAGGTGAGAGATGAGTCATTCACCTATTGGTCCAATCAAAGCTGATGGATTCTGTGTCTGAGGAAGCCACTAGGGTCATAGGGGGATAGGAATTGAGGTAGGGCATGGGTCTTGTTGATTCAGGGTTGAATGGGGGGTATAGGTGAGGTAGCCTGTTGTCAGGAGTCTTCCCTGCTGCCTGGCAACTGGGGTAGAGATGAGTCAGGGTTTCCAGGGACTGGTTCTATCTCAGGGCCTAGCTCCTAGAGCCATATCTAGGATGTGGCTGGGGCTTTCTCCCATGTAAAGAGACTGTACTTTAGGCCAAGTATATTTTTCTTTCTATCACTAACTCATGCCTTCATGCCCCCACCATTTGCTTTCCTGATCACCATGACCCAGAAAGAACATCCAGAGCTTTGAACCATACTCATGTTCTTTTACCCCCAATGCTCCCAGCTCCTGTCCTTTCTCACCTGGTGATTGGCTTCTGCTCTGATTCCAGAGGCAGGTGTTGACTATGAAAGGAGGCCTGTTCTGAGTCAGGATGGAACTTAGGTTTCATTAACTCCTTACAATGTCTGTAGTGGATATTAGAGCATCTCTGGACTGAGGATCCAGGAAGTGGGAAAAGTGAAAGCTGGGGTAGATGACCCTAAGCTGTGTCCTGGCTCTGAGTGTCCAGTTTGGAGATTCTGTGAACATCAGCACAAGTGAGGACTGTTGGGGACTGAGAGAGACACTTACTTGGATAATGGGGAACTTCCAAGTAGCATCCTTGTGGAGGAGAAGAACTTAACAGTTTGAAACAGTGTACTAGTTAGCATTAACAGTCACCTTGACACAGCCCAAAGTCATATTGGTGGAAAAAGTGTCCCAACTGAGTAACTGCAACTTCATGTCTATGGCCAATCTTTATCAAGTTAGGCTGTGGACATGTCTTGATTGAGTGTCTTAATTGGCTCAGGAGGGACCAAGCCTCTTTGGGCAGCACCATCCATATGCAGATGGTCCTTGAATGTATGAGATAGAAAGCTAAACATGAGCCAGAGTGTGAGCCTGTGAATGAGCCAGCAAGCAGCATGTTTTCTGCCTTGACTTCCTTCAGTGCTACACTATGATACAGCCCCAGAAGGAAATGGACCATTTACTCTTTCCTAAACTGCTATGCTCAGGAGGAAAGAATACAACAGTGTATTGGAAGGAGCAGAAGACATGTCAATTTGAATCAGTGTTCTTTGTACTAGAGAACAGACCTTCAACAACCTGTGGACAAAGAAAAGGAAGGCTTTAGACACCAATGATGGGCCAGAAAGTGCATGTGCAGCCCCTGTATTAGACTCTCGAGAGAAATGTTCTTGGACTTTCCTCTGAAATTTTCTAAGCACAGGGCTCCTTCTGAAGGTGCCTATCCTCTGGATGTACACTATTTCAATTCTTGTCATGGACTTCCTTAGAAAAATCTGAAACCTTGTGTAGATCCAACCTACACTAGAAGGAATTAGGAGTTCTGAAGAGCACAGTGAACCTGATGACAGGCCCTACATCCCACCTGTGCTGAGGGTCTCAGGGCAGTTCACTGTTGACTTGTTGACCATGCCTACTGTAGCCCTAGACGTGAGATTGTCATTCTCCCATTGATCTCCATGGGGCGATATCAGGACACACCATTAAAAATCAGAAAATTGTTTTCCTGAGCCATGACCTTGCCTAGCCAACTCATTTCTATTTTTGTCTCCACTAATCCAGAGCTTCCTCCCTAGATTCTGTTCAGAACTACTGGCTCCTTCCTTTTTTCTGAGAACACATGGGGAACACTAAAGTCGCCTCTCTTGGCATCTCTCATAGGGCAATACAGGATTACTACCAGGGAATGACCTAGGCAAAGGGCAAAGGTGACCCAGGAAGATCGGGGGTATATGTGCTCACTGAACACACAGCTCAGCCAACACATAATGCTGAAGGTTACTTTGAAGCCCTCCACAGATAGAAGGAGCTAACAGACTTTTCAAGAACACACAGATCACCTCTACCCCAACACTGAGTACATGGAACTCCTCACACCATGGCGCCTGGAACATTCTCCTGGATCAGGCAATTGACTGGTGGCATTAGTGATACAGGATTTATCTTCATCCCTAGTCATCACTTAGCTAGTCCCTTTGCAGTCCTCAAAGACTGTCCTTTTCCTTCAGGGAGTAAATCTTACCTTCCCAGAGCACTGAGGACACAGGGCAGACCAGATGCTCAGCTGGGTCTCTGTGTCACAAAGACACATAGACAGGATAGAGGCTCCTTCTTACGTGCAGACACAACCAATGCCACAGGATAGGAGAGGTGATTGATCAAGATTACCAAGGTGAAATTGGATTGGTGCTCCACAATGGAAGTAAGAAAGGTTATGGCTGTTGGGCAGGAAATCCTTTAGGACTACTCTAGATTCCACCGTGTTTTATAATTAAAGACAATGGGAGACTGCAACATGTTAATACAGGCAGATAACAAAAGACACAGACTCACCAGAATGAACATATAGGTCACAGCTCCATGAAAAGAGCCAAGGATGTGTAGTTTCATTCTCACTGAATGAGAGTAAAAGCCATGTATTCAAAATTTAGTCAAATTATGTAAGTTTTAATTTCTGCCATAATAGGTTCCTCCCTAAAAACAGGTTTGAGAAAAGACCAAGGAAAAAAGGGGGCAATGGGGTTTTTATATCCTCCCAAAATAGGGGAAAGGCTTTCCAGGGCTTAGGAGTTCCAGAGGAACTTTGATGATGTAGGTACTTGGCAGAACAACTTTGCTTCTGAGGGTAGAGGTCTAGGGTTAGGGCATGGAACATGTTCAGTTCCAGAATCTTAAGTTTTACAGTAAATAGAAACAAACTTCTTTTGACACCATGAAAAGATGGTTTCTGATATTAAGATGGAGTCAGGCTGGTCCATCAATCATAGGAGAAGGTAATTACAAATACTAGCTAAGGCATGTGAACAATTTCAGAAAGGTGGATTAGAGTTGACATGAGTTATTCTGTGGTATTTTTTTTTTTTTTGGTTTTTTCGAGACAGGGTTTCTCTGTGTAGCTTTGCGCCTTTCCTGGAACTCACTTGGTAGCCCAGGCTGGCCTCGAACTCACAGAGATCCGCCTGGCTCTGCCTCCCGAGTGCTGGAATTAAAGGCGTGTACCACCACTGCCCGGCCTGTTGTATTTTTTAAGAATGTGTTCATACAGATATTTGTGTTTTCTTCTTATCTCTTTAACATAGGATGTAACATCAATCAAGAGAATACTAATGATTATTATATTTCAGTTTGAGATACTGAAAGAATATCTCTCAAGGAATCTTGCTACCTCTTCTAAATTAATAATGACTTTGTGGTTTTATGGGGACAGTTTTAGCATGTTTGGTAAAATTGTAACCTGGTTAAATATATATTTCATTTGCAATTACATGTGTGATAAATAAATTATGTTTAGTTATAAGCTAGTTATTGTTTTCATTTAGAAATTAATCATCGCATAAGGATATATGCTTGAGTGACAGGTTGACAAGAGGTAGACTCATAAAGGCTGTTCTTGGTTATCAACTTGACTATATTTGAGATGAACGAAAATCTGAAAATGAAATGCATACCAGTTAGGGATTATTTTTAATTAATTTTAAGTAGGAAGAATCACTTCTAATCTGGTTCTTGAGGCAAGAAGACTCACTCCTTTATTCTGGGTGTTGAGGCAGGAAGACACACTTTCAATTGGGCCATACTTTCTGCTGAAAGCCTGTAAAGAGACACTGCAGATAAAGTCTTTGTGCTTTGCCTTCTTGCTCTTGACTTCCTAGCATGTTTGCCTGCTCGTTCGCCTTCACTGGCATTAGAGCCTACTCCTTTCGATTCCCCATCTACTAAAGACCAGGTGAGTCATCCAGCCTCATGGACTGAGCATCTTTTAGATTTATGGAATTTCTTTTGATAGCCACCCATTGTTGTATTAGCAGGACTACAGGCTGTGCGTCATTCTATTAATCACACACACACACATACACACACACACACACACACTCAGAGAGAGTCTCATTCCCTTTGACTGTTCTGGTGTGTGAATGTGTGGTAACCACCTCTGGTTCACTTTATAGTGTCTCCCTCTCTGTGTCTCTCAGTTTTGCTCAGTCTCTGTCTCTCATTCTCATTCTTCCTCAGTCCCACTGTCTCTCCATATCTTTCTCTGTCTCTCCCTATGTGTCTGTGTAGATGAATTTCAAAAATGGTTTTATTATATGAAACCACCCAGCCAAATATAGGGGTGAAAGCTTTATATCAGGAAAAGCCACCAGGCAACCATACCTTACCAACTCTTCAGATTCCAAATGCGAGTTACTTCCTGTCTGCCCATGCCTTTATTGTGTTGCTTTTCTGCCCTCTCCTTGGCTCTCTTAGCCCAGCTACCTCACCTCCAATACCTACACAGCTCAGTCACTTTCTGTCTGTCTGTACAGACCTCCAGGCTTCTCTGGTTGGTACTGGGAATAAAGGCATGTTTCACCATGCTTGGCTCTATTCCCTACCTTGAACACACAGAGACCCTGCCTGCGAAGTGATAGGATTAAGGAAGTGCACTCTCTGATTTTTGTGTTTACTATAGTGGCCAGCTTTCCTCTGATCTCCAGGCAAACTTTATTAAAGCATAAATAAAATATCACCACATTTCCCCTTTTTTGTCTAAAAAAATTATAACTAATATGAGAAAGACTATATACCTTACTACAATAACTATATATAATATATACAAGCAAAATATACATCAACAATGTCTAGTCCATCTGCATTTGACAAATTCATAGAAATGGCTTCTTTATCTATCTTATTTTGTTGAGTCCAAAATGTACCTAATTCACTTTCCATCCTATCTTGTATTACCAACAGAAAAGTATTTTATGGTGTCTTTGAAATCTATAAACTTACACCTCCTTAGTGAAATTCTTTTCTGAAATTTCTTAACAAGGAAAACTGTAACCATAACTATCTCATCTTCAACTCCCTCAGAGACCCAAGAAGGAAATAATATTAACTAGTAAAATAGGAAGTGCAAACAAGCGACTTTTAAAAAATGAGTTATGACAAACACAACCAACTGCCTGGACAGTCACCCAAGGTTTCTCTGCACCTTGGGGCATCATCTTTGGCCTATAGGTTTAGCATATTTGACAGATGTTTTTGTGAAGTGGGATGTACACAAGGTCTAAAGCTTGACCCACATTTGGTGTGAGAATTCCGTGTAACAGATAAACCTGAATTCCACCAGTGTCCTGTCATGATTTAGAATTTTAAATTCAAGAAGTTGCTGGTATATTTGGAATTCAGCTTCCCATTCTTCTTGACTTGTGGGTGACTTCATCTCCTTTATTACATGCCAGTCTACCATTGAGAAGTTAGACTCCATCAGCCTAGTTCCTCTTTCAAGAATAAATGTTTCAGGTACTGCTCCACTACACACCAGAAGCCATCGGTCCACTGCCTGTTCAGATGCCTTAAAAGAAAGGGGCACTGTACCTTTTCCAGATTGAAAAGCCACTTCAGTGATGGTGCCATATTTTCCTGGCCTCAGGGGACACCTGGTGCCAAAGCTGCAACCATTCTTGTCTTGTCAAGGATTGGTAATCCTTTGTTTTGTTTACTTTTTGTCCATTTTGGATAGCATACTGTCAGCAGTCAATGCAAGAGCACTTTCCTGCACTGTGGCTAACTTCTGCAACAATGAAAGTTAACTCTGTATGCATTTTCTTCAATGGCCATACCTTCTCTGAAGTAGACTGGTGCTGCCAGGAGCAGAAATGTCTCATAGTCATTATAAAAGAAATAAAATCTGTGTTACTAAAACATTTTAAATGCCATATTCTGTAGATGTCCAAAGGGTTTGAAGATGACCTGTCTATCTAAAATTTATCACTGCTTGACCTTGAAAGCATACCTAATATGAATACAAGTTTGATTGTAATGTCTAAGTACTAAATTTCATTTCTTTATATCCTAATATTTGGTAATAATAACATCCAAGGATTAGAAAACTGCATTATATTGTTAAATGAACTGTATAGCTACAATATCATAACAAGATTAGAACTATATGTACAGCATTTTCTAACTAACTGACTAACTAACTAACTATATAATATAAAATCCAATCCAATGTAATGTATTTAAAACTAGTAGTTGTCTTTTAAAAGTAGATTCAATAATATACCTTTTTGTCTATATCATATCTATATCCTCTCTTTTTTTTCTTTTCAGAGTAGATTCAATAATCTACCATTAATTCTATCATTTCTATATTTTTTTTCAGAGTAGATTCAATAATGTACCTCTTATTTATATCCTCATTTTTCTTTTTTTTAAAATAAGAACCTAAAATCTAATCCACTTTGTTTAGCCTCTTTCCTGACCATTAACAATAACACCTTATAACCAACCATCCTAAACAATGAAAGCTATTCCTCAGCTGATCCTTTTGCCTCAGACTGGAAGCCTCTGAGTCCTCATCCAGAAAGAATCCCACCTGAATTGAGCTGCTCCAAGCCTGAAAGCTTAACCAGCCAAATGCTTCTAGTTTCTGGCCCTCACGACTTAAATATCTTTCTGCTTTCTGCCATCACTCCCAGGGATTAAAGGCTCATTTTTGGGATTAAAGGTGTGAGTCACCATACCGGGGTGTTTCCACTGTGGCCTTGAACTCACAGAGATCCAGAGGGATTTCTGCCTCTGGAAAGCTATGATTAAAGGGGTGTGCTACCACTATGTTTATTCTATCCTCTATGTTTAATATTGTGGCTGTTGTCTTATCTGACCCCAGATAAGTTTATTAGTGTGCACAATATTTTTGGGGAACACAATATCACCACAAAATACTCTTGTCTAAATCAGGTCACCTCATGAAGCTTCCACCAATGGGAAAAATAAAAGCTCCACCTGTGCCTCTCCATTAATGGGAAACTTTATGAGCCAAGACTATGCTTACTGCCCCAGGGGTTCTCAGTTCCTCTGTGACAAGTCACACTTGCCCTGGAGGAGCATGCTCATTGGAGCCTAGCACTCACAATATAGAGCACCATTTTTGGAAACAATGGGTGTTGAAGTGGTCACATACAAACCCTTCAAATGACAGATTTGAGGGAGGGGTACCTAATACCCTGACCCAGAACTTGCTTAATAAAGACTCACCCATGCTACAATGTAGCCATTGGCACAGGGTCTACCAGATGAATCAAAATCAAGGGACCAATATTGATTTTTTTTTTCATGTATTGACAGTTAAGTAGTGTTGGAGCCAGACTACAGGAAAGCCAGACTGAGAATGGCTGAGCTGATTGAATCTGTACTTAATTGTGTTGTCTAGGCTTAATGAGTTTCCAGAAGACAGGACTAACTGGAGAGAGATGAGATGTAGGTGTTGTGCCTGAATCTGGAGACCCCAGAGCAAGACAACCACAGAACCTATATCCAATGTGAAACACACAGGAGTTTATGAATTAACAAGCAGCCTGGGCTTGGTCTGTGTCCAAATCTCTGACACAGGGGCTAGAAGGAGGACATCCCTGAGCTCTCAGAATGGGGGTTTTTAAAGGGAAATATTGCAAGCACGGTGGTAAAAAGCTTTGTGTCATAGGACTGGGTGAGGCTGTATAACCATTGAACTCTCTGGTTGGGGTCCAGAGGAATTTTCCAACAGCATTTATCAGAAGGACATTTGGAGCCTGCAGATGTTGTTTATCAGGATTGCTTTATGCTAGTGTTCTGCCAGGGAGGCTGGCTGGCCTAGCACATAATGGCATCCAACAGGTTGGCAAGAGTTTCCACCTAAAACCTGAGAAAAAAAAGATTCTAAAATGGAGCTAAAAATAGCCTCCTAGTGGTCTCTCTCAAGTTAGTGGCAACCTGTGGGTTTGAGCTTCTCTATGGTGGGATCGTGGCGTGCAGGCTTGACCTATGCTATGTTAAACAGCGGTGTCTCCAAGCTGTGCACTATTCTGAGTGTTGGATATAGTTTTTGTTAGTTAAAAAAAGAGCTTTCTGGGCTACACAGTGCTGTGGATATTGCTCTGTATAAATAAACACTGATTGGTCAGTAGCCAGACAGGAAGTATAGGCAGGACTAACAGAGAGGAGAATTGAGGGAACAGAAAGGCAGAGAGGGAGACTGCCTGGAGCCCCAGCCAGGACAAGCAAGATAAGGTACCAGTAAGCCACGAGCCATGTGGCAAAATATAGATTAATAGAAATGGGCTAAATATTAGAGTAAGAGCTAGACAATGATAGGCCTGAGCTAATGGCCAAGCAGTTTCAATAATGTAAGCATCTGTGTGTTTATTTTATAAGTGGGCTCCGGGACTGGCGGGACTTGGTGGGACCCTGAGAGAAAAGCTCTTCAGCTATAACACAGTGCTTTGATAGAAGCATAGAACCACTGTTTCTAAGAGTTGATGGCTCCCAGACCTGGCGGTAAACATACCACCGCCATGTTGGGAAGCTAAGGTGGGTAGAGCCTTCAGCCAAAGCTACCATTTCAGTCCTAGTAATGCTGCAGTTTAAAACAATAGATTCACAATAAGACAGATTCAGATGAAACAAGACTTTAAATGCTTTACAAGGTGTGTAAAAATGTATGTAGGGTTGAAAGAGAGAGAAAAAGGGTATATACAGTTAGATAAAGAAATAGTTTTTAAAAATAAAGTTTTTAAAGAGACAGTAAAGGTAGTATAAAAAATAAGTCACGTAAACATGGATATTACACAGAGAATCTGGATTGTGTTGTCTTCACGGTTTTTTAAATGCAGAAAAACACTTGATAGTAAAAGATGTTGAGTTAAGCCACTATGTGCTTTTTAAAGGTACCTTGACTTCAAAATTTGGATGTAAGAATAGAATATGTTGCTTTGGAAAGGAGGCTCTGCTTTTGTTTCCACAGAAAGCAAGAGGCTATGGATTTGTTCCAGATTAAGATAAATCAAGTTTGACCAGCCAAGACCCCATGAAACATCTCCAGTGACACCATGGCCCAGATGATTCAACATCCAGAATAGTTTCAAGGAAACTGGCTCAGATAATACACTCTCACAGACTACTCCATAATCCTAAAATTTTTTTTGTGTCTGCATAAGATACAGTGCCCCTCTCTAGCAGGAAGTAGCAAGAGAAGCTACAATGAAATTCCCAAATATACTAAGCTGGCTTTGAGATGAAATTGGCTCACTCCTTCTCTAACCCAAACATACTGCTAAAAAATAAGGTTGAGAGATTCTTTTCTCCCAAATCAGAAGAGCCCTCTGGTGTGGGACAGAGTAAAACCAATATTTTTATTTAAAGCAGGCCTGTTATAAATGTAATCTCTTTCTAAAGAAGAAAAGGGGATAGTTTAGATATGATAGGATGAAAGGGTAGATTAATGAACCTACTTTTAAAGAGTAACAACTTGTTCAGAAATGTTTTACATTGCTATTGATTTTAGTTTATTGATACAAGTTTAAACCTAATTTTGTTATTATATATATATATATATATATATATATATATATATATATATATATATATATATATATTTGCTTGGGAAAATGGTCCTTCATGTTCCTGCTTCACAGAGGAAACTGCCAGTCATTCTATAGGACACAGAGAAAAATAACTGGGAGACTCGAGGCCTGTGGGCTGAAGACAGATGCCCATGACTTTAAGTTCTGTTGACCTAGACATTTTGGTTCCAGCATTTTGATCATTATGCTATGAAGGGAGATTCATCCCAGGGCCACTCCCTCTAGCTTTGGGCTGAATATATTCTACATTTCATGGAAACAAGAATAATCTCTCACTTTTAAGAACCAGCTGAATAATAATGACAATTCTAAGGTTGAAGAAAACAGAACCTACCAAAGGAGGAAGAAGAATATGAGCTAATTAGAAGCTGAACCTGGACAATCTAAGATCCTGACTTGCAAAGGATTTAGAATATTTATAAACCACACTCTAAGATGGACCCGAAACACTGTTTCCAAGTAGGATTATCTGAGGGGCAGGGGAAAGATCTCCAGTAAAATTTGCTGGAATCATCTGGGACTGTGGGTCTGGATGGAATAAAAGACAGGAAAGAAGATGGCCACATTTCGGAGTTCCTTGCTCTGCTTCCAGCTGCTCACCATGTAGGAGCTCTTCACCTGCCATCCATCTTGTGAAAACTAAGTCCATTGACAAGTTAAGGAAAACACTCCTTTCTTAAAAATTATGCTCAACTTTTGTGGTTTTTATTCTTTCATTTAATTTTTAAATCCAAACAAAAATAAAATGAAAAAAAAAACAAAAGAAAACCAAAAAAGACCATCATTTTTAAAACAAAAGTTGAGCAGACATATTTTCATTAAGGAGAATATATAAGTGATGAATGATATATCATGATTAATAAAATTAAGTGGCCCAAATAAAGGTGCACCCCCCTCAGCCTGTATGTCTGGAATAAAGGTGTGTTTCTTCCTTCCTCAAAAGTCCCCATTTGAAGTAGATTTCTCGCAGTTGTGCTCTCCATTTTGTAGTTTTGTAAATTCCAGATAGAGTCAAGTTGAGAACCAAGTTTAGCCATCACAAGTGTGTTTTATTTCTTATGGTTAGTCTTCCATCAAAGAGGGATCATGTCAAAATTTTCACCGCTACTATTTACTCTTGTATGTTGTTACAATACTTGCTGCTATAAACACCATCAAGGAAGGGGTGTTTTACTTAACTTGTCAGAGGTCTTAATTTTCACAAGATGGATGGCAGGTGAAGAGCTCATACATGGTGAGTGGGAAGCAGAACCAGGAGCCTCTGAAGGTGGCTCTCTTCTTCCCTGCTTTTGATTGCATCCAGACCCACAGTTCCAGGATGACTTCAACAAACTTTAGTGGTGGTCTTTCCCTGCATCTCAGATAATCCTACTTGGAAACACTCTTCCAGATCATTTTACGGACACTAAGATAAACACATCAGAAAGAATAGGTCCCACTGACCAAAATGAAATCAAGATCACACATGTAATTTAAACATCATTAAACCCCAATAAAAGAGTATAATCACTTAAAGGCTCCCCACCAAAAAAAATCCCAGGACCAGAGAGTTTGAGGGAAGCAGTATCTGAAACTCTGACCCCAAACCCATATAGAGAATAGTCACTGATATTACTAGCTAGCCACCACCAAAACTTCTTAAGAGGAACCAGAAAGAAATCAGACAAAGAAAGAAACACAGAAAAAAAAATTTCAAAGTAGCCTCAAATAGTATAAAATATCTTATGGGTACCAATAACAAAGCAAGTGAAAGACTTGTATAATCAAAACTTCAAGTCTTTGAGAAAGAAAGTGAAGAAGATATTAGAAAATGGAAAAATCTCCCATGCTCATTGGTCAGTAGGATTAATATCTAAAAACAGCCATTCTAAAACAACAATCTACAGATTCAAAACAATCTGCTTCAAAATTTCAACACATTTTTTAAAGACCATTCTTAGCTTCATATGAAAATACAAAAAGCCATTTGAGTCATAACATTGGTTAAGTCCCTTATATTTCTACTACGTTTCAATTTGGCAGATCTTTCCAGTGGTGAGAGTGGGGTGTTGAAGTCTCCCACTATTAATGTGTGGGCTGTTATGTGTAATTTAAACTTTACTAATGTTTTTTTAAACATATATGGGTGCCCTTGTGTTTGGGGCAAAAATGTTCAGAATTGAAACTTCATCTTGGTGGATCTATCCTGTGATAAGTATGTAATGTCCTTAATGCTATCTTTGATTGATTTTAGTTTGAAATCTATTTTGCTGAACATTAGGATAGCTACAGCAGCTTGCTTCTTAAGACCTTTGGATTGGTAAGACTTCTCCTAGCCAGATCTGATAGCTAACAGATCTTCAAAGAAGAGATAATACCGATACTCTTTAAATTGTTCCACATAATAGAAACAGAAGGAATGTTACCAAACTCCTTCTATAAGGTTACAATTACCCGGATTCCCAAGCCAACCAAACATTCACTACAAACAAAGAGAACTACAGACCAATCTCCCTCATGAACATTGATGCAAAAATATTCAATAAAATATTGGCAAACAGACTCCAAGAACACATCAAAACATTTATCCACCATGTTCAAGTAGGCTTCATCCCAGAGATGCAAGGGTGGTTGAACTTAACGGAAGTCTGTCAATGTGAAACACCATATAAACAAAAAAAAAAAAAAAAGAAAAAAAAGAAAGAAAAAAACCACATGATCATCTCACTAGATGCTGAAAAGGCCTTTGACAAAATCCAACACCCCTTCATGAAAAAGGTCTTGGAGAGATCAGGAATACAGGGAACATACCTAAACATAACAAAGGCAATTTACAGCAAGGCAACAGCCAACATCAAAGAAAATGGAGAGAAACTCAAAGCGATTCCACTAAAATCAGGAACAAGACAAAGCTGTCTGTTCTCCCCATACTAATTGAATATAAAAATGGCTCCACTGAAGCCAGAGTAAATGTTCAAACTTGGATCTTTGGACAGCTGAACAACACTAAATAAGCTGACCAGTAATCTTTGCTTTCTTCATGGACCTGGTCTGTAGCATGAATCTTAAATAGTCTTATTAATGAATCAAACCTGAGGCCAGTAATTGGGGTGAGTGCTGGAAGGTCAGAGACACAGAACAAGCCACAGCCAAACTCACCTTGCTAGTTCCTCAGCTGATTCTTTTCCCTCGGACTGGATGCATCTCAGCTGAACTGTGCTGCTCAAAAAACAAAAGCTTACCAGCTGAATGCTTCTAGTTTCTGGTCTTCAAGTCTTATATATCTTTCTGTCTTCTGCCAACACTCCCTGGGATTAAAGGCTCACTCTCTGGGGTTAAAGGCATGAGTCACCATGCCTGGTTGGTTCCAGTGTAGCCTTGAACTCACAGAGATCTCAGATGGATTTCTGCCTCTGGAATGCAAGGATTAAAGGCGTGTGCCACCACTTCTGTATCCTCTATGTTTAATATTGTGGCTGTCTTATTCTCTGAGCCCAGATAAGTTTATTAGAGTGCACTGAATTTCGGGGAACACAATACCACCACACTGGTCAGGTCCTCTCAAACAACATTTCTATTTGTCATTGGTTCCTGGTGAGAAAGTTCAACCAAGTTCCTACATCACCAAAATTCCTTTGGGACCCCCAACCATTAGAAAACTCTTACTACTGCATTTTGGGGGGGGGTATAAAAACCGTACATCTCCTATATTCCTGGCTATCCTCTCAAACCTGAGATTGGGGAGAAAACCTATTATGGCAGAAAATAAAGCTTATTTAATTTGACTCAAAATATATTGATTGGTGGTTTACTTTCTTTCAGTGGGAATATCACTACACATCTTGAACCCTTTTATGGATTTGTGCTATATTTCCTCATCCCTGGTGTGTTTGTACTTTTTGTCATCTGTCTGCATTAGGTTGTGACAGTCTCCCATCATATTTAATCATAGGAAAATGTGGCACCATGAGGAGCCCTAAAGGATTTCTTGTCTGAAAGGCATAATCTTTCTTTCCTCCATTGTGGAGAAGCCATGCAATTTCCTAATGTTTATCTTGGTCATTCAACCCTCTTAACACTGTTATTTCCTTCTTGGCCTGTTGGATTAAGGACATCCGAAGCTCAAAGTGACTTAGGAGAAGTCTGAGGTTCCAGTTCAATGATCTGTTTGTTGTAGCTCCAATCAGGAGCACTGCCCTACACCATCAATCACACTAGAATCAAAATTTCCAAGCAAAAAACTTAAGGTCATGTAAACAGAAAGTAAACTTTTCCCCCAAGAGGTCACTAGGGGTGACAGTGAGTGGTACTATTCCCTTTTCTAACACCTAGTGCCTTGACCCATGGATCTGGGCTATGGAGGAATCTGCCTCCCGGAGAATACTACTTCAGCTCTCCTGGTTGATGTTACTTCATTGGTTCCATAGTAGTGTCTTCTAAATATCATGAGAGAAGCTTCAGGGTTTTGGTGAACCTGCACCAACCAGTGGATTCCATGACTGTGGGCCACAGGTTCACCTATGTGTCTGTGAATTTAATCTTGGTCAGAAGCTATACCATGTGGAATAACATGATGGTTAAAAAGACATTCTGTTAGTTCCTGTGTGGTAGTTTTGGTAAAAATCATTACAGGTGGGAAATGCAAATCTATATCTAGACTAAGAATCTGCTCAAATAAGGATTGTCCATTCCACAGAGAAAGACGTCCAATGTAGCCATCCTGTCATGATGTTGCTCTGGGTCTCTGTGTTGGTCTTTGCTGTTGGCAGATCTGACATTCAGCAGCAGGTGTACCCAGGTAAGTCTTGATGAGTGGATATCTATGTTGTTGATCTCAAGCATAACCCCCATCTCAGGTAGAACAGCTACTATGATCATGGGCAATGGGGCAATACCAAAAGTGACTTGGGAAAGAGTCTGACAGTCCATGGTATGGGTTTTCATGTCTAATTAATTATTGACCTCCTCCTCTACCTAAACCACCTTTCATGGCAGTTTACAGAGGACAACGGATCTTCACATTCTTTGCTTCTTTGCAGATCTGTCCAAATACTTCTCCCCCAAATGTCTTTCTAATTTGTCCTTATTTCCTTATTTGTTTTTATGTTTTCTTCTCTCATACAATGCCATCTGTCCATAGTCTCCCCTCCTTCCCTCCACAGAGATGTACTACTACCCTATTTCCCTTCAGAAAAGCACAGGTTTCCTGGGGTTATCAACTGAACACAACATACTAAGATGTAATAATAGTAGTCACAAACCCTCATATCAAGGCTAGAGAAGCCAACCTAGAAGGAAGAAAAGTTCCCAAGATCAGACAAAAAGGTCAGAGACTCCTCATACTTCCCTTCTTAGGAGTCCCACTAACCAATGAGCAAAACAACCAGAGCCTGTATGCAGAGGACTTAATACAGACCCATGCAGGCTGTGTGATTGCCTCTTCGGGCTCTGGGAGACAAAATGAGCACTATTCAGATGAATCTGTGTGCTCTGTTCACCTAGTTTCTTTGAACCCTCCTATAATCCTGCCTTACCTTGTTCCTTGAGATTTTTCCTGAGCTCTGCCTAATGTTTGGTTGTGGATCTCAGTATCTGGTACCATCAGCTGCTAGAGAAAGCATAACTGATGTCCATTGGACTAGACCCAATCTCTGAGTGAAACAGTATTTCTGTAGGTATTGTCTCATAGTTTTTTTTTTTTATGAGTGTGGCAGTAAGACCCTGCATAAACTTCCACAGATGAACAGAGCTGGATGGACTAATATGGGATTCTTCAAACAAAAACAACACTGGAATCCACAAACTGATTTTAACATTTTTATTCATTTTGGTATTTTATTTGGGTAGATATTGTTTACAGAGATGGATGTGACCATGGAGACAAGAGGAGGACTGAACAAGGGTCCTCTGCAAGAGCAAAAATTGCTTTTGCAACTGACTCATCTCTTTAGTCCCACACACTGAGTTAGGAGAAAAAATGTCTTCATTCTCTTCCACTTCTCTTGTAAGCAAACATTCATGTTTATTTTCTCCTTTCCAGAGTCCTTGACCATAACTTCTGCTCAGTCCAATCCAGACAGGTTTCTCCAAAGAAATTCTGTTGTAATGTGCTTGGGGTCAGCAACTAAAATGAATTCCAGTTTGCAACTCATTGACAAAAATCAAACCAGGACAGTAACAGCATAGTGCACAACATAGTTCAGCACTTCCCCTCCCTTAACCTGACAACTCATTTACAGCTGTATTATACCCTGAGCCACCATGCTGTCTTTCCCCAGTTCCACTGGAAATGTTCCACACATCCCATATCCTAACCAGGTGTCATTGATAACAACATTTAGCTGCTGCTTCTCGGAGACAAGTGTAGGACAAGGCTGACCAGGTCCTAAGATTGCTTCAAGCATTTGAAAGGGGGCTCCAAGAAAGGGAGATGAGCAGAAGCCAAGGAATTGTATGCTTCAGCCACTAAATGGGGATATGCGCCCACCATTGCCTTCCAGCCTGAGGTCTCAGAGGCCTCAGAAGCATGAACTGTAATGAAATCCAGTACCTGGGTTTTCAGTTGCCCTGAGCTGTGGAGGTCAGCCTTTGTCTTCTTACCACTGTCTTTCCAGTCCATTCTTGTATTGGGCCACCACTACCTACAAGGACTTATTGCTCATTTACAATTTATAGAAGTGATGGTTCACACCAACAAAATATTTTTCTCTGGCCAAATTTTCATACAAAACTGAGGTAGGTAGTAGACTACTGCTGCATTTTAACAACATTCATAAGAAAATGAATTTCACAAAGGATCACTTTACCATAGGAACAGATGGAGTACCATTACCCTCTGGGACGGGTGTGAGAGCAACAGGTTTTTCAGAGAGCCTTTAGGATAAAAACATGCAATAATGGGTGGATTTGGTCCTTTGACTGACTCTATTGAAAGATTGTTTACCTGTATATTAAGCAGCATTTTTGCATTAAGTAATTCAACATAAACCTGAATTTTACAATTTTTTGTTGCTTTTGTGAGTTTCAACTTAACTCAATCTATAAAACATTCAGTGAAGACTCACTCTTAGTTCTATTTAAAAATCAAAATCAAAACAGTCAGTGGCCTGGGAGAGGCCTCAGTCAATAAGAGTGCTTGATGCCCACACACAACAAACTGAGATTGAATGATCATCAACCACATAAAAAGCTGGGCATGGACACATGCACTTGTAACCCAGTCTGTGGGTGGAAGAGACAGGGTATCATTTGGGCTTGTTGGCTGCTAGAGCTGCTCCAGGTTCAGTCAGAGACCTTATGTCAAGTGGGTAAGTGAGAGAATGACACAAGAAACCAATATCCTCCTCTTCTCTTCATGTCGCACACAGACATAGGCAAACCAGGCAACACACATCTATGCACACTAGAGACAGGATGGTGGTTTTTGCACACACTTTGTTCAGATGGTTGCATTAACTGATGACTTTCTTGTTGTTGCTCAAAGCACTTAAAGCTCTTATTTCATTCTTCTTCCTCTACTCCTAAAGCACCATGGCCCCTTCTCTGTCAAGAAACTTTATAGGCATTTTAAGCATATCATTGTGTGTCATGCTCTCTCCCAAGAAATTGGTTTGGTAGAATGTGAAGTATACTCTATCTTGAAGTATCAAGCTGACAACCAGTTCAGAAGTCACCACTTTTTTGGTGCTTTGAATTGCTTTTTGATAGTCTGTTCACAAGCATATGATGAAACTGTCACAGGACTATTTTTATACTCTACAGGTGTTTCTTTATTGCTTAGTCTTTATGAGGCAGTGGAGAGTAACAATGTCCCCTCAGCTCTACTCCATCCAAACTGCACTGAAGATCTCCACGTTTCAGGGCTTATGGTTTATAAGTTCTAGGGCAACCACTTTTTTTTCCTACCTGACACATCCCTTGGTCTTCACCCCAGTTGTGGAACTCATTGAGGGGACTATTAACCTTCTGTACAGAAGCATATCCATAAGCCCACTCTGAGGCAATCTTCAGCAAAGCCTGGGAGAGTCTTGAACCTTGCCAGTTTACTCACACTCTCTCCAGCAGACAGCTCACCCAAACATAACAGTGAACCAAATTAATGCCCTGCAAATTAATATTGTTACATATATGTGCATGGCATGTGATATGCAGTGTATTTGTATGTATGTGTGATTTCAGGTACATACATGCCATTTCCTCCAAAGAGGAAAGTAATTTGTGGGCTCCCAGTAATACTTTCTGAAAACTCAGAATGATCCCCAATTCTGTAAGCTCTCAGAAAAGATAAAGATCTCAAACTAGAACTCCTAAAGAAGGTATAGTTCAAAAGCTGATTTCAGAAAAGTTTTGAAAAGGTAAGGAGAGTCAAATGGACATCAGTGTGTATGGTTAACACAAGGAGCCTCATTTTCTAATACACAGAGTTGGTACTTGGGAAATGCTGGTTGAGTATAAACCTCATGTCCATATGAACTAAAAAGAACAACTTTTTAGTCTAAAATATAGTGATAATACTGTTGGTACTGTAACACAAAGCAAAAATTCAGTATATAAAATTGTGTCTATCTGAGAATACATCCAAGAAATAAATTAGTTATTTTTGAATTTCCCTAGGATTAGGGTATTGTTAAACCTTACCTGCAGAGAGGTCTTGGGTCAGTACTGTAATACATTTCTAAAAATAAAAACAAAATGCATTACATTACAACTCTAGAAAAATATAGCCTATAAAAATGATTAGACTCATTGTTAGCATCAATTTCTTCAAGACCAATTTTGAGATTATTCTAGAGAAAATAGTCATCTGTAGGCAATTACTTCAGGTAGAATTCTTCCATTTTCTGTATATATCACATCAAAGAAGACATATATTCATCAAGCGTAATGCCTAAAATAAACACCCATACACAACTGTGATGATCTTAATGAGCTCTCTCAGACTGATGGGGAGCAGCATCCTTACCAGTAAAAGTATCACCAATTGACAGTGTCACAAAATAGCTTCATGGGGTTCTTGTTTGACTTTGGGTTAATGATACAAGAAAAAATGTCTAGACTGGGTTTGGTGGCACACAACTTTAATCCCAGCATTGGAGAGGCAAAGGCAGGTAGATCCTTATGACTTCCAGGACAGCCAGAATGTAACAGTGAGACTGTGTCTCAAAAATAAAACAACAAACAAAATAGAGAGCCAAAAAGGAAAAATATCTATGAGCCTATACATACTTTTTCTTCGGGAAAACAAAGTATCTTGTTCAGCTTTTTAGATGGAATTGTTCATGTTAGGATACAAATTCCTACCACTGGGTCTAGATGTTGGCAACTGTCCTTTGTATCATAATGACTCACAGAAAGAAACAGAAGATGGACAAAGATCTTCAAGGAGCAGCATGAGTGAGGACAACATCCTTAATCTCCTCGTCCCTCTGAGGGAAGAAGCTCCTTAGCTCTAGTTATCACAGTCTTTCCAGTCCATTCCTTTATTGGGTCACCACTACCTACAAGGACTTATTGCTCACTTACAATTTATCAAGTGATGGTTCACACCAACAAAATATTTTTCTCGGGCCAAATTTTCATACAAAACTGAGGTAGGTAGACTACTGCTGCATTTTAACAACATTCATAAGAAAATGAATTTCACAAAGGATCACTTTACCACAGGAAGCGATGGAGGTCCATTATCCTCTGGGACAGGTGTGAGAGCATCAGGTTTTTCAGGGAGCCTTTAGGATAAAAACATGCAATAATGGGTGGATTTGGTCCTTTGACTGACTCTATTGAAAGATTGGTTACCTGCATATTAAGCAACGTTTTTGCATTACGTATTTCAACATACACCCAAATTTTACAGTTTTGTGTTGCTTTTGTGAATTTCAACTTAACTCAATCTATAAAACATTCAGTGAAGACTCACTCTTAGTTCTATTTAAAAATCAAAATCAGAACAGCTATGCTGGGGACGCGGCGTGGAGTTTGATTCACCTTCACCTGCGCGGAGCACCCGCTGACCCCGGGCTTCCGCCCGGAGAGCTGTCCGACATGAACGGACGGGTGGATTATTTTGTCACGGAGGAAGCGATCAACCTGACGAGAGGACCCTCGGGTAAATGGCCGAGACTTAAAGAACCTGCTACACCAGGATGCTGTAGACCTCTTTCGTAATGCGGGATATGCTGTGTCCCTGAGAGTACAGCATAGGTTACCAGTGCAGAATGGACCTATAGTACATCGAGGTGAAGGAGAACCAAGTGGGATTCCTGTAGCCATGGTGCTGCTACCAGTGTTTGCCCTCACCATGGTTGCAGTTTGGGCCTTTGTGAGATACCGAAAACAGCTTTGAAATGCTTGCGGTCTTCCAGTGTGTCCAATGAACTATTTCTCTCACTCACCTTCCCTGCCAGTCTCCTATATCCTTTATCCTCTACATAGCCAACACATGATTTAAAGTGACTGATTACCACTCAAAACCTTGCTGTTCAAACTCGCCAAGACTTCAAATTCTAATGGGAGAGTAAAGGTATTATTTGAAGAAAAGCTTGTGGGGGGGAGGGAGAAGCCTTGCTAAGAACAAATGAGAAGTTACATATTTTACTAGAACTGCCAATAAAAATTCAGCTATCACCCAAAGAGGAAAAGCTCAGTCTTCCTGTCACCATGGATGACACCTTTTTCTTAGCTGGCATGTTTGAAGGCTAGCTGTGCTACATGGAAGGAGGAGCTGATCTTTACTTTTTTTCTTTTCCTTTTAATGCTTTTCCTTGTGAAGTGTTTGTGGCCTTTAATTTGTAACTCTATACCTAGATGCCTATATTGGACACAGGCGAATGAAGTTTTTTTTTTTTAAACTTACTTCAAAAAATAAATATATACAGTAGTACACATATGCATATATGATAACATAACACTGATGCCTTATAAGAGGTGAGAAAACCATACTAGTTCCTGGGTTTCTAATGAACAATTTTTTGGGACTAGGGGGTCATCATATTCCTTCATATATAATCAAGACTCATATTAACAGTGAGTTCTGGATTGTAAAGAGAACCTCCTTGCACACTTGTCTGTAAGTCATTGTCCACAAATTACAAACATACACAGTGCTAAGGGATGACTGTCAATGAAGCACGTCAGGAGCTCTTTGCAGAGCGTGTATAGTGGAGATGGGAAAATGATCTTTAAAAGAGAAAGCTCAATCATTAGGGAAATAATAACAGAAACAATGGATTGGAAACTGTAGAACAAGTGTCACACGGTAGCTATGGTGATGTGGTGAATTGTACTAGAACAGCTCTGCTCAAGTCAATCTGTTCAAAGACTTGGAGGTATAAAGACAAGTTCTACCAATCTCTGAACCAGCCTAGTTGGTATTTAGCAGTGCTGTTAAAGGGTCAAGTGGGATAGATGTGGGCAGCAGTAGGGCCCAATGAACCAGAAGGGCCAAAAGTTGTCTTGATAGACGACTGAAAAAAAGATCATGCCTCAAGGTGGCACTTGAACCCTCAAGGCTGCTTCACAGTTTTCAGTTTCTAGTATCAGGCAAAACCTTAGGAACTGCCTTTCTGGTAGAATAGACCTAAAACCAGCCTGCTTCTGATTAAGATAAGAAGGCCTGAATTGATGTGGTTTTTGGTTTTGTTTACCCACCCCCTACCCCCCCCCCAAAAAAAAAAACCAAAAACCTCTAAACACTAGCTTTGATTTTAATAAGTTAATGGACCATTTTTCAGAGAAGGGGAAAGAATAAGGTTTGTTTGTTTGATAGAGGGGTCAAGGAAATTTGTTGATTGTTTCCAAGGAAAGCCTGAGACTAGAGTGTGGATGACTAGATGCCAGGGAACAGCAGGGATATTGGTGAGGTGGGAGCCATCCTGTTCATGTAGTGTCTGAGTTGGTTTTAGAGTGCCGAGGATAGTTGAACCAAGCCTAGTTTTTTTTAACAAAATAATTTTTATCTTCTAAATATATTGGCCAGACTGTTATTTTGACAGAAGATTATGAGTTTTCCTGACAATCTAGCAATTACTTAACAAGTGTTGGTTGCACATTAGTTTTGTCAAGACACCTGTACAAAGAAGGGAAATAAATGCACAGACTTCATCTGAAAGGACATTGTGATTACAGTTAGGAAGAGAACAGTTAAAATGGAATTAGCCATGTAAGTGTAAGTTGTTTATGTTGTAGACAACAATAGAAAATAGCTCCTGCGAATTGAGCGTTCCATAGAGGAAGGGACAGGTTAAAGATCTTTAGGTGCTAATCATCTAGTAAGAGCATTCATAAATAGGTGAAAAAAGTCTATCAGGGCGAATAATAAATGAAACCAGTATGGAAAGAAATGTTACCATGCAAGATAGAGCACAGTGTGGTTGACACTGTTGACAGATGATCAACAGCTATTTTAAGGAATTCAGAAAAGGAAAACTGTTGTGTGGTGGCATCAGAGTAGAATGGAAAGTCTTAAAAAGTCTGATGAGACTTTGCCTCTGGGTAAACTGTTGATACAGGGAGAGATTTGCTTTTAACAGTCTTCACATAACTAAGCCATTCAGTACTTTTTGAAATTGATTTAGTAATAGGAGTTATTCTAAGTCCCACAGAAAATGCAAAAACATATTGTAGTTCTTGCTGCAACCAGCACCACTGTGGAGGCCCAGTGTCTGTACCCTCCTTGTGTTCGATGGCATCTAAAGCGGCTTCTGCCATGGGCCTATTTACCTCTAGTATTCACTTCAGGGCTTGGAATTTATTGTTGAAAGACGGTCACACTTACAAATTGAAACAAATGGCAAGGAGGATAGAAAGCTGTTGTGTTGATATATGTAAATACAAAACATCTTCGGTGGGAATTTTACTTCGGTTGATAGGAATTCTGATACACTTGGGTCTCTTTGGGAAATAAACAGCACTTGACCAAAACATTTAAGATTTAGGCAAATACTTTAGTATTTCACTTTTGGTTGTATGTAAACTAAAATTAGCATAGATGGGATGTTAAGAATCCATTATAGATTGTAAAAAATTTATGTTTATCATAGACTGACTCTGATATTCCTATTACCTTATAGACTATATATGATGCTTCTACCACATAAATTATAATGTTTAAAGTTTTGAAAATTGATTATAGGTATACTTAAAGTATTTTTCTTGTATTTATCAATGTGTTTTTATATGTAATTCTAATAGATATTATTTGCTTCAGTCGTTTCTGTTTCTGTTTCCTGCAGTTTTCTGTATGAATGATTTCATGTAATTAATTGGACCATCTAGTCACAGGCAACAGATAAAAATAGTATTTGTAATTACAGTCTATGCCAGGGCTGTACTAAATTGACTGGTGACACTATATATAACCTTGAGATCCAAGTATTGTTATAAAGAGACTGAGAATGAGAGAATAAATTGTTTTCCAAGATTGTATAGGTGGTAATATAGAATCATGATTTAAACTCAGGACTTTGGGTGACAGTATTAGTAATATTCCCATTGCTAACAGTTCTCAAAGCAAGGTCTCTGGACAAAAGCATCAGTTTTCCCTGCAAATTTTTGGGCATCATCCCATACTTACGGAGTGAGACAAGCATGGCAACCAGCAATTCTGTCCTTTTAGGTAACTGACTAATGCTGAAGTTTGAGATTCACCCCTGTCTAGTTAGAATCACTTGGACAGCTAGCTGGTCAACCCACATTAAATAAGGACCTTTGGGACTAGGACTTGGACAATAAAATATGTTTCACGAGGTATCTAAAATGTGCAGCCTCTATTGGAAATGTTCCATGGCATTAAATTATCAGATCACTTGCAGATGAGGCTCTAGCCAGAATCAAGAACTTGGCTAAGTTCAGAGCCCAGCTCTCTGAGAGGTAGAGTAAGAAGTGGAACATTGTTTTCCTCCTGTGTGCTCAGGACAGACTGATCAACCTCTGGTAACATGTGTAGCCATATAAGAACCAAATCATAGGATTGTGACTCTAATAGACTCTTGGATAAAATTTGTATTAGAAGTGAGAAAAGTTAGTGGTGTTGTTTTTGTCTCAAATTTGTTTTGAATGTCACCACTACAAGAATACATACAAAAACTGTATTTTAAAATCTCATTTTACTTCCATCTTTTCCCAATGGGCTTTCAATAAAGACCAGAAGAACTGATAGACAGCTAAAGAGGATTGTAGGTATCAAGATTTGAATGGGAGATCACATTGAACAATCTGATAAGCCCAATCACGTGTTGTTTTAATTTCAGTAGTTTAAAATTAGATATAGGCTGTTTGTGGTATTTTTTATTGTGCAAATAAGCAATTAAAATGCATTTAGAGGCCAAAAAAAAAAAAAAAAAAAATCAAAATCAAAACAGTCAGTGGCCTGGGAGAGGCCTCAGTCAATAAGAGTGCTTGATGCCCACACACAACAAACTGAGTTTGAATGATCATCAACCACATAAAAAGCTGGGCATGGACACATGCACTTGTAACCCAGTCTTTGGGTGGAAGAGACAGGGTATCATTTGGGCTTGTTGGCTGCTAGAGCTGCTCCAGGTTCAGTCAGAGACCTTATGTCAAGTGGGTAAGTGAGAGAATGACACAAGAAACCAATATCCTCCTCTTCTCTTCATGTCGCACACAGACATAGGCAAACCAGGCAACACACATCTATGCACACTAGAGATAGGATGGTGGTTTTTGCACACACTTTGTTCTGATGGTTTCAGTAACTAACTGATGGCTTTGTGGTTGTGTGCTCTAGCACTGAATGCTCCTGTTTCATTCTTCTCTAAAGTACCACGGCCTCTTTTCTGTCAAGAAACTTTTAGGCATTTTATTGATTCTCATCATCTCTCCCAGCATAGTTTGGTAGAAAATGAAATACGCTCTATCTCTAAGCAACAAACTGCCAACAATCTCAGAAGTCACTCCTTTTTTGGTGCTTTGAAGCTGCTTTTACCACCACCCCCAGCCCCACGCAGGCAGGCACACAGGGACAAGGAAGTGGGGTTCTTCTACATCCTTTGTTCTAATTGCTGCAGTAGGTATATTTTATAGTTGTATATGTACATGAACAGTTCCTTTATTACTCCTGGTTCATCCTTCCTGTCCTGAGCCTATAGCACAAAGTACCTTCTCTGTTCTCTAAGAGATAGACTTGGTGGAACAGGAGAGCAACACTTGCCTTTACTATCACAAGCCAACATATGGTTGACAGGTTATAGGTGGCCTTGCATTTGTTGTTGTTGTTACCTGTTTGCCAGTAGATGCCAGACCATCACCAAATGTTGCCGTTTAATGTGATGTCTCAGCCTGTTTCAAAACTCATGGGAGGCGAGCACAGTCTGTCTGTCTCCTGTCCTTCCTGGCTATGTCTAAGCTCTAGGTGCCAGGGGTTTGTAGTTGTTGAACTCTGATGCAATAGCTGTGTTTTTCTTGCTTCCTTGTTGGACTTCACCCAGTTGAGCCAAGCTTCTCTACAGAACCATGTCTGAAGCCTACTGCTGATGGGATCCACAGAAGAGCCAAAAACCTTGAGTCTTAGTTCTTTATACTCATTGTGGATAACTGTTACTAACCGTGACTGCTGTTTCAGGAGTGTGGGTGCACAGATTCACATCTGACCAACACAGCATTGAGACATTTCAGACACAATTCCCCCTCCCCCCAAAAAAATAAAACAAACAAAAAAACAAACAAAAAAAAAGAATAGTGTCTGGTAATAGCATTTAACCTTCACTAAAAAATACTAAAATGATCACAAATTTCACTGTGATAAATTAAGTTGAAACTTTTCAAAGTAAACAACATTAATGTGGTTTCCCTAACTAGTAGAAAATCACCAATCAAATCAGATTTCGAATGATGAACTGTTGTTTTTAAATGGGAGCTGAGCCCTGATGCACACTGTACTCTTGTTTTGTTTTGTTTTGTTTTGTCTTGGTTGGAACATTCCCTTTGCCAGCTCAGGCTATGTGCCTCTGAGTTGAAGCCAATCTTCCTCCTATCATTTTAGTATTCCTTACTTAAAGAATTGTCACTCTCAAGAACAGGACTAAGATAGTAAAAAAAAGGACACATTACCTATTTGACTCAAACTGGTCCTCCATTGAAAAGTGGGCCATCTCTTGTTTTGCTTTAGAAGAAGCCATTTTAATTGCTGTCAACCCACACTGTAAAGAAAAAAATTACCCTTTAAAAATCAACATGCTTCTCAACTGAAAATTTATCGGAGATTCTGTAAAGAATCAGTCACAAACGACAGATTTTCCTTCATCCCTTGCTGCACGTTCACACACACAGCTAGACCCTTCCTTATGACACACCAGTGCCCTGTCCAACATTGCCTGTGAGCACCCCTCCTCTCCAGAACTCTCCACAAACACTCACTGGTTCCAAGCTTCTTAGCTCCATGGAGATGTAACTCCATTGCCCCAACCCCATTATGTGGCATCTAGGTTTGGTGTGCCTTTGTTCGGTAAGAGAGCTCAAGTGGCCTCTCTGGAGCAGTTTGTTATTCTATTTTTCCAAACTATGTCTTCCCAAAACTGAGAATTATTTTCTCCCAACCTGAACAGCATTTCCTATACACATAGAAAATTTGAACAAATTAAATAAAAAATGTCTTCTTGGTATGTCTTCTTCAATGATCAATTTCCAAACTTGCCTGTGTGCCAGTGACCTTTCTCATTTTCCACTCCAGCCTTATCTCTGAGAATCAATCCCCATCAGTAACTTCGTAATTGCAACAGACTTCTGTTTATTCTACAGATATTTATCTTTAAAACTAATTCATTTTTATTGTGTATGTATGGGAATTGTGTGGGGGTCTTTTTCCTTAGTTTAATTTTAAAGTTAAGCCCAATTCTGAAACCAAGTAGGCTGTGTGCTGTGCTACTTTTAACTATGTATAAAAATATAAAAAACATATTTGGAGAAAAATGTTTCACTCTGAACAGATTCATTGAGACTGCTTGATCTTTGGCATGTGATGGGTGGACCTGAGTGACATTGCTGGGTATATAATGGGGATGTCGTTGAATGCTGTTTACCTTGGTTTTTGCTTCAATATCTGCATTGTAGTCAAGCGGTTTCCTGTCAATTGTTGGGTTTCCTGGGATAATCCCTGGTCACTATTCTTGCAAGGAGAATGCACTGCTGACACTGGAGTATGTGTGAGTGTGTGTGTGTGTGTGTGTGTGTGTGTGTGTGTGTGTGTGTGTGTGTGAATACTAAAATATTTACAGTGAATGTATAAATCAGAGGGCTAGTGAGAGGGCTAAGGTGATAAAGGCACTTGCCAGGATGACAGACAATTGGAATTTGATCCCTGAGACTGAAATGGTGAGAGGAGAGAACTGACTGCTATAAATTATCCATTGACCTCCACACTTCTGCTATGGCACACAGGTTTCTTGCCTTCCCTCATCCACCAAATAACTCAGGACCAGGGTGTCCTCGAATTGACAAAGACCAGCTTGCCTCTGCTTCATGAGTGCAGGGATTAAAGGTGGGCATCACCATGCCCAGCCTGCTATTGATGTTCTTCCTGCCTATATGTTCTCTGGGTTTCAATGTGTCAAACTGGAAGGCTGATGAGGACTGTTGTCTAGGGAGTAGCAGACCTGTTGATGCTGGCTACTTATAACAACTTATGATATCTTGGCTTACACTCTGATCATCTGCATTACAATCATATTCATTCTGGGGTCTGGAAAGATGGCTCAGTAGTATAAACACTTATTGCTCTTGTTTTATTCTTATAAAACCCTTGTTACTCTTGCAGAGGGCCTGGGTTTGATTCACAGCACCCACTTCTTGTCTGACAACCATGCAGAACTACAATTCCAGGGGATCAAATGCCCTCTTGGATGTCTGTGGGCAGCACACACACACAAGATGCACAGAGAGAATGTATGCAAAACTTTTAAACACAGAAAATAAATCAATTTAAAATATACAGGTATGTTGGGTACATTCATGTTGACATGACCTACCCGAGTCTCCATTATTTATTCTCTTCATTTCTATGAGATCTTTTCTCGGTGTTGCAAGTTGCTCAACTTTTGATTTTTTTTCTCCATAGTCTAATTTACTATCACTTACCCCTTAAAACAGTGATTTTTCAACCTGTGGGTCAGACCCATTTGGTAATCATAGGACTCTTATTCACAGAGGTCACCTAAGACCTTCTGAAAATACAGATATTGACCTTATGATACATAACCTTAGCAAAATTACACTTATGAAGTAGCAACGAAAATAATTTTATGGTGAGGGTCACCACAACATGAGGAACTGCATCAAATGGTCACAGCATTAGAAAGGGTGAGAACTACAGCCTTTGAAGGTCATTAGGTGGGGTGTTCCCAGAAGTGAGGATATAAAGGAGGTGAAGGACATGTTCCAGGCTGGGTTCTTCTTCTCTGACACTATTTGCAATAATGTAGACATAGGAACACAGAAGCATCATTCCTCTCACAAGCAAATATGTTAGTTTTCAAATTAGTGGGAATTACCACTAAGTATTTTTTTTTTATTTTTAAGCTATCATTTATTATCTCTCCCAGAGAAAGGATGTTGACTTCGGTTTTAATTTTTTTTAATGACCAGGTCTTGCTATCATCTGAAAGATGTTTCTCTGTTTTCTGCAATGGAAAGGTAGAGGATTAACTTTCTTGGTATGGTTCTGAAATTAATTCTTTTGTTTTGGGGTGCACAATTTTGAAACTACTTTATTCCTTAGCAGGTACTGAAAATTGAAACATGGAAAGTAGAAACTCTCACTTAAAAGTGAAATATCTCTAAATATGCTCATGTTTTTACAAATTACTACAACCTCATCAAGAACTAAAAGGTAGCCGGGTGGAGGTGGCCCACGCCTTTTATCCCAGCACTTGGGAGACAGAACCAGTCCGATATCTGTGAGGTCGAGGTCAGCCTGGTCTACCAAGTGAGTTCCAGGAAAGGTGATAAGCTACACAGAGAAACCCTGTCTCAGAAAAACCAAGAAGAAAAAGAAAAGAAAAAAAACAAAAACAAAAACATAATTATGCTAGCCTAGAGTAAGAGAAAATCATAAACTGAGAAACTTGCCCTTGCCCTGTTGCTGAGATGAAACTGAATTCCCTTGGTTTTAGAGTTTCTGATCTTATATGACATGATTATTAATTTTAATTTGGCCTCTTCCCTCAGTGTTTCTCTATCATGGTGGGGAGGCAAAAGTACATGTTATTTTCCATTTAGAAATAAACTCTGATGTAATTACTAGTGTCTTCCATATCATAGTACCTATGAAACTGCTTTTGTCCATTGATTGATATTCAAAAGCCATAAATATGCAACTTCTGATTCACACAAACCCTCACTCTATTGCTCCTGGTACAAGCAAACAGGTTTCCTAACCTCCAGCAGCTCACAGTGATGATGTCGCTTTAATATGAATAGATAAGTATCTAGTTACTACCCTCCAGTATTTTAAATGTTTGAATGTGGCCCAAAGAATGTAAGGTTATGTTATTTTAAAACACAGAACAAAAAATTCGGAAGTTAGAGTAGTACGATATGGTAATTGAATCTTCCCTTCTACAACTGCTGGTAAGTGGGGCAGGATTCCTATTATGTAACAAGGGGAAGTTGTCAACATACCTGTAGGGATTCAAATAGAAAACATGCTGTAATCTCTTCATAATGAAAAGTTTTGATGAGCCAATTACAGGTGGCTAAATTTGCACTATTTCCTGCTACTGTAAATACAGAAGCAAAGAGAGAAAGAGAGGAGATGCTCTCATATGTGATCCTGAAGTAGGAGTGTCCATGGGAAGATAGAAGCTACTTGCCTTTATGCCAAAGGTAACAGCACCTGGACGATTCCTAGATCACTGAAACAACTGGACCCATTAAAATGTATGCAGGTGTGTTACCACAGTCGTTCTTTAAAATCACTCTAAGGTGTATTTATTTCTGCACAACATCCTTGGTCAAACATGAAACATCTAATCCATGAGGACTGACCTTTGTCTTCTCATCACTATCTTTCCAGTCCATTCCTTTATTGGGTCACCACTACCTACAAAGACTTATTGCTCACTTACAACTTATCAAGTGATGGTTCACACCAACAAAATATTTTTCTCTGGCCAAATTTTCATACAAAACTGAGGTAGGTAGTAGACTACTGCTGCATTTTAACAACATTCATAAGAAAATGAATTTCACAAAGGATCACTTTACCATAGGAACAGATGGAGTTCCATTATCCTCTGGGACAGGTGTGAGAGCATCAGGTTTTTCAGGGAGCCTTTAGGATAAAAACATGCAATAATGGGTGGATTTGGTCCTTTGACTGACTCTATTGAAAGATTGGTTACCTGCATATTAAGCAGCATTTTTGCATTACGTATTTCAACATACACCCGAATTTTACAGTTTTGTGTTGCTTTTGTGAATTTCAACTTAACTCAATCTGTGAAACATTCAGTAAAGACTCACTCTTAGTTCTATTTAAAAATCAAAATCAAAACAGTCAGTGGCCTGGGAGAGGCCTCAGTCAATAAGAGTGCTTGATGCCCACACACAACAAACTGAGTTTGAATGATCATCAACCACATAAAAAGCTGGGCATGGACACATGCACTTGTAACCCAGTCTTTGGGTGGAAGAGACAGGGTATCATTTGGGCTTGTTGGCTGCTAGAGCTGCTCCAGGTTCAGTCAGAGACCTTATGTCAAGTGGGTAAGTGAGAGAATGACACAAGAAACCAATATCCTCCTCTTCTCTTCATGTCGCACACAGACATAGGCAAAATGTACAACATACAATACACACACACACACACACACACACACACACACACACACACACACACACACACATCTAGAAACACTAGAGGGAGGATGGTGGTTTTTCCACACACTTTTTTCTGATGGTTGCAGTAACTGATGACTTTCTTGTTGTTGCTCAAATCACTTAAAGCTCTTATTTCATTCTTCTTCCTCTACCCCTAAAGAACCATGGCCCCTTTTCTGTCAAGAAACTTTTTAGGCATTTTAGGCATATCATTGTGTGTCATGCTCTCTCCTAAGAAATTGGTTTGGTAGATCGTGAAATATACTCTATCTTGAAGCACCCAGCTACCAACCAGTTGAGACGTCACCACATTTTTGGTGATTTGAATTGCTTTTTGATAGTCCGTTCAAAAGTTATGAAACTGTCACAGGACTATTCTTATATTCTACAAGTGTTCTGTTTAATGCTTAGTCTTCCTGAGGCAGTGGAGATTAACACTGTCCCCTCAGCTCTACTCCATCCAAACTACACTGATTATCTCCATGTTTTAGGTCTTATGGTTTATAAGTTCTGGGGCAACCACTTTTTTTTCCTACCTGCCACCTCCCTTGGGCTTCACCCCAGTTGTGGAACTCATTGAGGGGACTATTAACCTTCTGTACAGAAGCATATCAATAAGCCCACTCTGAGGCGATCTTCAGCAAAGCCTGGGAGAGTCTTGAACCTTGCCCATTTACTCACACTCTCTCCAGCAGACAGCTCAACCAAATGTAACAGTGAACCAAGTTAATGCCCTGCAAACTAATATTGTTACACATATGTGCATGGCATGGCATGTGCAGTGTATTTGTATGTATGTGTGATTTCAGGTACATACATGCCAGTGTGCTGGTGTGGTGACTGGAATACTCACATGAGGGTTGACACTCACCTTCAACCTTATTTTTGTGGCTGGGTCTCTCATTAACAAATCCAAACCCCAGGCTATTTATTCATGAAACTTCAGGGGATTCTCTGTCTCCACCTCCAATCTCACCATGAGCTCCCCAGGATTATAGATGCACACAAGACCATCAAGCCTCATGTGGATTCTGGGCATCCAAACTCCCATTCTCACATATGTACAGTAAGCACCTTATCCACTGAATCATTTCACTAGCCATGGCTTATTAACAGCATTTCATACTGTATCAGAGGTATAATCAGTCATTTCAGTATTGTGTGCTCCACAAATAATTATTCAGCTTTGATTAACAAAAAATAAAGAAGCTGAATTTGTCTTACGCAGAGGAAAACATGGTTATAGTTTCTGAATCTTATATTCTCTAATTACTCAGTGTATTTTAAAATGCACACTCTCTTACCACAGTGGATGTCTTTCTTTAACTCTTCCAATAACTGCAAAAGAAAAAGGCAAAATATGGTAGAAGCAACTGCAGAAAATATGGGTATTAAATGTCAAGGCCAATATTTTATTACTACTTGACACCAATTCTGTATACCCTTTAAAGTGGATATTGATTGATAAACAATAAATATATGGAGAACTCTTAATTCCCACTTCCTTGTATATTCAAATACAGAAGATGAATTTATCACAAGTTACTACTTAAAATAAACTGTTGTGTGAAATTCCTTTGACCTTGAGTACTATCAGACAGAGAAACTGGCATCTTAACCAGAATCAACATCACAAACTGAAGCGTTAAAGGGATAGCACAGTGTTGCTGCTGCTGGATTAGTCTCTGGACTAGTGGTGCTAGGAGAACTGTTAGTGAGTACACATATCCTGTATAGAAGTGAAAAGAGATTTTTCAAGGATTCAGTTGAACTTGTTCCATTGAAGATGAAAATTCCAGACACAAGGAAGCTCAGTCTACAGTGACTGCTCTTTGCAGCACAGCAGAACATAAGAAACACAAACAGACCAAGGACAACGACCTTTGCAAAGAATTTCCAGCTGCCAGTGTGGCCAAATATATACACACAGAGGTCAGTGTGTATACTCTCCTCAACTGCTTCCGAGGAGGATGCTGAAGCCTCTGGGTTCCAGCTCTGGTCTCTTGCTCATGTACAGTGCAAAGAAGTTCACTCTCAGCTGCTATCGCCTTCCATGGTAAGAGCCATTGGAAAGACTTCTGCAGTAGTTATGCACCTGGACTCTACCTCCAGGAAGAGAAGCATAGAAGAAACGTGGGGCCAGAGCACCAATTCCAAGGGAGTAGAACCTCACAGTCTCCCAGGAAAAACAGACGCCAGGAAATTATCAAAGTGAGAGGTGAAATTAATAAAATAGAAACTAAGAGAATAATACAAAAAATTAATGAAACAAAGAGTTGGTTCTTTGAGAAAATCAACAAGATAGACAAGCCCTTATCCAAACTAATCAAAAGACAGAGAGAGAGAATCCAAATCAACAAAATCAGAAATGAAAGGGGGGACATAACAACAGACATTGAGGAAATCCAGGGAATTATCAGGTCATATTTCAAAAACCTCTACTCCACAAAACTGCAAGACCTAAAAGAAATGAACAATTTTCTGGATAGGTACCACATACCTAAGTTAAAACAAGACTAGATAAACTATTTAAATAGTCCAATAACCCCTAAGGAAATAGAAACAGTCATTAAAAGTCTCCCAACCAAAAAAAAAACCCAGGATCAGATGGTTTCAGCGCAGAATTCTACCAGATTTTCAAAGACGAGTTAATTCCAATACTCTCTAAATTTTTCCACATAATAGAAACCAAAGGAACATTACCAAACTCCTTCTATGAGGAAACAATTTTATTTGTTTCCACATTTAAAACTTCTATCGAGTCAAGCTTTCACTCTATGCTAACAGTTTGCCCTCTACAAAGGAATAAAAACAATTCTTGTTTCTTTTTTTCAGTTACAGTATGTAAAACTGGAGTGTAAACATCTTAGCATTGCCCATGGCTGAGGCAGAGTATTTGTCCCACCAACAAATGTGCTGAGATTGTGGCTCTATGGTAGAGCCTATGCTTGGCATGTGGGAGGCCTGCATCAACCCTCTTCACCACAAAGAAAATTCCAATGCTGAAATAATGAAGAAACTCACCCACATTACAATAATACTGACTCTTTTTACCTCACCACTTATGTGAAGAGGGTCATTCCGATTCCTCTACACTGTTCACTTGTTGCTGTGCTTTCCCAAGGCAAGGCAGGTGTGGAAGTGTCCATGGTGACAGTTGCTGAAAGCCCAAACCCTGTAGTGTTTCTCCCTCTTAGAATCTCATCCAGACTTGATGGACCAGTCAGTGCCGTCTACTACAGAACAGTGTTCTTTTCTCAGCCTTCCTCCCACTCTGGAAAATTTTTCTGGAAATTATGTCTTGTAGCATAAAAACCAAGAAGCAACATATACTACACTAACTGACAAAACTAAAGGGAAGAGGTGTTGGCAGTGTAGCCAATAGGGAGAGCACAAGCCTAGAATCCTTCTAATGGTAGTGTTGGATCCCCAGCACTGTGTCTAGAACTCAAAATCCATTCATGGTTTAAAAAGTTATTGATAAGCCTATTATTTCTTATGGCAAGATATATTTACATTAAATGGAGGCTAATTAAAGATAAATATAAAACTATATGTGAATTGTCTAATATGTCTAAATTGAGAAATTATAGGAAGGAAAAAACCAGAAAAAGTTATATTTAGTCCCAAAAAACTTAATGAGAGTAACTGAATACTGTATTTTTTGTTTTCTTTTTACATGATCACATTCTATTGACCCTGATGTATATAACATATATAACATAAATACAATGTATTTATTATAAAAATGAAAGAAAAATCCATTTTATAACATGTCCACTGGCTGTCACATGACTATAGATAACACATACTGCGGACTAGGTTAGAAATCTTTTTTGTTTGTTTGTTTGTTTGTTTAAGACAGGGTATCTCTGTGTAGTTTTGGTGCCTGTCCTGGATCTAACTCTGTAGACCAGGCTGGCCTTGAACTCACATAGATCTGCCTGGCTCTGCCTCCTGAGTGCTGGGATTAAAGGCTTGCTCCACCACTGCCCAGCTTAGAAACCTTTTTATTTATATAAAGATACTACATGCATCAGAGACTCATGTTAAATAAACATGTTTCAGACGATATAATTTGAGATTTGAAATTTCTCATAAACCATTACTTAAATAATTCTGAATTCCAAAACATTAAAGGCATATTCAAAAAGGATATAACTACATTTATATCTCATATCCTTAGTTCCTTCTTTGAAAGAACAAAGCTTTTTTTTTTTTTTAATTAGGGTAACAGCAGTGGATTATTCACCTTCAATCTTACCTGTATTGATTGGAACAGATGTCTTCAGTATTGATTTTAACGGTTGTGATGTTCTTACTCCACTGTGACATATTTTAAAAAGTGATATTTTAATATCCATATAAAAATATTTACCGAATTCTTTGAATTATTTGTTGCTTGATTTCCTAATATACATTGCATTTGAGATTTACACACAACTTATTTGTCTTTCAAGCGGTTAATTATTTGGTGACACTTTCCTTACAACTTAGTCTCATGTGAAAGAAAGGAAGAATTTAGTTCACAAAAATTAAATTAGCCCAACAAAAACACACATAGAGGCACAGACACACACACACACACACACACACACACACACACACATATATGAAGGAAGACACTAGTTCCTCCCCAGCCCTTTTTTATGGCTGCTGTAACTCATGGTTTTCTATTCATGTGCTCAGTGTAATTAGTGATTTCATTTGTCATGTCATTCTGTGCACTTAGAGTACCACAGCACCTTCTCTGTCACCATACTTTCTGGAATTTTCACTGACTGTGATGTTATCGCCCAAGAGGTTGGTTTGTGGACCATGGAATAGATTCCTTCTTCTGCTAGTTAATCTTACAAGCTACCATGGCCTTGGGTATGTTCAAGCTGTTCCTTAGCAGCCCATTCATGAGTGAATCCTGAAACCACAATCTACCTGTTTCTATGCCAAACAAGCAATTCTATGAAATTACCAAGATAATAACATGAGCTAACAACAATAAAACTTACTGGATAATTTCAGGGTTTTACTGTGGAACTGTTTAGAATTCCCAGTAGAATGTAACATGTGGTTTTTGCAAGGTGTGTCTTTAAACAGTTGTAGCTACTGAAACATTATGAATCTGCACTTTGGACATTAGCTGTGATGATTGGGGATCTTTTAACTTGGAGTAAATAAGCTATTTAATAATGTGTAGCAAACGTTTAATTGATACATAGCCCCACTAAAGAAGATGACATAATTGCCCTCTAGTATGGAAGGAATCAATCAAAAGGAACAGAGAACTGGCTTGAAATACAACCTTTAAATGTCTGCAAAACCCAAGTGTCTGAGACAGCAGATCATCAACAGGAATGGGCTTTCAACTCTATGTTCATGTCCAACCGATAGGGAAGACAAAACCCCCTTTAGAGAGAGATAAATAACAGTCATCTGTGGTGTGGCTCTCTACGTTGAGATCATCTCTTGAGATTCAGAGACTTCATTGCTGGGCACTCTGGTAGAGGGAAGGCCTGGGGTCTTCCGCCGTCAGGGAAAGGGTGCTACACCTGACAAAAAGTGCCTCTGCAAGTGGAGATGGTGTCCAAAGAGGAAAGTAATTTGTGGGCTCCCTGTAATACTTTCTGAAAACTCAGAATGATCCCCAATTCTGTAAGCTCTCAGAAAAGATAAAGGCCTCAAACTAGACCTCCTAATGAAGATCTAGTTCAAAAGCTGATTTCAGAAAGGTTTTGAAAAGGTAAGGGGCATCAAATGGACATCAGTGTGTATGGTTAACACAAGGAGCCTCATTTTCTAATACACAGAGTTGCTACTTGGGAAATGTTGGTTGAGTATAAATCTCATGTCCATATGAACTAAAAAGAACAACTTTTTAGTCTAAAATATAGTGATAATACTGTGGGTACTGTAACACAAAGCAAAAATTCAGTATATAAAATTGTGTCTATCTGAGAGTACATACAAGAAATAACTTAGTTATTTTTGAATTTCCCTAGGATTAGTGTATTGTTAAACCTTACCTGCAGAGAGGTCGTGGGTCAGTACTATAGTATATTTCTAAAAATAAAAACAAAATGCATTTTATTACAACTCTAGAAAAATATAGCATATAAAAATGATTAGACTCATTGTTAGCATCAATTTCTTCAAGACCAATCTAGAGATTATTCAAGAGAAAATATTCATCTCCAGGCAATTACTTCAGGTAGAATTCTTCCATTTTCTGTATATTTCACATCAAAGAAGACATAAATTCATCAAGCATAATACCTAAAAATAAACACCCATACACAACTGTGATGATCTTAATGAGCTCTCTCAGACTGATGGGGAGCAGCATCCTTACCAGTAAAAGTATCACCAATTGACTGTGTCACAAAATAGCACTTGGGGTTCCTGTTTGACTTGGGCTAATGATACTAGAAAAAATGTCTAGACTGGGTGTGGTGGCACACAACTTTAATCCCAGCATTGGAGAGGCAAAGGCAGGTGGATCCTTATGACTTCCAGGACAGCCAGAATGTAACAGTGAGACTGTGTCTCAAAAATAAAACAACAAACAAAATAGAGAGCCAAAAAGGAAAAAAATATCGATGAGCCTATACATACTTTTTCTTCGGGAAAACAAAGTATCTTGTTCAGCTTTTTAGTTGGAACTGTTCATGTTAGGATGCAAATTCCTACCACTAGGACTAGATGTTGGCTACTGTCCTTTGTATCATAATGAAACCTCACAGAAAGAAACAGAAGATGGACAAAGATCTTCAAGGAGCAGCATGAGTGAGGACAACATCCTTTCTCTCCTTGTCCCTCTGAGGGAAGAAGCTCCTCAGCTCTAGTTATGTTCCCAGGCTTATGTGCAGCTTGAAGGATGCTCATGAAAACATCCATCATCTCTCCTGAAAAGAATGATTGGAAAGATCCCTCCCTTGGTAGTAATGCATCCTGAGCTCTGCCTCAGGTGAGCGGGCAGCAGAGAAGCACCTGTGGGGCTGGAGCAGCAGACTCCGTGGGTCATCTTCTGACATGGAGTCATTGTGCATGTTTACATACATGAACTCTGAACTCACTCATGCCCTCACTGTACACTTGCACTTTGCTTTTATTTTAATAAAATGTTCATTTTTTGGTCTTGTTTAAATTAAGAGAAACTTAGTGCATCTTCTTTGCATTCCCCATGACTTAGGAAGGGCATTTGTCCCACCAACTAGTGGGCTGCAATTGTGACTCAGTAGTAAAGCCTATGCTTATCAGGCAGAAGCCCTCAGTCAGTCCTCACCACCACAAATGACAAGAACGACAAATTTCATACTAAAGTGATACAAAATGTTGCCTGCATTACAATAATATCAACTCTCTTCATCTTACCTCTTGAGAGAAGAAGGTCATTTGGATTCAGTACCTAGTGTGATTGTCAATGGCAAGTTAGGTATAAAAGACAGCATGAAACAGTTGCTGATGCACAAACTCAGCATAGTGCCCCTTCCATTGCAACAGAGTCTCTCTAGACTCCATGGAAGAGCAGCTAATTCTCTGAAATATAGAACAATGTCATTTTCTCAACTCTCTTTTTGTGTCTACTGTTTTTTTCTGGAAACCATGTGTTGCAGCAGATAAGTGATGTGTCATCTTACTGTGATCTATTTAACAAAAACTAAAGGGAAAAAGTACTAGAGGTAGAGTTAATAGGTAGGGTGCTTGCCTAGAATACTCACAAAGCCTTGTGATCAACCCCTAGCACCCCAGAAAACTAAAACCATCAACCAACAAAACAAACAAACAAACAAAAAGAAAAGAAACAACAGAAAAGAAAGAAAGAAAGAAAGAAAGAAAGAAAGAAAGAAAGAAAGAAAGAAAGAAAGAAAGAAAGAAAGAAAGAAAGAAAGAAAGAAAGAAAGAAAGAAAGGGAAAGAAAAGCAAAACATGTCAGGATTGACAAATTTTCCTAAAATCTATTACATTCACTATGGCACAACACTTCCATCCTAAAACAGGAGATTACAAAAAAAAAGGGGGGGGGTAGGTGAAAACTCTCTAAATCGAGAAAGAAATTGCAAAGAAATTGAAAAAGTCAGACGGTTTTAATTAAATCATTAGGTAAGAAATTAATGAAAGTGATAGATTATTGAAGTTTTGTTTGTGCACAATTGCATGTTATTGGTACTGAACTATGGAACCGTGTGAGGTAGAAAACACAAGGCATTTTTTGTTATAAAAACAAAAGGAAAAGCCATATTTCCGACATTCCAATTTACTACAATGGGGCATGGAGGACATGTGCCAGGTTCATAAGTTTCATTCTCATTTATCCAAAAACAGTACATGGATCAATATTAAAATCAAATAAGCAACGTTTTGACAATATATTTTCACAGTTAAAAGTGCTGAGAAATAATTCCTTAATTCTCACTTTCCCAAATATTAGGAAATGAATATGAAAACCATGTAAACGCATTTATACTTGATTTCCTTAACTCCTTTTGGGGAGCTAAAATCCTTACTCTTACTTATTTTATTCAGGGTTGACAGGACCAGATAGAGTAGTTCACTACACAAATCTTACCTTGATTGAACTTGACCTGCTTTTTCTTATTGTGTTTTGCCCTCTCTGAAGATGCATGTTCACTGTGACATATGCTTAAAAGCGATCATTATTTTATTGTTTGTATGAAAAACACTTAGCATGTTTTCCAAATTCTTTATTTTTGAGTCCCTAAGATACCTTACATTAGATATTTACAAATAACATTTTATTTTTTGAAACAAGATCTCACTCTGGAGCCCAGCTGACTTTATACCTACTTTATGAACCATGTTGGCCTTGAAATAACAGAGATCTCTCTGTCTCCTGCCTCCCAAGTTGTGGAATTAAAGGCATGAGCAAACAGGCCTAACCAAATGACTTTGAATTTATTCTTCAGCACTTGATTATGATTAGTGACTGGTGCCTTCCACCTTTTCTCTTTTGGAAAAACTCAGCCCCCAATTAAATCACCACCACCAACAGGCATGCACACAGGGACAGGGAGAGGGGGTTCTTCCACATTCTTTGTTCTAATGGTGGCAGTAAGTAAGTATATTTTATAGTTCCATATGTACATGACCAGTTCAATTATTACTCCTAGTTCATCTCTCCTCTCCTGAACCTATAGCACACAGTCCGTTCTCTGTTCTCTGTAGCAGGAATCTTAACAGGTCTTAGTAATAAAATCAAACCTGAGGCCAGTTATTAGGGTGAAAGCTGGAAGATCAGAGAAACAGAACAAACCACAGCCACCTCACCTTGCCCATTTCTCAGCTGATTCTGTTCCTTCAGACTGGAAGCCTCTGAGTCCTCATCCAAATGGATCTCAGCTGAACTGCTGCTCGAAAGCCTGAAGCTTAACCAGCTAAAAGCTTCTAGTTTCTGGTCCTCATGCCTTATATACCTTTCTGCTTTCTGCCATCACTCCTTGGGATTAAAGGCTCACTTTCTGGGATTAAAGGCATGAGTCACCATGCTTGGCTGTATCCTTGAACACATGGATTTCTGCCTCTAGAATGCTAGGATTAAAGACGTGGGCTACCACTGCCTATCCTCTATGTATAATGTTGTGGCTGTTCTCTTCTCTGACCCCAGATAAGTTTATTAGCGGGCACAATATTTTGGGGAATACAATACCAACACAGTTCTCCCAAGAGTTGCATTTGGTGGAAGAGGACAGCAACTCTTGCCTTTACTCTCACAAGCCAACATATGGTTGACAGGTTATAGGTGGCCTTGTATTTGTTGTTGTTGTTGTTACCTGTGTGCTAGTAGATGCCAAATCATCACCAAATGTTGCCGTGTAATGTAAAGTCACAGCCTGTTTCAAAACTCATGGGAGGGGAGCACAGTCTCTCTGTCTCCTTTCCTTCCTGGCTAAGGCTAAGCTCTAGGTACCTAGGGTTTGTAGTTCTTGAACTCTGATGCAATAGCTGTGCTTTTCTTGCATCCATGTTGGGCTCACCCAGTTGTGTGAACCTTCTCTACAGGACCATGTACAAAGGTACTGCTGATGGGATCCCCAGCAGAGCCAACCTTGATTCTTATTTCTTTATACTCATCGTGGACAAATGTCCCTAACCATGACTGCTGTTTCAGGAGTGTGGGTTCACAGATTCACATCTGACCAACACAGTTTCAAGACATTTCAGACAGGACAAAAAAAAATGAATGGAATGGGGTAATAGCATCTAACTGTCATGATTGTTCAAAAGCCATTTAAAGCAGAGTGAGTGATCAAAGAGACAACATGATTTTCAAAAACTATGTTGAACATAACATTTTAAAGGAAAATATATAAGAAACAATGAAAATACTAAAATGATGACAAATTTCACTGTTAAAAATAATTAAAGGTGAAACTTTTCAAAATAAACAACATTAATGTGGTTTCCTTAACTAATAGAAAATCACCAATCAAATCAGATTTTGAATGATGTTGTTTTTAAATGGGAAGCTGAGCCCTGATGCACACTCTTCTTTTGTTTCAGTTGGAACAGTCCCTTTTTCTAGCTCCCACTCACTATGTGCCTCTGAGTTGAAGCCAATCTTCCTCCTATCATTTTAGTATTCCTTACTTAAAGAATTGTCACTCTCAAGAACAGGACTAAGATTGTAAACAAGAAGAAACATTACCTATATGACTGAACCTCCAAAGGCACATTTGAACCATTCTGTATTAAGAACTCTGCCATTTGCTCTTTTTGCTCAAATAATGCAAGTTTCAATTGTGTCAAACCATACTGTAAAAAAAATTACACTTTATAAATCAACATGCTTCTCAACTGAAAATTTATCACAGATTCTGCAAACAATCAGTCACAAAGGACAGATTTTCCTTCATCCCTTGCTGCACGTTCACACACACACAGTTGGACCCTTCCTTTGGACACAACTTTGCCCTGTCCAACATTGCCTGTGAGCACCCCTCCTCTCCAGAACTCTCCACAAACACTCACTGGTTCCAAGCTTCTTAGCTCCATGGAGATGTGACTCCATTGCCCCAACCCCATCATGTGGCATCTAGGTTTGGTGTGCCTTTGTTCAATGAGTGATACAAGTGGCCTCTCTGGAGCACATGGTTAATCTGTTTTTCCAAATTATTTCTCCCCTAAACAGAGAATTACTATCTGTTTGTTCTACAGACATTTTCTTTAAAATTAATTTAATTTTATTGTGTGTGTGTGTGTATGTGAAGTATGTGTGGGCCCAAATCCTTGATCTGTTGAATTTTAAAATTAAGCCCTATTCTAAAACAAAATAGGCTGTGCTGTGTTCCTTTAAACAATGTATAAAAAATAAAAAACATATATGGAGAAATGTTTTACTCTGAACAGATTCATTGAAACTGCTTGAGCTTTGGCATGTGATCAGTGAATCAGAGTGTCATTGCTGGAAGTATACTGGGGATGTCGTTGAATGATGTTTACCTCGGTTTTTTCTTCTATGTCAGACTTATAATCCAAAAGTTTTCTTACAGTTGTTTTGGTGCCACTTGAAACAGCGTGGTGCAGGTCTATATTTCCACTTAAAACCCTCAGGTGGGGATCGGCACCCTCAAAGAGTAATATGGACACACACTCCACATTGTCCCTCTGTGTGGCCTATGGGTATTGTATAAAGAAAGAGATCTTCAGTTCAAGAAAGTCAAGATAAATATTTCTAAAATTGCATTGAACAGTTATCCTTAGATCAGACAAATTGCTTAGGTTATACATATTATCCCTCTCTTTTTGAGACAGGTCTTCTTAAGAACCCCAGTCTTGTCTAAACTCATAATCTCCCCACCAAAGTTTTTCAAGTGGTAGAATTTCAGGGCTATGCCACAACACCTAGATATTGAAGTATCTCATCAGTACTAGTTGGTTATTGTTGTAGTAGGGTGGTTGCTTGTTCATTTGTTTTGCTAACTTGACACAGACTGAAGATTCCTGGAAAGAGGGATCCTTGTTTGAGGAATTGCCTCTATCAGATTGGACTGTGGGAAAGTCTGTGGAACATTTTCTTGATTGAGGCTCATGTGGGAGGGTACATCTTCCTATAGGTGGTGGCACAACTGGGCAAGTAGTCCAGAGTAGTATAAGAAAGCTGAGCAAGCCTTGGAAAAAGCCATGGAAAAGCAGCATTCCCCCAATGATCTCTGCTTCAGTTCCTGCCTCTGGTTCCTGATTTGAGCTCCTGCCCTGGTTTCCCTTCATGATGGTCTGGACTGTGATGTGGAATTGTAGGCCAAATAAACATTTCCTCTTCCAAGTTGGTTTTGGTCAGTGTTTTATCACAGCAACAAAAAAGCAAACAAGAACAAGATCTAATCCAATTTATACCCAAACTGATATCCAATAGCTACCTTAATCAAGGGTGTGCAGCCTTCATCATTGTGGACATCAATAGAGGCCTTTTTGGCTAACAACAATTTTACCACATCTGGATGATTGTGTGCACAGGCATAATGGAGTGACGTCCTACAAATTGAGAGGACATTTTAGAAAATACAGATTACCATAGAAGGCACATTCAACTCTAAATACTACATAGCAAACTTCATTTCCTTCTAATGTAAGAGAAGTAACTGGGATTTTATTATTTACTTATTTTTCTACTCAAGTATTCATTTGATATGCTACGGATATAGTGCATGGCCATCCCATTTCAGGTAAGTGCTCTAGCACAAGTTTCACCCTTCCTTAGAGTAGCCCATCTGCATAACAGAATACCCAATAGATTTAACTCAGCTTGGATTTAAATCCTACTCTAATTGCTGTTATAAACTAGGTATATATTATTAGTACCCAGTAGGTAGGATTGCAGGCCAGTGCCGCTGTGCCTATCTTGCTCTTTCTTTCACATTTTAGCATCACTGACATCTCTATCACTTACAATTCATGATATTTTATGACTATAATTGGCAATATTATGTTATATATTAGGCTTTCTATGTGCTCCATGACTCAATTTCCCCATTCACAGGATAGAGATTCAACACTGTAGCTATCTTACATCATGCTACTGTGATGCTTCAATTCATGTCTTCAAGAGGATCGACAAGTGCTTCCAGCACCTGACAGTCAGTGTTTGGTGGATACAATAATGATTAGTCTTTCTACTGATAACAAACACAATATTTCAACGAAGAGAAATAACAGAATTCTACTTAATGTGCAGACATAAAATTTTTTAATTTAATATTTTAAAACTATATTCCCCAAGATGACCTTGAACTTGGTAATCCTCCCAGTAGGTAGGATTGCAGGTCAGTGCCACTGTGCCGACCTTACTCTTTATTTTACATTTTAGCATCGCTAAAATCTATGCCATGATATTTTATGACTATAATTGGCAATATTTTTAACTTTGATACTATACAACATAAAAGCTTATCATGTAGTTCACTGTGCCTTACATTAAATGAAATATGATACGATCTCAGGCCCATGGGTCGCGCACGCCAGTAGGATTTGCTGAAGAAGGCAGAGGCAGGAGGATCCAAGTAACAGCACCAAATGAAAGGATCAATGGCAGTGTTGGTGCAGCTGATTACCAGTGGAAAAGTCATGAGCCAGGGCCACAAATACCAGAGTTACAGAGAGCTTTATTGGAAGGAGGAAGGGGATAGGAAAGAGGGTGGCCAGGTTGAGAGAGAGAGAGAGAGAGAGAGAGAGAGAGAGAGAGAGAGAGAGAGAGAGAGAGAGAGAGAAGCTGGGACACAGCAGAAGGAAGGGTGAGATTTTAGCTCTGAGTTCTGACCTCTTGGCTTTCTCTTTTACATTGTTTCTGTGTTTCTTATTTAATAAGATGGTTGGTTACATCTACATATGGCGCCCAACGTGACAAGAATCCATTAAAAACCACTTGGTTTGGCGGGAGTTATTGATTTAAAAGACTGTTTCTTTTCAATACCCTTACAAGAAAAAGACAGAGAAAGATTTGCTTTTAAAGTGCCTACTTATAATAATTATCAACCGGTTAAAAGATTTCAATGGAGGGTCCTCCCTCAGGGAATGGTGAATAGCCTAACTCTGTGCCAATATTTTGTACAACAGCCATTGGAAGTGATATGTAAAAAATTACCTAAATCTATAATTTATCATTATATGGACAATATTTTACTAGCTGACTCAAATGCAGATACTTTAGAAAGAATGATTGAAGAATTAAAGAAAATTTTGCCTTGCTGGGGAATACAAATTGCTCCTGAAAAAATACAAAGAGGAGATTCTATTAATTATTTAGGATATAAAATAGAGCTACAAAAAATTAGACCCCAAAAGGTGCAAATTAGGAGAGATAGACTACAGACTCTTAATGACTTTCAAAGATTATTTGGAGATATTTCTCATCTACGAACTATTGTTGGGGTAAAAAATGATGAACTGACTAATTTGTTCAAAACCGTAGAAGGTGACAAGGACTTAAACAGTCCAAGAGAATTATCACCTGAAGCTGAGAAAGAATTGGCCTTGGTAGAAAAGAAAGTACATGAAGGGCATGTGGATCGTATTGATCCAAAGCTGGATTGCATTTTGGTTATTTTACCTTCTAGGCGTTCTCCTACTGGAATATTAATGCAGAGGGAAGATATTAAATTGGAATGGATATTTTTACCAAATAAACCAAATAAAAAATTAAAAACTTATGTGGAAAAAATCTCTGACTTGATTTGCAAAGGAAAATTGAGACTTCGTCAATTAGCAGGAATAGACCCAGCAGAAATTGTCGTACCATTAACTAAGGAGGACATTGAAAAATTATGGACAGAAAGTGAACCTTGGCAAAGAGCTTCCAGTAATTTTTTTGGGAGAAATTAACAGCAAATATCCCAAAAGAGATAGAATTGATCTTATAAAGAGAGCTGATTGGATCTTGCCTTGAATTGTACGGCAAAAACCCATATCTGGAGTTCGGACATTTTATACAGATGCCAACAAACAAGGAAAGGCAGGTTACAAATCAGAAAATTTAAGTAAAGTGGTTCAAAGTCCGTATAATTCAGTTCAAAAATCAGAATTGTATGCTATTCTGTTGTTATTAATGGATTTTTCAGAACCTCTCAACATAGTAACTGACTCTCAGTATGCTGAAAGAGTGGTGTTACATATTGAGACTGTAGAATTTATCCCTGGTTCTTCAGAATTAACTTCACTATTTATTCAATTACAAGATACAATCAGGAAAAGGAATCATCCTTTATATATAACTCACATTCGATCCCATACTGGTCTACCAGGCCCTCTAGCACAAGGCAATGATGAGATTGATAAATTATTGATAGGAAATGTGCTGGAGGCCTCAGAATTTCATAAAAAACATCACGTCAATAGTAAAGGCTTAAAAAAGGATTTTTCCATAACCTGGCAACAAGCCAAAGAAATAGTAAAGAAATGTCCTACTTGTTCCTTCTATAATCAAACGCCATTACCAGCAGGATGTAAACCAAAGGGTACTCAGAGAAATGAAATCTGGCAGATGGACGTGTTTCACTTTGCAGAATTTGGAAAATTGAAATATGTACACCACACCATGGATACTTATTCAGGATTTCAATGGGCAACTGCTTTGAGTTCTGAAAAAGCTGATTCTGTAATCACTCATTTGCTAGAAGGTATGGCCATCATGGGTATACCTGCACAAATCAAAACTGACAATGCTCCATCATATGTCTCTGTTAAAATGAAACAGTTTTTTGCTCATTACAATATAAAGCATATTACAGGCATACCACATAATCCTACAGGTCAAGCAGTTATAGAAAGATCAAACAGAACTCTAAAGGATATGCTAAATAAACAGAAATGGGTAACAAAAACCCCCAGAAATAGACTGCATAATACTCTTCTAACTTTGAATTTTCTGAACGCCAATGAGAAAGGAACAACAGCTGCAGAGAGACACTGGATAATAGAAAAAAACTACAGAATTAAATCAGCCTATATACTTTAAGGATGTGCTGACCTCAGAATGGAAACCAGGGTATGTGTTACATTGAGGACGAGGTTTTCCTTTTGTTTCTACAGGAGCAGATAAGCGGTGGGTACCATCAAAAATGATAAAGGTTCGATTTGATCAACAGAGACCTCTTAATTAGAGGAGATGATAGTTCATCAACCAGCATGAACATCCAATTTAAACTAACTTGTATCAATAACACATGCCTTTTCATTTAATCAGATAATAACTTGCCAAAAAGGAATAGCCCCAAAATTAATCTTGGGGAAAGGTTTTTGTTTTTGTCTTCTAGGAGAATGAAGGTTAAGGAATCTGAAGAACACTGGACAAATGAGACAACTGAAGAAAAGGGACAAATCATCTATCCCAAGAAACAGAGTGAAACGGTGTATGGGTATATATTATCTAAAAATTGTTTCATGTCTTCCTAAATGTTTGTTTCTGCTTTTCTCTAAAGATTTAAAACTATTGGTCTTCTAATAGTCCCAGTTCAATTAAAATTTAAAGCTGACTTTGGAGTTGGAGAATGGCTCTCTCCTTCTTTAAACTCAAGCATGTTGTTAAAAGGAAAATGCAAACTCCCTGTATCATGCCAGAATAAAGGAGCCATCTTCTGCTATGGTACAGGACAAAAGCCAAATTAATTAAGGGACTATTCTATTACTAATCTCAACTCCTATTCTGATTCTTTAAACTTTTCTTAAAGTATGAAATTTATATCAAAATTTACAAGATTAATATATAGATAGATAGATAGATAGATAGATAGATAGATAGATAGATAGATAGATAGATAGATATTCATTTTAAACTTTGTTAAGATATGAATGGTCATATAGAGTACTAAGTAATTCTAGAAAAAAAAGGCTTCAATTACCTGCATATATATGTCTTTGTGTTCGAGTCTCTTATCAGTTTTCTGCAGGAAAGCACGGCCAGGCCTAACATCAACTGAAGTCTCCAGAAAGAAGATGGGGCCCCACAACAACAACAATTCCACGTGGACAATAATAATGTCATTAAGCTGACAAACATCATCCACAGATCAGCTTTGAACTACAAGGTGCTCAGAGCAATTTTGAGATGACTAGCTGAGATGATCCAGTCACAAAGACTACTTGAATAAGGACTTGAGATAAACCCTGAACTTTGGCATTATACACAGACTGGATAATGAAGGATATAGTTACCTTTCCTAGAATTTGACAATTAACCTAAAATTTTTCTTTCAGGATAAAGAAAACTTCGCCCATACCCAGCAGGAAGCAATTTTAAGAATACGACGCCCACATTCCCAAAGAGGTGGTGTGGGGCGGGTGGTTTTTTGGTCTTTTTAATGGGTTTTGGGTCTGGGATAATTTTCAGTGTTTAGGGGGATTGGTTACAAGTTATTGTCAAGGGTTAGGAAAAAGGCTAAGCAAAGGAGATTAAATTTAAGGTTCTTATAATAAAAAGAAAGAAAGAAAGAAAGAAAGAAAGAAAGAAAGAAAGAAAGAAAGAAAGAAAGAAAGAAAGAAAGAAAGAAAGAAAGAAAGAAAGAGACAATTACTAGTTTTAAATACTTTACATTGGATTGGATTGTTTTATATTGTAAACAAATTTGAAATTGATATTGTTAGAAAATGCTATATGTATATTTCTAATTGTATTTATACCATTCATTTAACAATGTAATGCAATTTTCTGATCCTTGAATTATTATTACCAACTATTAGGTTATAAAGAAATGAAAGTTAGTAGTTAGACATTATAATAGAACTTGTAGTCATATTAGATATGTTTTTAAAATTGAGCAGAGATGTTTTAGACAGGTCATCTTCAAACCCTTCAGAGATCTACAGAATATGGCATTTAAAATGTTTTAATAACTTAGAAAATTTTTCTTTTTTGAGACATGTCGGCTCCTGGCAGTACCAATCTACTTTAGAGAAAATATGGGCATTGAAGAAACTGCATATGGAGTCAACTTTCATTGTGGCAAAAGTTAGCCACTGGACAACAAAGTATCCTCGAATCAAAAGGACAAAATGGACAGACAGAACATGAAACAAAGGACTACTGATTCTTGCCAAAACAAGTGTGGTTATGGCTTTATCAAAAGGCATCTTCTGAGGCCAGGACAATATGGCCCCATCCCTGAAGTGGCCTTCGCAATCCGGAAAAGGTACAGTGTCCATTTCCTCGAAGGCAGCTTAACAGGCAGAGGGCCGATGACTTCTGTTGTGCAATGGAACAGCAGCTGAAAGCTCATGCCTCTCAATAGTAGACTGGCACTTAATAGAGGGATGTGGAGAAGAAGGGGATGCTGAGATGAAGCCAGATATACACAGCCAAGAAGAATGGACAGCTGAATTAAAAAACTGTCAACAATTTCCAGAATTTAAAATCCTGAATCATGATAGAACACTAGTGGAATTCAGGTGTTTCTGGTATGTGGACTGCTCTCACCCAATGTGAGGTTGAACTGTTGATCTTGTGTACATCCTACTTCACAAATGAGTCTGTCAGATACATTAAGCCTATAGGCTGAAGATGATGCCCCAACACTTGCGGAGAAACCTCAGGTGACTGCCCAGGCAGCTGGCTGTTTCTGTCAACTCACAAATTTTTTGGAAGTTGCTTGCATGCACTTCCTGTTTTTATTTTGTTAGCTAATATTATTCCCTTCTTGGGTCTCTGAGGGAGTTGAAGATTAGTTAGTTATGGTTGAAGATTAGTTAGTTATAGTTGAAAATTTATTAGGATAGAAAGTGCATTAGATACATCTTGGATTTACCAAAATAGGATAGATAATGGAATTATTTTCTCTGATTTGTCAAATACCTGTTTAGGTATTTATTACTTGTATATATTGTATATACTTATTGTACTTTTGTATATAGTTTTTCTTTTGTTAGTTATAACCTTTTGCTTTTTTTTTTTTACTAAAATAGAAAATGGGAAATGTGGTGGTATTCCAATTGTACTGAAATGTGATTTTGATTGTATGTTAATAAATAAAGTTGCCTGGGGGTCAGAGCTATTAGAGCCATAGACAGAGTGTGGCGGTGGTGGCACACGCCTTTAATCCCATAGATCTCTGTGTGTTCAGGGATACAGTCAGCATTGGAGACATATGCCTTTAAGACCTATGGGGCTGCACATTCAGACAGTGATGAGGCAGTCACGTGTTTGGGTTTACAACCAATGAGAATGCAGAATGACTAGAAAAATGACTTACACACAGGAAATAGCTCTCTTTTCGGGAAGCTGGGACACAGCAGAAGGAAGGGTGAGATTTTAGCTCTGAGTTCTGACCTCTTGGCTTTCTCTTTTACATTGTTTCTGTGTTTCTTACTTAATAAGACAGTTGGTTACATCTACAGATGGGAATCATAATTTGGTGGAACATTTTATTGCTCACCTCCTTTGAACTTTGTAGGTTGCATCCGGGATCATGAAACCTTGTCCTCAAGGAGGAAAGTGTTCAGGACAGTTGAAGCTGAGAGACCTTGGGGCCCTTCTTTGAAGTTCATGGCATCTTCAGAAATAGGGAATTGCACTGTACAAGTTGGATAGAGCCAAGCAAGGCAGTAGCATTGGTTTCTAATGTTTTGGTAGTCTCTTCAACAGCCCTGACTCCAAACTCAAAAAAGGGTCTCCTATGGCTGATGTTGCAGCCTTTTTTAGGTGGCCCTTGTCTTTTGGATGGAGTATTGTTAACACAGATCAGGAAATGTTGTTTAAGTAACATATGTGGATTTATATGCAGACTTACATATATCATCATATGGGGGTAGTTAATAGTGTGATTCCTGATGATTTACTCTTTTGGTATTTAATCCAAACATAGAGAACCTCTTTCCCATTTCCTTGACCTTATAGCTTACTATTCCCCTCTCTATGAATGCCTGACCTTACCCCAGAAATCAGGTTTATTTTTTTACTTTTCTGGTTTTTGAAATTACTCTAGAATATGTGCTCATGTCTGAAGCATTAGAGCTAGAAGAATAAGAGGAAAGAGAACTTTTGACCTCTGTCTTTCTGGGCTGGGGGTTATCATATTCAATTTGGTTTAATGCAATACCATCCATTTACCTGTAAAGTTCAGGATTTCACTTTCTTTACAGCTACATACTATGTCACACTGGTTTTTATCATATTTTTTTAAATTATCTATTCCTCAGTTCAGGGGCATTTAGGGTGTTTCCCAATTGCATGTGTTCCCACCACCAAACCAAGGACTACAGGCATTGCCAGATGAAAAATTAGCTGTTGATGTAAGGCCAGCTTCCAGCAGCTCAGGAACTGAAGAGAAAGCATGAAGCAGGTGACAGCACACAACTGAGATTTTTATCTAAGGGAGTCAAAGTTAATACTCTGGGGCCATTGAAAAGGAAACACAAAGACACACGCATACATACACATCTTCAAAATGTCAGGGTCTCTCTTCATTGTATTTTCTTTTACCTTTTTTCCTGATGTCTTGCTTCAGACTCTTTCATGGTTATTTCCTTCTAACACCTTCCTGATATCTTCCTTCCCTCATTCTTTATTTTCCCCCAATAGCTTACATAACCCCCTCAAAATCTTTCAAGCAGTATTAAAATTACAATGTGGGTACATTCCATTGTTCAACTGAACGGTTACAATGAATACTGGTAAGAAAATAGCATGTTTCTCATTTCCCTGATATGATTAAACATTTTATATATTTCAGGTGAAAAAAAAACTAATTATTCCCAAAGACCCACACATATTAATGTCTCAGCAATGGGCTATAGATTAACAAAGTGTAAGGAAGGTTTCTTTTTCAGCCAGTTCTCTTTTTACTAGCAGGCTTCATTTCATGGTTACAAAGAAAGGATCAATCAATAATCTTTTAAAAAATCTGAAAAAAAATCACAATTCTAATCTTTTATATGTGTAAGGCAACCACTCATCGCTATTTTAAATCCCTAGGGTGCATACTCACTCATTAATACATTTTTATTAAATCATATGAGAAGATGAGAGCATAAATGGGTACGAGGAATTAATCACTTCTCACCAAGTCTGAAAGTTGCTTTTCTAACCTTTAAATTGTCCCCCAAGACTTTCTACATTAAAGCCATTAATAAAAACAACTTAACCTGATTTTATAAACAATCTACTTGTCTATGTTCTTTCTAAGAGTGGTGGTTGAATCATTCACTATTATTTTAAGCACCTGTGACAATGTCCAATGAGGTGAGAAGCCTTAAGAGTTTTCATACAATTCAGAGGTTATGAGGGACATTGTGACAAGGAGGATAACAAGTGGAGCTGTGATCTGTTAACAGGCTAAGTCCTCAGTACGCAGTCCTCGGGGCTCTGCCTCTCCAAGCTCATTTGGCATGATTTTGCTAGTGGCCAGCCTGTGCTCTGAGTTCCAAGGCTGCTTACTGTTCCTCTCATATGCCACCAACAATTAGCATCTCACAGGGATGAGCTCGCTTTATGGTTTTCCAATAAAACAGCATAGTCTTCTTGATGTCACATATACACAAATGACAAAAATCAGACTGACAGATAAAAGCATTTAAAAATAATGATAGAAAAAATGCTATCAACTTGAGTGTGAAGGGGACAGAAACTGGGATCAAGGTATGGTATCAGAGAGGTGATGGGAAGAAGGATGTGAGGGGAGATTACGTGATGTAATTCTAATTCAATCAAAATATTTTTAAAATTATAAACTTTTAAGCCAGGTGGTGGTGGCGGCGGCGGCGGTGCATGCCTTTAATCCCAGCACTCGGGAGGCAGAACCAGGTGGTTCCCTTTAAGTTCGAGGCCAGCCTGGGCTACAGGTGAGTCCCAGGAAAGGCACAAAGCTACACAGAGAAACCCTGTCTCAAAAATCCAAAAACAACAACAAAAGCAAACAACAACACCCCCCCCCCAAAAAAAAAACCAGAATAAAACAAACAAAAAACATTTAACCTGGCCCCCGACTTCTCTTCTGGACCAGGGGTGAGTACCTGGGTCCAACCCGGACCCCATCCCTGGGCACCAGCCACTCCGCAAAGACCTGCCCAACTTGGCAGCTCCCCTTCTAGCCCCACCGGGAGGGATCTCCTTTTCCAAGCCCCCTGGCAGCCCCTGCAATCTCCGCGCCCTGCCCCCACGCCCATCTGCCTGAGACCACAGCCACTTCCTGAGACTTAGAGAACGGCCCCCAGCTCCCAGCCTGTCCCCGACTGCCATTCTGGACCAGAGCCTGCCCCGGACTTCCCTTCTGGACCAGAGAGTTGGACAAGAGAACTCCCTTTTGGACAAGAGAGAGAGTCTTCCTGAATCTGTCAGCTCTTTGTGAAACAAGTACACTGATAAGACCAAGAAGGAACCACAGGAGATGGGCAGATGTCAAGGCAGAAGTACATACAACAAAATGAAGAGCAATACAGCATCACCAGAACCTAGCCCGCCTCCAACATCTAGACCTGAACACCAAAAACTGGAAGAAGCAGAAGAAAGTAGCCTTATGAGTAACTTCATGAAGAAGGTAGAGGCTTGTGTAGAGGAAAAGACAAGAAAATTGGAAGAACGCTGTATACAACTAGAGGAAAGGGCAAACAAATTAGAAGAAAACAATAAAGCCCTCCAAGAAAACAATAAAGCCCTCCAAGAAAACAATAAATTCCTGGAAGAAAACAATAAAGTCCTGCAAGAAAACAATAAAGCACTGAAATAAAATCATGAAAAAGTAATGAAACAAATAAAGGAAACAGTCCAAGAACTGAAAAGGGAAATTGAAAAAGAAGACACAAACAGAGGGAATGCTGGAATTAGAAAACCTGAGAAAAAGATCGGGAACTTCAGATGCAAGTATAACCAACAGAATGCAAGAGATGGAAGAGAGGATTTCTGGCATTGAAGACACAGTAGAAGAAATAGTTTCATCAGTCGAAGGAAACACTAAAGCCAACAAAGTCATGAACCAAAATGTCCAAGAAATTTGGGACACCATGAAAAGACCAAACCTACGAATTATAGGGATAGAAGAAGGTGAAGAATACCAACTCAAAGGCCCAGAAAATATATTCAACAAAATTATAGAAGAAAACTTTCCCAACTTAAAGAAGGAAATGCCTATGAAGATACAAGAAGCCTATAGAACACCAAACAGACTAGACCCCCAAAAAAAGTCCCCTCGACACATAATAATTAAACAACTAAATGTACAGAATAAAGAAAGAATATTAAGAGCAGCCAAAGAAAAAGGCCAAGTGACCTATAAAGGTAAACCCATCAGAATAACACCCGACTTCTCAATGGAGACTTTGAAAGCCAGAAGGACCTGGACAGATGTAATGCAGACACTAAGAGACCATGGATGTCAGCCCAGACTAATATACCCAGCAAAACTTTCAATCATCATAGACGGAAGGAACAAGACATTCGAAGACAAAGCCAGATTTAAACAATACCTATCCACAAACCCAACCCTACAGAAAGCACTAGAAGGAAAATTCCAACTGAGGGAAGTCAGATACACACTTGAAAACACAGTCAATAGATAAAGCCACAACAGTAAACCCCAAAGAAGAGAAGTACACACACACTCCCACCAAAAATAACAGGGATGAAGAATCACTGGTCACTAATATCCCTTAATATCAACGGACTTAATTCACCTATAAAAAGACATAGACTTACAGAATGGATACGAAAGCAGGACCCATCTTTCTGATGCATACAAGAAACACATCTCAAATTCAAAGACAGACACTACCTAAGAATAAATGTCTGGGAAAAGACTTTTCAATCAAATGGTATTAAGAAACAAGCAGGGGTAGCCATCCTGATATCCAACAAAATAGACTTCAAACTAAAATCAATCAAAAGAGATCAAGAAGGACATTACATCCTCATCACAGGAAAGATCGACCAAGATGAAGTTTCAATTCTGAACATATATGCCCCAAACACAAGGGCACCCACATATGTAAAAGAAACATTACTAAAGCTTAAACCACATATAAAACCCCACACATTAATAGTGGGAGACCTCAACACCCCACTTTCACCACTGGACAGATCTCCCAAATCGAAACTTAACAGAGAAATAAAGGACTTAACTGATGTCATGACCCAATTGGACCTAATAGATATCTACAGAACATTCCATCCTAACAAGAAAGAATATACTTTCTTCTCAGCACCGCATGGAACTTTCTCTAAAATCGACCACATACTTGGCCACAAAGCAAATCTCAACAGATACAAAACAATCAGAATAACCTCCTGTGTTCTATCAGACCACCATGGTTTAAAGCTAGATTTCAACAACAACAAAAACTACAGAAAACCTACAATCTCATGGAAACTGAATAATGCTCAACTGAATCACCAATGGGTTAAGGAAGAAATAAAGATAGAAATTAAAGACTTCCTAGAGATCAATGAAAATGAAGACACCAGATACCCAAACTTATGGGACACTATGAAAGCAGTGCTAAGAGGGAAATTCATAGCACTAAATGCCCACATAAAGAAGTTGGAGAGATCCCACACTAGTGAATTAACAGCACATCTGAAAGCTCTAGAACAAGAAGAAGCAAAGTCTCCCAGGAAGAATAGACGCCAGGAAATTATCAAAGTGAGAGGTGAAATTAATAAATTAGAAACTAAGAGAATAATACAAAAAATTAATGAAACAAAGAGTTGGTTCTTTGAGAAAATCAACAAGATAGACAAGCCCTTATCCAAACTAACCAAAAGACAGAGAGAGAGAATCCAAATCAACATCAGAAATGAAAAGGGGGACATAACAACAGACATTGAGGAAATCCAGAGAATTATAAGGTCATATTTCAAAAACCTCTACTCCACAAAACTGCAAAACCTAAAAGAAATGCACATTTTTCTGGATAGATACCACATACCTAAGTTAAATCAAGACCAGATAAACTATTTAAATAGTCCAATAACCCCTAAGGAAATAGAAACAGTCATTAAAGGTCTCCCAACCAAAAAAAGCCCAGGACCAGATGGTTTCAGCGCAGAATTCTACCAGATCTTCAAAGAAGAGTTAATACCAATACTCTCTAAATTGTTCCACATAATAGAAACAGAAGAAACATTACCAAACTCCTTCTATGAGGCTACAATTACCCTGATTCCTAAACCAAACAAGGATGCAACAAAGAAAGAGAACTACAGACCGATCTCCTTCATGAACATTGATGCAAAAATACTCAATAAAATACTGGCAAATAGACTCCAAGAACACATCAGAACAATTATCCACCATGATCAAGTAGGCTTCATCCCAGGGATGCAAGGGTGGTTCAACATACGAAAGTCCATCAATGTAATACACCATATAAACAAACCCAAAGAAAAAAACCACATGATCATCTCACTAGATGCAGAAAAGGCATTTGATAAAATCCAACACCCCTTCATGATAAAAGTCTTGGAGCGATCAGGAATACAGGGAACATACCTAAACATAATAAAGGCAATATATAGCAAACCAACAGCCAACATCAAATTAAATGGAGAGAAACTCAAAGCAATTCCACTAAAATCAGGAACGAGACAAGGCTGTCCACTCTCCCCATACTTATTCAATATAATACTTGAAGTTCTAGCCAGAGCAATAAGACAACATAAGGAGATTAGGGGATTCAAATTGGAAAGGAAGAAGTCAAGCTTTCCCTATTTGCAGACGACATGATAGTATACTTGAGTGACCCCAAAGATTCCACCCAGGAATTGATAAAGCTTATAAACACCTTCAGCAACATAACAGGATACAAGATCAACTCAAAAAAATCAGTAGCCCTCCTATATACAATGGACAAAGAAGCTGAGCAGGCAATTAGAGATACATCACCCTTTACAATAGCCAAAAATGACATAAAATACCTTGGGGTAACACTAACCAAGCAAGTGAAGGACCTATATGACAAGAACTTTAAGTCCCTGAAAAAAGAAATTGAAGAAGATCTCAGAAAATGGAAAGATCTCCCATGCTCATGGATAGACAGGGTTAACATAGTAAAAATGGCAATCTTACCAAAAGCAATTTACAGATTCAATGCAGTCCCCATCAAAATACCAACACAATTCCTCACAGACCTGGAAAGAACAATACTCAACTTCATATGGAAAAACAAAAAACCCAGGATAGCTAAAAGAAACCTGTACAATAAAACAACTTCTGGAGGCATCACAATCCCCGACTTCAAGCTCTACTATAGAGCTACAGTAATAAAAACAGCCTGGTATTGGCATAAAAACCGACATGTGGACCAATGGAATCGAATTGAAGACCCTGACATTAACCCACACACCTATGGACATATAATTTTTGACAAAGAAACCAAAACTGTACAATGGAAAAAAGAAAGCATCTTCAACAAATGGTGCTGGCATAACTGGATATCAGCGTGTAGAAGGCTGCAAATAGATCCATATCTGTCACCGTGCACAAAACTTAAGTCCAAGTGGATCAAAGACCTCAACATAAATCCAGCTACTCTGAACCTGCTAGAAGAGAAAGTAGGAAATAGTCTTGAACGCCTTGGCATAGGAGATCACTTCCTAAATATAACACCAGTAGCACAGACACTGAGAGAAACAATCAATCAATGGGACCTCTTGAAACTGAGAAGCTTTTGTAGAGCAAAGGATATGGTCAACAAGGCAAAGCGACAGCCTACAGAATGGGAAAAGATCTTCACCAACCCCACATCTGACAGAGGACTGATATCCAGAATATATAAGGAACTCAAGAAATTAGACATCAAAAGGACCAACAGTCCAATTGAGAAATGGGCTTTAGAACTAAACAGAGAATTCTCAACAGAGGAACCCCAAATGGCTGAAAGACATTTAAGGAATTGCTCAACTTCCCTAATCATCAGGGAAATGCAAATCAAGACAACTCTGAGATACCACCTTATGCCTGTCAGAGTGGCTAAGATCAAAAACACTGAAGACACTTTATGCTGGAGAGGATGTGGAACTCTCCTCCACTGCTGGTGGGAATGCAAGCTTGTACAACCACTTTGGAAATCAATATGGCGCTTTCTTAGAAAATTGGGAATCAATCTCCCCCAAGATCCAGCTATACCACTCCTGGGCATATACCCAAGAAATGCTCAATCATACCACAAGAGCACTTGCTCAGCTATGTTCATATCAGCATTGTTTGTAATACCCAAAACCTGGAAACAACCTAGATGCCCTTCAACTGAAGAATGGATAAATAAATTGTGGCACATATACACAATGGAATACTACTCAGCAGAGAAAAACAATGACATCACACGGTTTGCAGGCAAATGGATGGATCTAGAAAAAATCATCCTGAGTGAGGTAACCCAGACTCAGAAAGACAAATATGGTATGTACTCACTCATAGGAAGATGCTAGATGTGGAACAAGGATGACTGGACTGCTACTCACATCACCAGTGAGGCTACCTGGAAAACGGGACCCCAAAAAAAGACACGGAGAAATGGACGAGATCTACATGAACAGCCTGGTCATGAGTGGGAACAATGAAGGGCGACAGTCGAGGGAAAGAGAGGGGGAGATCCTAACTGGATCAAGAAAAGAGAGGGAGAACAAGGAATAGGAGACCATGGTCAATGAAGACCACATGAGAAGGCGAGAAGGGGAGGAAGCAGAGAGCTAGGGAGGCCCACGGAGATCCACAAAGATACCCCCGCAAAAGACTGCTGGCAATGGTCGCAAGACGGCAGGAACTGACCTACTCTGGTGATGGGATGGCCAGACACCCAGATAGTGGTGCCATAAACCCCATCCAAGGACTGAGGAATCTGAAGGCAGACATCCACGGCTGGGCCCATGGTGAAGCACTGGGAGTCTAATTAGTGAGAAAGGAGAGGGTTTATATGAGCGAGAATTGTTGAAGCCAAGGTTGGATAAAGCACGGGTACAAATAACCAAATGAATGGAAGCACAGGATCTATGAACCAAAGGCTGAGGGGCCCTCAACTGGATCAGGCCCCCTGAACGGGTGAGACAGTCATTTGGCTTGATCTGTTTGGGAGGCAGCTGTGCATTGGTGCCAGGTCCTGGGCTCGTTGCATGAGTTGGCTGTTTGAATCCTGGGACTTATGCAGGGACACTTGGCTCGGTCTGGGAGGGGGGAATGGACCTGCCTGGACTGAGTCTACCAGGTCAACCCCGGTCCTCGGGGGAGACCTTGATCTGGAGGAGGTGGGAATGGGGGGTGGGTTGGGGGGAGGGGTGGGCGAGAGGGGAAGAACAGGGGAATCTGTGGCTATTATGTTGAACTGAATGGTGTTGTAAAATAATAATAATAAAAACAAAAACATTTAACCTAAAAAAAAAAAATCCTATAGTAAGGGCCACTACGGAAACTGCAAGGGAGAATTTATGGATTAAAAAACAAAATTTTGAGACTTAGTAGCTACGTTCCAGAATATCAAGAATTTAAAAGAGGCTCCTGTTGTAGGTTAACCATAAAACAGTTTTGACATTTTAACAAATCCAATACTGTTAATAAACATATTTCTAAAAAGGGTTTCACAGTCACTCAAAAAGAATTCTTATTCACTAGTGTGTCAGAATTTTATATACTACATTTGATCCTTAACTGTCTATCTGAGTATTAATTTTCTGATTCATAGCAATTTGGGAAAAACTATTAATGAGGTCTGTTCTTGTTATATGATAGATCTTTCCTGGTAAGATGTGAATCTACTCACTCAAAATGTGGATTGAAAACAGAACCAAGAATAGATAGTAATGAAGTGTGTCTTGTTAAATCAATAAACCTATTTGGGTTACCTTAAGGAATATGGAAACAAGTTGGTAACAGGAGCAAATCAGACTACAAAATAGTAGTCACCATAAAACTCCAGCCCTGCAGGGACAGGGCTTACTAAGCCTGGACACACAGAATGCACTGCACACCTGGAGGTAGATCCAGAGGTTGTAGGACATCCATTCTTGGAGATTTAGTTCATCAGTGCCTCCGCTGAGGAGCATGGCTGATCCCCGTTTCTGTAGGAGAGTTTAGGATAGTGAATCCTGTCAGTTTTTTGACTTCCTGAAATGAATGAGAGGTGCGTATTTCCTGATTAATCAGCTTCCATTCAGAATGGAAGGTTTAAGTTTCCAGGGAACTGATATAACACAGTATAGTCTAGAGGCTTCTTCATTTTTCATTTGTATACAATTTTTGAGATTGAAGAAGTAAAAGTAACATGTTTCAATGAGAATTGTCCTACATTGTCACATTTTCAAAATTTTTCCTCAGTATAAGCTCTCAACGTTTTGCAAAATTTGTAAATTATTAAAGGTTTCCACAAATATCCCATGTTTCTTTTGTATGAAGACGCAGTGGCCTTTAAGAACAGAACTTTGGATAAATCATATACCACACTATTTACGATGTAAACTTTCCATTCCAGTATGTTTTTCAAGTATTCTTAGACGCTAGACGAAGACAGTCTTTGCCACATTCACTACTCACAATTTTCTGTCCTGTATGAATGATCTGAAGTTGCTTAAGGCTTGAACCCTGTGTAATGGATTTTTCACATTCACTATATTTCTAAAGTTTCTATCCTGTATGAATTCTTTGGTAATTTCTAAGACTTGATATATGTACAAAGGATTTCTCACATTCAGTACATTTATGAGGTTTCTTTCCTGTATGAACGATCCGATGCTGTGTAAGATTTGAAAACATTCTAAAGAATTTCCCACATTTACTACATTTGAAAGGTTTCTCTCCTGGATGAATTCTCTGATGTTCTTTAAGGGAAAAGGAACGTGTAAAGGTTTTCTCACAATCACTACATTTAAATCGTTTCTCTTCTTCTTGACTTCTCTGATGTACTTTGAGATCTGAGGCACGTGTATAGGATTTCTCACAATCAGTGCATTTGAAAGGTCTCTCTCCAGTATGAATTCTCTGATGTGCTCTAAGACAATCAGCACTTATAACGGAATTCTCACAATGATTACATTTGAAATATTTCTGATTTCTATGAATTTTCTGATGTGTCACAAGTTGCTCTTTCTGGATAAAGCATTGTTCACATTTACTACATTTGTAAGGGGCCTCTCTACAATGGGTTTTATTATGGTTTTTAACCTGATGTAACAGGGAAAAGCACATTCCACATTCTTTACATTTGTAGTATTTCTTTCTAAAATGAGATCTATAATGTTTACTGAGACTCCAGCATGATGTGTAGCATTTTGCACATTTCCTGCATTCGTATCCTTCCTGTACAATAGAGTTTTGTTTTGGCATGAGTGTATGTTTAGAGTCAAATGATTCATCATAGTCTGTAGCATTGTGTAGTTCCTTTGTAGTGTGAATTCTTTGACTTGTCGCAGAACACAAATTCAAATGTTTCCCGCAGTCTTTAGGTTTGCCAGTTTCTTCTCCAGTGTTCCCACTTTTATGATTCTTTGGGTTTGTTGATTCAATAGAGGCATTCCTGTGGTTACCACATCCATACTTGTTGCAGTTCTCTGTAAGATTACTTGTGTTATTAGGTATACATGGAGAGAATTTTTGGGCCATTTTGCCAATCTCATTAAATTTATGAGACTTCTCTTGGAAAGTCACAGGATGGTAGACCATGTGCTTTGATCCTTGATTCAAGATATTCATATATTTCCCCCATATATGGTATTTCTCTAGAAAATGAGTATAAATATGGCTTATAGGGATTGATGCATATTTACAGATTCAAATACTGATGTTTTGTTAAGTTCTCTAAGACAAATTACCTAGAGACTCTTAAAAACAGAGCTCTCCGCAGAGGCCATTTGTGTTTCACTATTATTAGATGCATGCTCAGAACCAATCTAATTGTCATCAAACACTGAGGACTGATAGTAGCCACCTCATTTTTATATAAAATGCAAACCTTGTAGAAGTTGGGACAAATAGATTATTGAGCAATAGTGCATTAAAAATGGAGCTCTCTGTAAGATATGTGGGTGGGTTTTTATTTTCTTACTGTTTATGTTTTTGAGAGGGTCACACTGTACAGACTGGGTCATCTAAGAACACATTAAGTAACCAGATGGGCAAGGAACTTACCATATCCTCTTACCTCATCCCCCCTAGGGCTAAGATTAAAATTATGCTGTCCTGTGCTCCCAGGATTAAATAGACAGACAATACCTCAAAAATAAATAAACAAATGAATTGAATAAAACCAGCAAAATATTCATTAAAAATTTTTTCCTCTATTTAAAAACACTCTACATTTCTTAAAATTCAGAAAGAGGTTTAATCTGACATTAATATCAATGCATTCAAATCACTAAGTATATTATGATGCATTTCCTTGCTCTGAAAATTCAACATTCTTAAAATTTGTAGTTTTCATTAAATACTAGGTAAGAGGAGTATACAGACCACACAGTATGTAGCATTGGTTGTGTTTTCAGAGAACAAAGAAAAGTATAATGGAAAAAATATAACAAAGTTATGTTTATTACCAGAATTTTCCCCATTTCTGGTAGTTTCTAGGTTGTTTACAAAGCAAGTAAATACCATGGATGATGCAGCTATTACTAAAGAAGAGAATTCTTAGCAACAAAAAAATAGATTGCTGTAATTCTCAAACATCACATCAATGCACAAGTCCCTCTAATAGGACCCTAGACATTCCCATTCCTCCTGGGAGATGTCCACAGCCACATCCCTGAATTTCCATAGACCCTCTAATGCAAAATTATTCATTAACCATGTGCTACTGGTTAATACATTCCTAAGAAAAAGAGACCTAAGGAAAAAGATTGTTTTGGGATGTGAAAGATCCATGCCCATTAATCATTTAGATAAACATTTTCTGGAGATGTTTTAAAAATGGTTTCAGAAGATAAGAGTACTAATTGGTCTTCTAGAGGTCACCCATTCAGATCCCAGCACCCACATGACAAACCCGGCCCTACAGAAAGCACTAGAAGGAAAATTCCAAACTAAGGAATTCAGATACACTCTCAAAAACACAGGCATAGAGAAGTACACACACTACTAAAAGATAACAGGAATCAACAATCACTGGTCATTAATATCCCCTAATAGCAAAGGAATTAATTCACCTATAAATAGACACAGGCTTACAGAATGGATATGAAAACAGGATGCATCTTTCTGCTGCACACAAGAAACACACCTCAAATTTAAAGATAGACACTACCTAAGAATAAAAGGCTGAGAAAAGACTTTTCAATCAAATGGTATTAAGAAACAAGCGGGTATACCCATCCTGATATCCAGCAAAACAGACTTCAAACTAAAATCAATCAAAAGAGATCAAGAAGGGCATTACATACTCATCACAGAATAGATCCACCAAGATGAAGTTTCAATTCTGTACATTTATGCCCAAACACAAGGGCACCCACATATGTAAGAGAAACATTACTAAAGCTTAAACCACATATAAAACCCCACACATTAATAGTGGGAGATCTCAACACCCCATTTTCACCACTGGACAGATCTGCCAGATCAAAACTTAACAGAGAAATAAGGATTTAACTAATGTTATGACTCAAATGGACTTAATTGATATCTACTGAAATTTCCATCCTAACAAAAAACAATATACCTTCTTCTCAGCACCCCATGGAACCTTCTCTAAAATCGACCACATACTTGGCCACAAAGCAAATCTCAACAGATTCAAAACAATTGGAATAACCTCCTGTGTTCTATCAGACCACCAAGGTTTAAATTTAGATTTCAACAACAACAAAAACCAGAGAAAACCTACAATCTTATAGAAACTAAATAATGCTCAACTGAATCACCAATGGGTTAAGGGAGAAATAATGAAAGACATTAAGATCTTCCTAGAGATCAGCAAAAATGAAGATACCACATACCCAAACTTATGGGACACTAGGTGGTAAGAGAGAAATTCATAGCATTAAATGCCCACATAAAGAAGTTAGAGAAATCTCACACTAGTGACTTAACAGCACACCTGAAAGCTCTAGAACAAGATGAAGCAAAGTCTCCCAGGAAGAATAGATGCCAGAAAATTATTAAAGGGAGAGCTGAAATCAATAAAATAGAAACAAAGAGAACAATACAAAAAAATTTAATGAAACAAAGAGTTGGTTCTTTGAGAAAAATCAACAAGATAAAAAGCCCTTATCCAAATTAACCAAAAGACAGAGAGAGAGCATCCATATTAACAAAATCAGAAATGAAAAGGGGGACATAACAACAGACATTGAGGAAATCCAGAGAATCATCAGGTCATACTTCACAAACTTCTACTCCACAAAACTGGAAAATCTAAAAGAAATAGACAATTTTCTGGATAGGTACCACATACCTAAGTTAAATCAAGACCAGATAAACTATTTAAATAGTTCAATAACCCCTAAGGAAACAGTCATTAAAAGTCTCCCAACCAAGCCGGGCGTTGGTGGCGCACGCCTTTAATCCCAGCACTCGGGAGGCAGAGGCAGGCGGATCTTTGTGAGTTCGAGGCCAGCCTGGGCTACCAAGTGAGTTCCAGGAAAGGCGCAAAGCTACACAGAGAAACCCTGTCTCGAAAAACCAAAAAAAAAAAAAAAAAAAAAAAAAAAAAGTCTCCCAACCAAAAAAAAGCCCAGGACCGGACCAGATGCTTTCAGGGCAGAACTCTACCAGATCTTCAAAGAAGAGTTAATATCAATACTCTTTAAATTGTTCCACACAATAGAAACAGAAGGAACATTACCAAACTCCTTCTATGAAGCTACAATTACCATGATTCATAAACCAAACAATGACACAACAAAGAAAGAGAACTACAGAATGATCTCCCTCATGAACATTGATGAAAAATACTCAATAAAATACTGGCTAACAGACTCCCAAGAACACATCAAAACAATTATCCACCATGAACAAGTAGGCTTCATCCCAGGGATGCAGGGGTGGTTCAACTTACGAAAGTCTGGCAATGTAATACACCATATAAACAACCTCAAAGAAAAAAAAAACACATAATCATCTCACTAGATGCAGAAAAGGCATTTGACAAAATCCAACACCCCTTCATGATAAAGGTCTTGGAGCAATCAGGAATACAGGGAACATACCTAAACATAATAAAGGCAATTTACAGCAAGCCAACATCAAATTAAATGGAGAGAAACTCAAAGCGATTCCACTAAAATCAGGAACGAGGCAAGGCTGTCCACTCTCCCCATACTTATTCAATATAGTACTTGAAGTTCTAGCCAGAGCAGTAAGACATCATAAGGAGATTAAGGGGATACAAATTGGAAAGGAAGAATTCAAGCTTTTCCTATTTGCCGATGACATGATAGTATACTTGAGTGACCCCAAAGATTCAACCAAGGAACTGATACAGCTTATAAACACCTTCAGCAACATAGCAGGATACAAGATCAACTCAAAAAAATCAGTAGCCCTCCTATATACAATTAACAAACAGGCTGAGAAGGAAATCAGAGAAACATCACCTTTACAGTAGCCACAAATAATATAAAATACACTAACCAAGCAAGTGAAGGACCTATATGACAAGAACTTTAAGTCCCTGAAAAAAGAAATTGAAGAAGATGTCAGAAAATGGAAAGATCACTCATGTCCATGGATAGGCAGGATTAACATAGTAAAAATGGCAATCTTACCAAAAGCAGTCTACAGATTCAATGCAATCCCCATCAAAATACCAACACAATTCTTCACAGACCTGGAAAGATACTTAACTTCATATGGAAAAACAAAAAACCCAGGAAAGCCAAAAGAATCCTGTACAATAAAACAACCTCTGGAGGCATCATTATCCCTGACTTCAAGCGCTACTATAGAGCGACAATAATAAAAACAGCTTGGTACTGGCATAAAAACAGACATGTGGACCAATGGAATCAAATTGAAGACCCTGACATTAATCCACACACCTATGAACATATAATTTTTGACAAAGAAACCAAAACTGTACAATGGAAAAAAGAAAGCATCTTCAACAAATGGTGCTGGCATAACTGGATATCAATGTGTAGAAGGCTGCAAATAGATCCATATCTGTCACTGTGCACAAAACTTAAGTCCAAGTGAATCAAAGACCTCAACATAAATTCACCTCCTTGAACCTGCTAGAACAGAAAGGAGGAAGTAGTCTTGAATGCACTGGCATAGGAGATCACTTCCTAAATATATAACACCAGTAGCACAGACACTGAGAGAAACAATCAATCAATGGGACCTCTTGAAACTGAGAAGCTTTTGTAGAGCAAAGGATATGGTTAACAAGGCAAAGCAACAGCCTACAGAAAGGGACAAGGTCTTCATCAACCCCACATCTGACAGAGGACTGATATCCAGAATATATAAGGAACTCAAGAAATTAGACATCAAAAAGACCAACAGTCCAATTAAGAAATGGGATATAGAACTAAACAGAGAATTCTCAACAGAGGAAACTCAAATGGCTGAAAGACATTTAAGGAATTGCTCAACATCCCTAATCATCAGGGAAATGCAAATCAAAACAACTCTGAGATACCACCTTATGCCTGTCAGAATGGCTAAGATCAAAAACACTGAAGACACTTTATGCTGGAGAGGATGTGGAACTAGGGGAACTCTCCTCCACTGCTCATGGGAATGCAAGCTTGTACAACCACTTTGGAAATCAATATGGCGGTTTCTTAGAAAATTGGGAATCAATCTCCCCCAAGATCCAGCTATACCACTCTTGGGCACATACCCAAGGAATGCTCAATCATACCACAAGGGCACTCGCTCAACTATGTTCATATCAGCATTGTTTGTAATAGCCAGAACCTGGAAACAATGTAGATGCCCTTCAACTGAAGAATGGATAAATAAAATGTGGTACATATACACAATGGAATACTACTCTTCAGAGAAAAACAATGACATCATGAGGTTTGCAGGTAAATGGATGGATCTAGAAAAAAATCATCCTGAGTAAGGTAACACAGACTCAGAAAGACAAACATGGTATGTACTCACTCATAGGAGGATACTAGATGTAAAACAAAGAAGACTAGACTGCTACTCACAACACCAGGGAGGCTACCCAGAAAACAGGACCCCAAGAAATACACAGGGATCGCCCAATGACAGAGAAATGGATGAGATCTACATGAACAACCTGGACGTGAGTGGGGGTAATGAAGGACGAGGGTGGAGGGACAGAGAGCTTAGGGGAGCAGGAGATCCCAGCTGGATCAAGAACAGAGAGGGAGAACAAGGAATAAGAGACCATGATAAATGAAGAACACATGAGAATAGGAAGAAGCAAAGTGCTAGAGAGGTCCACAGAAATCCACAAAGATACACCCACAATAGACTACTGGCAATGGTCTAGAGACAGCCCGAACTGACCTACTCTGGTGATAGGATGGCCAAACACCCTAATTGTCTTGCAAGAATCCTCATCCAATGACTGAGGGAACTGGATGCAGAGATTCACGGCCAGGCCCCAGGTGGAACTCCAGGAGTCCAAATGGCAAAAAAGAGGAGGGTTTATATGAGCGAGAGTTGTTGAGACCAAGGATGGATAAAGCACAGGGACAAATAGCCAAACCAATGGAAACACATGAACTATGAACCAATAGCTGAAGCTATTGGTTCTAGCAGGGAAACCCAGTTCAATTCTATCTACACATGTGGTAGCTAACTACAGTACCTGAATCCAGTGCCAAATGTTTGGTGCCAACCTCAGGACTCCATATTCGCCAGCAGGCATGCTGTACATATAAAAACATGCTGAAAACATTCACAAATATAAATACATTTTATTTAAAAGAAAGAAATGGAAACCTGTACATTGCAGCCTAACTTCAGAATCTCCACCTAGGTCATACAGTAACTTTGGGGAAGCAAAACAATAGGATGGGGGAGCTTTCCTCCCCCCAAAAGAAAAGAGAGAAAAAACATTAACAGAGGCATTCACTGAGGCTAGAAAATTGATGGTTTATGCACAACTCCAAGACAACTGTTTCTAGAAAAGTCTTACTTTATATTTCACATGATGCAATATCAATATGGGGCCTGCTTTGCTTATAAAATGCACTGTGGTACAATGTCTGAAAAACAAAATGAAGGACAAAGAGAAATTACTAATCTATTGAAAATGTACCCTTGACCATTGGAATTGAGAGAATGATAAGAGTAAAAGATCTCCTGAGACAAATACATTTCAGGTATTCAAATCCCGTGTTCCCAGTCCCCAACTCAAACAGAGACATCCTGCCTGACCAGAGGCCATGCAGGCCACCAAAACTGCAGGTATGCCATCTGCCAGAGGACATTCACTCACTCCGTAGTTTCCGGACCACTCTACTCTCAAGCCCCTCCCATCTTCACCAAGGTGTCATGTCCCCGCCCACAACTCAGACAGAGACCACCTACTTGAGGAGATGTTATGCTGGCCACCAGAAATCTAGATAGGTCACCCACCATAGACCACCTCCACTCTCTCAGTGCCTGCCCAACCTACCCCCAACATTCTTTACCCTCCTCATTACCTTGTCCCAGCTCATGACTCAGGCAGAGACCCCCTGCTTGACCAGAAGCCATGCTGCTTACCATAAGACCAAGTAGGTTACACGCCAACAATACGCCCCTCATACACTCAGTGCACTTCCCATTCTCAATTCACCCACAATACCTCATCACTATGTCTGAACCTCCAACTCAGGCGAAACACTGCTTGACCAGATGCCTTCCCAGCCACCAGAAATTCAGCCCTCAACATGAATGAAGGACACATGCTCAACCACAGGCCACAGCAACCTGGAGACCAGAGATAATACAGAAACCAAAAAAAACCCAAAAAAACAAAAACCAAAACAAAACAAAAACACCCCTCCAACAAAGATAAAGTCAGAAACTGACACCTGCACCTATAACCACCACAAACACAGATGCCTAGATGCCAGCCCAAGAGCACAATCCACAAATGTCAAGGCCACATCACCACCACAGACCAGCTATCTTACTATAACAAGTCCTGAATATTCCAACACAACTGAAGCACAAAAAAAATAAAGACATTAAAACCAGGTTTATGCAGGTGATAGAAGTCCTTAAAGAGGACATAAATAAATCCCTTAAAGAAATCAAGAAAAACACAAACAAAAACAGAGAAAATTAATAAATCTCTTAAAGAATGATAAGAATAAACAGTTAAAGGAAATGAATAAAATTTTTCAAACCTAAAAATGGAAATAAAAACAATAAAGAAAACACAAACTGAAGGAATTCTGGAAATAAAAAAAGGATGTAAGTAAACAGGAACAAAAGATGCAAGCATCACCAGGAGAATCCAACACATGGATGAAAGAATTCCCATGCAGGGATTGCCCTGGGAAGGGGAAATAGAATAGCTTTGGCCAGTGGACTAGGGGCAGGTGGTAACTGAGAAATGATCTACTTCAAGACCCAGCTTTAATACTTTTGTGTATATACCCAAAGGATGCTCCATCCTACCACAAAGACACTTGCCCAACTATGCTCATAGCTGCATTATTCACAATAGCCAGAAACTGGTAACTCATGTCCTTCAGTCAAAGAATGTATAAGGAAATGTGAGGTGTTTACACAATGGAGTGTTGACGGGAACTAAAAGCCTAAGTGATCCTTGACACACATGCCACCATATTTACGCTTCTCTCCTCTTTTCCTAGATCTAGGCCTTGCTTAAGTCTCCATAGCACCAGAACCTCTTCTCATAAATATCAGAACCTCTTCTCAGAAATCAGGTGACCAGGTTACAGTTAGGCAGTTAGGCAAGAATAGATAATCCCCATAGCAACATTCACGGCTGGCAGAACAACCCATGATTAAAGTCCCCTCTCTGCTTGCATCCCCCTTTGCTTCTCCCTATATATGCCTTAAGAGGAAAGTAAGATTTTGGAGCTTGATCAGACATCCTGTCTTGCTCTCATTCTTTGTGTCCATTGTCCCTCTTCACACGCTGGCCCTCCCTTCAGGTCCCTGTTGAAGACCCCACTGGCAGGGGCAGAATATTACTCAGCTGTTGAAAATAATCACATCATGAAATCTACAGGTAAATGGGTGCAACTACAAGAAATTATCCTGAGTGAGGTAACCCATTATAGCAAACATGGTATGTACTCACTTAGAAGTTAGCTGTTAATAAAGGTTAAGAATGCTACAACCCACAGACCCAGAGAGGATAAGTAACAAATTGGGCTCAAAGCTGGATGTATGGATCTCCCTGGGAAGGGGAAATTGATTTTTCAGATGGATTAGGAGGGATCAAGTGGTAGGGGAGGGGTGGAGGAAGACAGTACAGGGGAGAGAGGCTAATGGAATTGGAGAACATTTGGGGGGCTACATGGAACCCTAGTGCAGTGGAAACTTCCACAATACTATGAGAGTAACCCTAGGGAAGACTCCTAGTAATGGAGGAAATAGAGTCTGAACTGGCCATATTCTTTAACCAGACACCTACCAGTGTTGAGACTGGGACACCAACCCAGCTACAAAACCTTCAACCTACAATCTATCCTGACTGCAAGATATGCAGGGACAATGGAAGTGTAGAACTTTTGGGAGTGGGCAGCCACTGAGTGGTCTAAATTGAGGCCCAGGATACAAAAAAGAGTCCACGCGCAACACTGCCAGGAAGACCAGGAAGCAGAGGCTGGAAAGCCCAGAGACCTGTAATAGAAAACAAACAAACAAACAACAAAAAAAAAAAAAAACATGTGTTCAAATGATCCAAGTGATATTCTGCTATACTCATGGATCAGTGCTAGCCTAATTCTCATCTGAAAAGCTTCTTCTGGCAGCTTATGGGAGCATACAGAGATCCACAGCCAAACATTACATAGAGAGAGTCCAAATTGGAGATCCCCATGAGGTCCCTCCCCTCAGAGCACAAGGCTGTTCATTTCTGAAAGGAACCAGAGGAATACTGAGTGGGAGGTGGGGAAGTGTGGGAAGAAACTGGGAGGAGTGGCAGGAGGGGAACCACAGTTGGTTGGGATGTGTTGTATGTGAGAAAAATATAAATCAGAATTAAAAAGCTGAAAAAGAAACAAACACCTAGAGGCACATCATCACTGAATAATATCAAATGCTAATGAGAAAAACCAGTATACTGCAATCTGCATCTCTTCACAGAAACATCAGTTTCATGGCAAGAGCAAGGCAGAGCATTCCATCTCTCATCTGCCCACTCTACACTGCTGAAACATTTAGTATTAGGATTTAGACAGTGAGTCTTTTCTGTGATACAAGGAAATAGTTTCATGTATTTGCATGGCCACATTCATAATCTTGGTTCTGGAAACCTGACCATTCCTGAAATGTAACCTTTGCAGCACATCAGACTTTCCTTTATCACTAATATACAGGGACACAGATCCATCCTCAGTAGGAACTGTAGGGCAGCAATATATGTCATTGATCGTCATTCACAATGGACTCTCTTTCACAACTGCAGGTCTTAAGTCTATGAAAAATAGTTGCTTCACAATAGTAATGGAGAGAATATGAAATAGAACAAGGCTGTGCTATGTAGATCACATGGTTTAATGACAATTTTGATAACCAGAGAAGAAAAAAGAAAAAAATCACAGGAAATAAACACATCTGATGAAATTGTCCAAGGCAGAGTACTAAAGTCCTCATGACTTCAATATCAAAATAATTTGCAAGGAAATATGCGGACACAACACTGACCTGCGGCTCATTTACAGGATACACAGCCAATCTCCTTGTTGATCTTCTCCGAGTTTCTGTCTCTGGAACAAAGACCAGAACTCTTGTTCACATTTCACATCAACGTTTAAAAAGCACAAACCTACAAAAACTAAAACTGTGTTATGTGTGTTATGGACAAAGTCATACCACAGGAAAAAATCCAAACACCCAAGTGATACCAGGTCTTGTCAATATTTCTACAGAGAGGAGAGCGTGGTAAATTATACTTAGAGTACTAAAAGAAAATAACTCTCAGGTGGTGGGAGTCATCACGGCCTTCTTTGTTTCTAGGCCTGGCTATGGGAACAATATTCTTATTAAGGGCAGTTTTGTTACCATATGGGGACAGGACTGTATTGTCTGCCTGCTTTCTGCTCTTTACTTTCTCTTCCGGGGTCAATGAGCAGAGGTCCAAAAGTTTGCTCTTCTAGCTGACTTCTGCATTCTTCTGGTCTGTGCTGGGCTCAGATATCTGGGTCCCAGGGAGGGAGCCTCTGCAGATGGACTTGTCAATGGGGGGTCAGAGTGGCAAGGGTGCACAGCTCTGACTGATCTCTGCTTAAGCCAAGCACAAGAAGCTCCTAGGCTGAGAGAGAGCTGTCTCTCTGCCTATCACAAGGACGGGGGTGGAGGTGGCAGGCCTGACTGGTGTATGTGATCTGATGATGTTCCTTCTCCCTTCCTTCTTGAATGCCTGTTCTCTGTGACGAAAACTAGACAACTTCAGAGACTCGCTGATTAAATAAACTTTTCCCCCTCCCCAGCTCCTGTGACCTCCCAATGCTTAACCCCTTGGACAGGCTAGGAGGCTGGCAGACTGGGTCTAGGGGTTGAACATGACCCTAGTGTGGACCTGGGTATAAGAGGGAGAAGGAACACTTCGGCCTCAGAAGGGCTGAAGTTAAAGGACAGGCCTAGAGCCAAGACAGCCAGTGTTGCTCTGATTTAGAAAGGCCATTTTTTTTCTTTTTTGCTCACTTTTTTTTTAAGACAAGATGTAGCCCACAGTGACCTCGCATTTCATATGTCCCTAAAGATGACCTTGAACTGCTCTTGTTATCTTCACCTGTCACATGCTGGTATTGCAGGTATGCACCTTCGTGTCCTGGATCTGGAGATCAAATCCAGGAGTCTGTGAGTGCTAAACAAGCACTCAGCTAACTGAGCTACACTCCAGCCCCTTCCTAATTTCCAAGTACTGGCAATGGAGTTTCCTCTTCGCTGTTTATTCCCTCCCCCTCCGCACCCCTCCCCCACAACTCTGTCCACAGTTCCTGGAACAAACTGCCAAACTGGCCAGCACCACCCCTAGCTCCTGGCCGTCCTCCCACATCCCTGTGCAGAAAAAGGCTGAGGCCCGGGTTCTCCCTTACCTTGGCACCAGGCCCTGATGGGAAACTGCTGGAAGAAATTGAAATATGGCATTGGCTTCTCTTTCAGCCTGAAACCGCCAGAGATTCTGCCAACAAAGGCCCCTTCTCCAACCCAGCAGGCCTCCTTCCCTATGTGCGGCCCGTGACGTCAGGACGTCAAGGGGGTGGGCCGTGGCAGTGGCAGCTCTGAGATCCCATTCCTTTAAATCAGAAGAGTCTCAGGCAGATCTCTGTGAGTTCGAGGCCAGCCTGGCCTACAGAGCGAGAGCCAGGACAGGCACCAAAACTACACAGAGAAACTCTCTCTTGAAAAACAAAAGAACAGCAGGGCGGTGGTGGCACACGCCTTTAATCCCAGCACTCTGGAGGCAGAGCCAAGCAGATCTCTGAGTTCGAGGCCAGTCTGGGCTACCAAGTGAGCTCCAAGAAAGGCACAAAGCTACACAGAGAAACCCTGTCTCAAAAAACCAAAAAAAAAAGAAAAAAGAAAAAGAAAGAAAGAGAAACAAAAGAACAAAAATAAAACGAACAAACAAAAATAACAAAACAGAAGGATCTACTCCTGGCTGACCTTGGAGTGAACCCGCTTCAAGTCTGCCCTGGTCTGGATCCGCAGCCCGCAAAGGCAGTGGCTAGTCTGGTGATTGGCACCCACACTTGGGAGCCACGAACCCTGAAGGCAGACATATTGACCATCGACTTTCATACCGTGTTGCAGGGTCCCAAGTGTCTGCCAAGTGGCAGGTTGCTTTAGGGTGACTCAGTATAGCCAGAAAGTCTGTCCCTACCACCTGTCCTGGAAGCCTTTCCTAAGGAGCTTGGTTTGGTGGAGCTGTCCATGGGTTGGCAGGGCTGCTTGAACCCACTGTGCTTTCCTTTTATAGATCTTTTCTCAGCTCTCCCAGTGGAAAAGGAGGAAAAACTGAGAGGGGTGGGCCCAGAAAGATTCATAGGCTCCTCCCCACCAGAGAGCTCAGGTTGTTTTGCCCAGACACCTAGCAGTGGGAGGGTGTAGAGTGGGGTGCTCTCCCCGTGTGGCTGCTCCCCATGCATACTCTGCAGTGACTAGGGTGGCTGGGGCCACCGTTTACTTGTGTTCAGGCCTCTGCAAGTGCGCAAAGGAGCAATCATGGAGGAGCTTTTACCTCATAGACTCTTTGTGCTGATTTAGTTGCTCCTTGAACACCTGCTCTACTGTGCCCTTGGGTTTTCTTGTCCTGCTGGAGGGAAAGTTACTAGTTTCACTTTTCATATTTTTTAGAGTCCTGCCCAATTATCTTAACTAGCCATTCAATTCTTTGTTTTGTAGTTACATGAAGTCCTTATTGAAACTGTTGTTTCAGATATGATGCCCACTGAAACTCATGAACACATTCATCAAGATTAAATGAACTTGAGCCAGCCTGGCTCCTGAGACCCAATTGTTTTTCTTAATCCCTAACCAAACCCACAATCTATATAGCTCTTCAAGGTAAATTCACGAGTCTTAGCTGTGTGACTCTTCCTTGTTCTTATTTTCTATCCTCTGCAGCCCCTGCTTTGTCAGGGCAGGGCAACACTAATCCTACCTTTACCTATATTAATTTCCCACTCAGATGACCTCTATCACAGTCCCTCATTATATTTATCAAAAACTCTTAGTCATCAAATCCCATTTACACTAACACTATTATAGTATAAAATCACTGCTTCAGTTAAAGAGTACACCTTAAGAGGAAATCATCTTCATAATAATCCATAGGAAACATGCCAAGTAGAGCAGAATATTTCCAATCCCAGTACATTAAAGGCAGTGGAGATCTCCCTACCCCCATTTACACCATGCCAGATACCAGAGAAAAATGGAAGACCAGAGAAATGCAGCAACCATGTAAAGGCACAGCAATAGCAAGAGACAGTCCAGAGCCAAAGCCCTCAGGGCCTTGCCTATGTATGATTCACCCTTCAGTGCCTTCCTTCCTGGTGGGCTAATTGCTTGAAACTTAATGGCCACCTGATGCTCCCCTCACATGGCCACCAGCCCCACAGCCAAACATTAGGCAAAGCCTAAACTGGACACCTTCATTGGGATTCTCCTGTTGGAGCTCAGGGCACCCTGAAGAATAGGGAGAGGAGGAAATGTAGGAACCAGATGGACTGATAATACCAGGAGGAAAACATGGCCCAAAAATCAACTCAGAATGGCTCATACGGCCTCAGAGAGCCTGAAGCAGCAATAATGAGGTCTGCATGGCTCTGCATTAGGTCCTCTGCATTTTAATTTTGCTTGTTAGCTTGGTTTTTTTTGTGGGACTCCTAACACTGGGAGTGGGGATGTCTTTGACCCTATTGTCTGCCCTTGGGATCTTTTTCCTTTCACTGGGTTACCTCACCCAGCCTTGCTATGAGGGTTTGTGCCTAGTCTTATTGAATCTTTTCATGCCATGTTCAGTTGATATCTTTGGGAGGCTCTTTTCTCAAGAGAATCAGAGAAGCAATGGATCTGGTGGAGAGAGGAGATGGGGGCTGGGAGGAGTAAGCTGTGGTGGTAATCTGATTGTACTGAAATGTGATTCTGATTGTATGTTAATGAATAAAGTTCCCCGGGGGTCAGAGCTATTAGAGCCATAGCAAGAGTGTGGCGGTGGTGGCACACACCTTTAATCCCATAGATCTCTGTGTGTTCAGGTATACAGCCAGCATTGGAGACATATGCCTTTAAGACCTAGGGGTCTGTACATTCAGACAGTGACGAGGCAGTCACGTGTTTGGGTTTACAACCAATGAGAAGGCAGAACAATAATACTATAAAAAGACATAAAGACAGGAAGTAGCTCTCTTTCGGGAAGCTGGGACACCGCAGGCGGAAGGGTGAGATTTTAGCTCTGAGCTCTGACCTCTCGGCTTTCTCTTTTACATTGTTTCTGTGTTTCTTATTTAATAAGATGGTCGGTTACATCAACAGTAAGCAGATGGGAAACTGTGATCAGGATGCATTGTATGAGAAGAATAAATAAAAATATATGCCAGGGGTGATGGTACCAGCCTTTAATCCCAGAACTCTGTAGCCAGAGGCAAACAGGTCTCTTTGAGTTGGACGCCAGGCTGGTCTACAGAGCAAGTTCCAGGATACCCAGAGAAAGATATTTTTATTTTTGTTATGTCTGATAATAATCCAGCAGATTATGGAATATTCAATGATCAAATAATGGCACTTAATAAATATCTCCTTTTAAAATAAAATCTTCATTTATTTCATAGTTGTATGTATTTATGACATATGATATTTTCTAAGCAGGATTTAAATATAATGCTCAAGTCTAGTTGATTTGTCAACATCCACATCATTGCTTTGTGTTTGGAGATTTGAGGTCCTCACCTGTATTTGTTATCCACTATATGTAATAAAGTAGATGATGTATAATGCAGGTCTTTAGATAGTGTTATTCACTCAAATTGTGCTTGCATCACAACTCTCCAGCCTAAGTTTACCCTCCAGGCTTCACAGTCCCTCCTATGTAGAAATCACTAGTCTATCCAGAGTGCTGTGTTTCAATGGCAGTTGTATGTATTTTGCTGATCAGGAGACAGTCTATTATATCAATATCAACTTCTCTGATATCCAGAGAAGTGGACTAGCTGTCATGAACGTGCATGTTTCTTAGTGATGATGTTAATAATCTATAGCAGCTGTACAAGAGATTCCTCCTCCTCTACACCATCACCAGTATGTGTGACCTAATCCCTTTAACAGTAAGATTATAACTTGGGAGAAATGATTGCTCCCACTTGTTATGACATGTTTTACCATGAAAAATAATGAAATCAGGCAATTATTCTAAAAACATGTTGACCATTGGAGGTATTGTTTTAGTCCATGACTGTGCTTCTGGTTTCTGACAACTTCACACAAACTGGAGTGAACAGAAGAGAAGAAACCACAGCTGAAGAATTGCCCACTGTGGACATTGCCAAGAGTTGTCAGGAGGTCAGGAGTTGTATAAAAAAAAAACTCTGATTTTCTATTTCCAGCATTCCCTCTGTTTGTGTCTTCTTCATTTTTTCTATTTCCCTTTTCAGGTCTTGGACTGTTTCCTTTATTTGTTTCATTGCTTTTTCATGATTTTCTTTCAGTACTTTATTGTTTTCTTCTAATTTGTTTGCCCTTTCCTCTAGTTGTTTATAGAGTTCTTCCTATTTTTTTTGTCTTTTCCTCTACACAAGCCTCTACCTTCTTCATGATGTTATTCATAAGGCTGTTTTCTTCTGCTTCTTCCAATTTTTGATGTTCAGGTCTAGATGTTGGAGGAGGGCTAGGTTCTGGTGATGCTGTATTGCTCTTCATTTTGTTGTATGTACTTCTGCCTTGACGTCTGCCCATCTCTTTGTGGTTCCTACTTGGTCTTACCAGCACACTTGGTTCAGACACAGCTGACAGATTCAGGAAGTCTCTCTCTCTTGTCTAGATGGGAGCTCTCTTGTCCAAATGGGAACTCCAGGGCAGGATGGAAGCTCTTATCTGGACGGGAAGTCCCCGGGGCAGGATGGGAGCCCTCTCTTGTCCAGAAGGGAAGTCAGGGCAGGATGGGAGCTCTGGTCCAGAAAGGAAGTCGGGGGGGGGGGGGGGGGGCAGTATCTCACTTCTGTTCTTAATGAGAGCAAAATTTTTGAGCTACAAAATTTGTGCTCTGTTTTCACGTTCATCTTCCCTTTTCTTAGAAATAACTATGTATGTGAAAGAATTGGAAGCCACGGAATATAACAATCATGGTGTTAGAATAAATTGTTATACTCAACATTGTTCTTTTTTTAAATTATTTTTATTTATTTATTCTCTCATATATTACATCCCAGCCACAGTTCCCCCTCCCCCTTTTCTCTCCCCCAGATGCTTTCCTCCTCCATTTTCCTTCAGAAAGGGCAGCCCTCCTAGGGTTATCAATCAAACATGGCATTACAAGTTACAATAAGACTAGGCACATTGCTTATAACAAGGCTGGATGAGGCAACCCAGTGGAAGGAAAAGGGTCCCAAAAGAAGACAAAAGAGTCAGAGATAGCCCCCACTCCCATTGTTAGAAGTCCCATAAGAACACCAAGCTAAGAAGAGAGATGGCTCAGCAGTTAAGAGCACTGACTGATGTTCCAGAGGTTCAATTCCCAGGCCATCTGGTGTCTGATCATGCTGGGATAAAAGAAAAAAGGAAAAAAGAACACCAAGCAATACAACTGTAAAATTTATGCAGAGGGTCTAGGTCAGTCCCATGCAGGCTCCCTGGTTCTTGGTTCAGTTTCTGTGAGCTCCTATGAACCCTGGCTAGTTGATTCTGTGGGCTGTGTTCTTCTGGTATCCTTAACCCCTCTGGCTCCTACATCCCTTCCTCCCCCTCCTCTGAGGAATTTCCTGAGCTCAGCCTAATGTTTGGCTGTGGGTCTCTACACCTGCTCCCATCAGTTGCTGGATGAAGCCTCTCTGATGATGATTGTGCTAGACTCCAGTCTACAAATATAACAGATTATCATTAGAATCATTTCAATGAGTTTTTTTCCCCATTGTTCAACATTGTTCTTATGTGACTATTCCTGAGCCAGATTCTTTAGACATCTATATTCTACAGCATACATACACTGTCAGAAACAGTGAGAAGATGGAAGGAAGTGCCAGGATAGACCAGTTCATTGTTAAGATGGCTCAAAACAAGTGTGTTACCTCTTTTCACAGGAGTAACATACCTGTCAGTCTATGTTTGTATGAATTTTTAATATGAAGATGAGTTGTTTCTCCTAATTCAGTTTACTTGTCATTGAAAAAATATGCATGCATTGGGGAGAGAGTGATGCTGGATATGGACCAACAACATGTTATTATCATATCTGATAAGCTTATCCTTCAGTGTACATGTGCTTCCCTATGATCAGGGATAGAGTGATTATGCTATTTAAGACATAATATGATTCTGGAATAATTTCCAACATAATCTAAAATCTCCTTATAATTTGTACCTTTCTTCATAATATTTAATTATAGTCATCATGAAACTTTATCACTTGACTCCTTGTATTCCTCAGCAAAGTCTCCATTTGTAGCGATAACGCCCGCAATACCACCACCCGTTCACCATGTCTGAGCGAGGGGCTGTGGATCGAAAAAACAGAGACAAAGAGAGCAAGTCATTTGCCACAGCAGAATGCCAAATGCTGTTTATTCAAAGAGGGAGGAAACTTTAAAAATAGGCTTACAGCACAATGGGAGAACCCCAGAGGGCAGAAGTTCGCTACAGAACATTCTACATTCTTGCATCTAAGCTGTTAATGCCCAATATGCAGGATACACAAACAAGGAACTTCCCTTAAGCATTCAGGAGGGTGGATACTGGCAGGGAATTAGCATAGGGAGGACATCTGGTCAAGGTCAGCAAGCAGACAATGGCTTTACCCAATATGGGAGGAGACCAGGGCCCTACATCCATTGGTGTACCCTTTTATATCTTCTCACACATCCCCATTAATCCCAGTCAAATGTGTGGGATCCTTTTCTATAGTTATTACTGTTACATACATATGTACAACTATGTAATCACTACCTGTTGCGTCCATTTAATGTTGCTTGTATGTATATGGTTTGGGGGCTGAGTACTTGTGGCTGGATAATTGATTAGTGTGAGACCAAAATGAGCTATCTTAGAAATAAGACCAAAATGCTTTTACCCTAAAATTAAGGCCTAAGATTTCTCCTTTGGGGAATAGGCCATTAGTTACTGAAAACATTCAGTTCAGATTCCAGAAACAAGGAAGTATAGAAGTTCAGAGTCACAAGATAGTCATGAGGTAATGCCTGCCAGACTATGGAATGTCCTCTCCCTGGTTTCCAGGGTAACTGACCACAGAAATGCCCCCACCTGAGGGCAGCCAATGAGAAATGGTGGCGGGCAACCACTCCCTTAGAAGTAATTTCTAGAAGTCCCTAGAAGCGAGCCAATCAGAATTGTACCCGTACTAGCACCCCTAAATGATATAACCTTGTGATTTTTCCCTTTAAAAGCTGAGCTTGCAGATAGGTGGGCACTTCCTCCAGGCTCCACTGCGTTGGACGTATTGGATGAAGTCCCTGCCTAGGCTTGTATATGCAGAATTAAACCTTGCTTTTGCATTCCGGATGCTTGTCTTTGGTGGTCTCTCTGGGGGTCATGATCTGGGCACAACAATTAGGTTTTCATCCATAAAAATTATTTCATCCTGTTTTAAGCATTAATTAGTTGCCGATGGTCCTATGTCTACAAGTGGCTTTTCATGAGACTACATCCTCTGAGGAAGCATGTCTACAGTTGCCATAGTTAAGTTCTTTTATAAGCAGTCATATTGTTGGGGTATCCTGTGTATACCTTCTCTGTTATTTCTAAGACAAACAATGTCAAATATTTCCAGGTCATCTGACCCTCAGAAACTTTTTGCCCACATTCCACCATGTTCCCTAAGCATATTTGCAAGAAATTTGTGGTAGACTTATCAGTTCTCCTGGGCACCACAACCTCTGCTATTCTTTGGTTATCTTCTGTTGCACTGAGTATTTTCTTTTCTCTCTTTCTTTCTTTCTTTTTCTTTTTCTTTTTTTTTTTTTTTTTTTTGCTTTTTCGAGACAGGGTTTCTCTGTGTAGCTTTGCGCCTTTCCTGGAACTCACTTGGTAGCCCAGGCTGGCCTTGAACTAACAGAGATCCACCTGGCTCTGCCTCCCGAGTGCTGGGATTAAAGGTGTGCACCACCACCGCATGGCCGAGTATTTTCTTTTGTTAGTGGTGAGAGCCACACTTATATGTGGGTATAAGGAAAAATATTTGGGATGAAGTTGGGAATGGTTCCGGCTTAAAAAGCTCCACCCTACTTTTAAAAGGCTTAGGAACTAAATAGAAGGATTCTGATGTGCCATTCTGTACTGAGAAATGTAATGTCTGTTTTCTTTTCACAAATAAAATGAATTAATCTCTTTGCCAATTGGATGCTTCCAATACAAAAAAGAATAATATTTATTGAGGTCTATGGGGGGGGGGGTCTTGCCCCTCGATAGCCCTCTCCCAGGGTCTGGGAAGAATCTACAAGCAGCTAATAATCTAATCTTTGACGATATTAAATGAATATGCACATGAAACTCTTAGTCATTTGCTTTATTTTTCTGAGTCAGTTCTCTCTCTACATGGCTTCTGGTTTGTTCTCAGATTCAGCTTCTCTTTGTCCCTCTTCTTCCTGTCCTCTCCTTGTCCTAGTTCTAGCTAAGCTCTTTTGCTCTCCACCTCATATTTGTGCTCTGATCCTCTGTCTATTATGTTTCTTCTTCTCTTACCCTCCTGACCTGATTCAATTCACCTACAATCTGTAAAAACTCTGCCTTGCTGCTTCCTGGTTGGGTGGGACAACCCTGCTCAGAGATAGGAGTACAGCCTCAATACTTCACTGCACCTGATATGCAAAAAATCCTTTTGTTCTGTGTCAATTGCTCTGAAATGCCACTTGGACTGTGAGAGGAAGAAGAGTCTGAGCTTCATTTGCACAAGAAATAAAGCTATGCAGGTAGCAACTGTCCTGTCTCCAGAAGGGTATTTATCTTAATTCAGGAGACCATTTGCCATTATGGCCTAGGATACTTGAGAAGTATTTCAGATAAATACACTGTTAGGAGTTCTTGAAAGTATACATAGCATACATGGCTTGACCTCTGGAAAAGTCCTTGACCTTCCAGGTAGTAGCTTTTGCCATAGGAGATGGATTCTGTTAGTTATATTGTTGTGCCCAGATCGTGACCCCCAGAGAGACCACCAAAGATGAGCATGCCGGAATGCAAAAGCAAGGTTTAATTCTGGATATCCAAAAGCAATACAAGCCTAGGCAGGGACTTCGTCCAATACATCCAACGCAGTGGAGGCTGGAGGAAGCGCCCACCTGTCTGCAAGCTCAGTTTTTAAAGGGAAAAGTCACAAGGTTACATCATTTAGGGGTGCTAGTACAGGTACAATTCTGATAGGCTCGCTTCTAGGGACTTCTAGAAATTACTTCTAAGGGAGTGGTTGCCCGCCACCATTTTTCATTGGCTTCCCTCAGGTGGGGGCATTTCTGTGATTACACAGTCACTATGGAAACTAGGGTTGGGACATTCCATGGTCAAGCAGTTGCCTAGGGGGCCAGGGAGAGGACATTCCATAGTCCGGCAGCCATTACCTCCTGACTACCTTGTGACTCTGTACTTTTACACTTCCTGGTTTCTGGAATCTGAACTGACTGGTCTCGGTAACTTCTGGCCTGTTCTCAAAAGGAGAAATCTTAGGCCTTAATTTTAGGGTGAAAGCATTTTGGTCTTATTTCTAAGATGGCTCATTTTGGTCTCACAATATTTTCCTGTGGCTTGCAGCAAATTTTTATTTTATGAAGCAACTAAAACTGTCTTGATAGAAATAAGCATTTTGGGTTCCCAATTACAGAAAATTTTGAAAAATTAACAATAATTAAACCTTGGTTTATGAACATTGCATGTTGAAAGTTTGTTTTCCTCCTTGTATGTGTACTTTTAACCTTCCAAAGTATGTTATCTTCTTCACTACAAGTCATTATTGTAAAGATAAGGGGATGACAGAGCATATAAAGTGGTTATGAAACAAGTGAGCAACATGAGTTGAGATTCAGAGAACCCACATCATAGTGGGCATAATAGTGCACAGTTACATTGGAAGTGCTCTTGCAGGGAGATGGGAAGATGAGATAAGAAAATTCTCAGAAGTTTCTCTGGCATGTGTAGTGGCAAAAACTAAGACACATAATCTAAAGTGGGCTGAACAACAAATACCATCAGAGAAGTTATCATCTGCATTTCATGCACAAGCATTGAAAATTTTCCCCATGAGAGATATGTATACAAACACATCAGAGACAGAAACACTAATACACAGCATATACACATGCAATCTATGATAAATATGTAACTATAAAAAAGCCAACTATTGCCACAGATAGATTGAATTCAATGAGGGAGATCATAAATACTAAATTGCCTAGGGAACCTGGAAGCATTTGTGAGACCAAAATGAGCCAGCTTAGAAATGCTTTCACCCCAAAATTAAGGCCTAAGGTTTCTCCTTTTGGGAATTGGCCAGAAGTTACTGAGACCAGTCAGTTCAGATTCCAGAAACCAGGAAGTGTAAAAGTACAGAGTCACAAGGTAGTCAGGAGGTAATGGCTGCCGGACTATGGAATGCCCTCTCCCTGGCCCCCTAGGCAACTGCTTGACCATAGAATATCCCAACCCTAGTTTCCATAGTGACTGTGTAATCACCAGATGCCCCCATCTGGGGGCAGCCAATGAAAAATGGTGGTGGGCAACTACTTCCTTAGAAGGAAAACTGAATTGTGATTTCTGGAATTCCTAGACACAAGCCAATCAGAATTGTACCAGTACTAGCACCCCCTAAATGATGTAACCTTGTGATTTTTCCCTTTAAAAACTGAGCTTGCAGACAGGTGGGCACTTCCTCCAGCCTCTACTGCATTGGATGTATTGGACGAAGTCCCTGCCTAGGCTTGTATTGCTTCTGGATATCCAGAATTAAACCTTGCTTTTGCATTCCAGCATGCTCGTCTTTGGTGGTCTCTCTGGGGGTCACGATCTGGGCACAACACATTCATTAGCAGATGTGAAAGTATGTCTTCTGACAAAACACAAGCTTTCAAACTGTAGAAGGCATTGCATTTAAATTTGTACATCTGACTGTTTTGAGCTCCCTCCTGAATGCAATATCACTTCCATGCAGGCTGATGGAGGAAAACTGTCAGCTTATTTTTGCCGTGTTATTTGTCATTGAGGAAATGAGCAGAAACTCCCATCTTTTACTAAACAGCTCTCTAGGAATTGACATTTACAACCTTCCATATGCTGAAGTAAAGGTTCTAGAGAGTGTGTTTTATTGGCTCACAGATTTGAGCATTCTCATCCCTAATTACTTGTGTAGAAAAGAGAGGAAATCAACTGCTTTACTTAGAGGAATATCATGGAAAACATCCAAACTCATTAGGACATTACTGTATCTTTACAAATTTAATCAGGTGAGTAATAGTGCCATGAGTGATGGGTAGGCAGGTCTCTTTTCACACATTATAACTATGTGCAAAATGAAAGTGAGAGATTTTTAATTACTCACTATAAAAGAACAACTACAGAGACAGATGAAGACACATCCATTTTTTTACTGTGAAATGCAAGAAAGAGGATGGACAGTGGAGAGTGTGACTGAAATCTTGAGACTTCAGTAAATTTGGGGAAACTTTCAGGGAATGATATATGACTTTAAAAACTGTTGTGCAGATTTTCTTTTTTGTTTTAGTTAAGAATTTTTTTCTCATTCATTTTACACACCAATCAAACACTCCTTCCCTCCTCCCACTCCCCCAGGCTCCCTCTCTCAACCCACCCTCCACTCCCTCCCAGAAGAAAGCAAGGCCTCCCATGGGGAGGCACATCCAGTAGAGGCAAGTCCAAGCCCTTACCCCTGCCTCAAGACTGTAAAAGGTGTCCCATTATGGGTAGCGGGCTCCAAAAAGCCTGTTCATGCACCAGGAATGGATTCTGATTCTACCACCAGAGGGCCTCCCAAGTAGATCAAGATACACAATTGTCTCACCATGCAGAGGGCCTAGTCCAGTCCCATGCAGGCTTCACAGCCATTGATCCAACTTTCATGAGTTCCCACTAGTTTGGTTTGGTCATCTCTGCAGGCTTCCCCCATCATTATGCACTGATGCACTTGCTCATAGAAACTCTCTTCTTTCTTTTTGACTGGACTCCTGGAGCTCCACCTGGTGTTTGGCTGTGGATCTCTGCATCTACTTCCATCAGTCATTGGAGAAAAGTTCTGATCTCTGTGGCAAGCCAGTTCAATTCAGGTACCCTCTCCACTATTGCTAATAGCCCAGGCTGCGGTCATCCTTGGGGATTCCTGGCAACTTCCCTAGCACTGGGTTTCTCTCTATCCCCATGATGATTCTCTCTATCATGGTATCTCTTTCATTCCCCATTCCTCCCTGTTCCAGGTCAACCACCCCATTCCCTTTTGTTCTCATCCCCCATCCCCTACCCTCCATTGCCCACCCTTCATCCCCAGGTTCCTCATGAAGATCTCTATTTCCCTTTCCCAGTGCAGTCCATGCATCCCTCTTGGGTCTTTCCTGTTACCTTCTCTGGAGTTGTGGGTTGTTGCTTGATTATTCTTTGCTTTTTGTCTAGTATCCACTTATGAGTGGGTACATACCATGTTTGTCCTTCTGAGTCTGGGTTACCTCACTCAGGATGATATTTTCTGGTTCCATCCATTTGCCTGCAAATTTCATGATGTTTTTCTCTGCTGAGAAGTACTCCATTATGTATATATACCACATTTTCTTTGTCCATTCTTCAGTTGAGGGGCATCTAGGTTATTTCCAGGTTCTGGCTATTACAAATAATGCTGCTATGAACATAGTTGAGTTCATAGCCCTTGTGGTATGACTGAGTATTCCTTGGGTATATGCCCAACAGTAGTATAGCTGGGTCTTGAGGTGTATTGATTTGCAATTATCTGAGAAGCCGCCATATTGATTTCCAGAGTGACTGTACTAGTTTACACTCTCACCAACAGTGTAGGAGTGTTCCCCTTGCTCCACATCCTCTCCAACATAAGCTGTCTGCAGTGCTTTTGATATTAGCCATTCTGACTGGTGTAAGATGGTATCTCAGAGTTGTTTTGATTTGCATCTTCCTGATAATTAAGGATGCTGAAATTCTTCCTTTGAGAATTCTCTGTTAAGCTCAAATTTTTAATTGGATTGTTTGTTAGTTTGGTGTCAAGTTTCTTCAGTTCTTTATATATTTTGGAGATCAGCCCTCTGTCAGATGTTGGGGTGGTGAAAATCTTTTCCCATTCTGTAGGCTGTTGCTTTGTCTTATTTAGTGTGCCCTTTGCCTTACAGAAGCTTCTCAGTTTCAGGAGGTCCCCTTTATTAGTTTTTGCTCTCGGTGTCTGTGCTGCTAGTGCTATATTTAGAAAGTGATCTCCAGTGCCAATGCATTCAAGACTACTTCCTACTTTCTCTTCTATCAGGTTCAGAGTAACTGGATTTATGTTGAGGTCTTTGGTCCCCTTGGACTTAGTTTTGTGCATTGTGACAGATATGGATCTTTTTGCAATCTTCTACATGTTGATGTCCAGTTATGTCAACACCATTTGTTGAACATGATTTCTTTTTTCCATTGTACAATTTTGGCTTCTTTGTAAAAAAAATCACATGTTTATAAGTGTGTGTGTTAATGTCACGGTCTTCAGTTCGATTCCATTGGTCCACATATCAGTTTTTATGCCAATACCAAGCTGTTTTTATTACTGTAGCTCTATAGTAGAGCTTGATGTCAGGGATGGGTGTTGCCTCCAGAGGTAGTTTTGTTGTACAGGATTCTTTTAGCTATCCTGGGTTTTTTGTTTTTCCATATGAAGTTGAGTATTGTTTCTTTCTAGGTCTGTGAAGAATTGTGTTGGAATTTTGATGGGGATTACATTGAATCTGTAGAATGCTTTTGGTAAGATTGCCATTTTTACTATGTTAATTCTTCTTATCCAAGAGCATGGGAGATCTTTCCATTTTCTAATGTCTTCTTCAAATTCTTTCTTCACAGATTTAAAGTTATCATCATACAGGTCTTTCACTTGCTTAGTTAGAGTTACTCCAAGGTATTTTATATTATTTGTGGTTATTGTAAAGGATGATATTTCTCTGATTTCTTTCTCAGACTGTTTATCATTTGTATATAGGAAGGCTACTGATTTTTTTGAGTTAATCATTATCCTGCCACATTACTGAGATGTTTATCAGCTCTAGGAGTTCCCTGGTGGAATTTTTGGATAACTCATATATACTATCATATCATCTGCAAATAGTGAAGGTTTAAATTCTTCCTTTCCAATTTGTTCCCCCTTGATCTCCTTTTGCTGTCTTATTGCTTTAGCTAGAAAGAACTTCAAGTAATATATTGAATAAATATAGGGAGAGTGGACAGCCTTGTCTTGTTTCTGATTTTAGTGGAATCACTTTGAATTTCTCTCCATTTATTTTCATGGTGGCTGTTGGCTTGCTGTAAATTGCCTTTATTATGTGTAGGTATGTTCCCTGTATTCCTGGTCACTCCAAGACCTTTATCATGAAGGGGTGTTGAATTTTGCCAAAGGACTTTTCAGCATCTAATGAAATGATCATGTGTTTTTTTTCTTTCAGTTTTGTTATATGATTGTATTACATTGACAGACTTTTGTATGTTGAACTATCCTTGCATCACTGGGATAAAGCCTATTTGATCATGTGGATAATGTTTTTGATGTGTTCTTGGAGTCAGCTTGCCAATATTTTATTGAATATTTTTGCATCAATGTTCATGAGGGAGATTGGTCTGTAATTCTCCTTGTTGCATCTTTGTGTGGCTTGGGAATCAGAGTAACTGAGCCTCATAAGAGGAGTTTGGTAACGTTCCTTCTGTTTCTATTGTGTGGAACATTTTGAAGAATATTGGTAGTAACTCTACTTTGAAAATCTGGTATAATTCTGTGTTGAAACTATCTGGTCCTGGGTTTTTTTTTTTTAGGTTGGGAGACTGCTTCTATTTCTTTGGGAGTAATTGGTCTATTTAAATTGTTTATCTGGTCTTGATTTAACTTTACTATGTGGTACCTATCCAGAAAATTGTTCATTTCTTTTAGATATTCCAATTTTGTGGAGTACAGGTTTTTGAAATATGATCTGATGATTCTCTGGATTTCCTCATTGTCAGTTGTTATATCCCCCTTTTCATTTCTGATTTTGTTAATTTGGATGCTCCCTCTGCCTTTAGGTTAGTCTGGATAAGGGTTTGTTTATCTTGTTGATTTTCTTAAAGAACCAACTCTTTGTTTCATTGATTCTTTGTATTGTTGTCTTTGTCTCCATTTTATTGATTTCAGCTCTCAATTTGATTTTTTCCTGGCATCTATTCTTCCTGGGTGACTTTGCTTCTTCTTGTTCGAGAGCTTTCAGGTATGCTGTTAAGTTACTAGTGTGAGAGTTCTATAACTTCTTTATGTGGACATTTAGTGCTATGAATTACCCTCTTAGCACTGCTTTCATAGTGTCCCATAAGTTTGGGTATGTAGTACATTCATTTTCATTGATCTCTAGGAAGTCTTCAATTTCTTTCTTTATTTCTTCCTCGACCCGTTGCTGATTCAGTTGAGCATTATAAAGTTTCCATGAGATTGTAGGCTTTCTGTAATTTTTGTTGTTGTTGAACTCTAACTTTAAGCCATGGTGGTCTGATAGAATACAGGAGGTTATTCCATTTTTTTTTGTATCTGTTGAGATTTGCTTTGTGACTGAGTATGTGGTTAATTTTAGAGAAGGTTCCATGGGGTGCTGAGAAGAAGGTATATTCTTTTTTTGTTAGGATGGAATACTTTGTAGACATTAATTAAGTCCATTTAAGTCATAACATCAGTTAGGTCCCTTATTTCTCTGTTAAGTTTTGATCTTGCAGATCTGTCCAGTGGTGAGAGTGGGGTGTTGAAGTCTCCCACTATTAATGTGTGGGGTTTTATATATGATTTAAGCTTTAGTAAAATTTCTTTTCCATATGTGGGTACCCTTGTATTTGGGGCATAATGTTCAGAATTGAAACTTCATCTTGGTGGATCTTTCCTGGGATAAGTATATAATAGCCTTCTTGATCTCTTTTGATTGATTTTATTTTGAAGTCTATTTTGTTAGATATTAAGATAGCTGCACCAGCTTGCTTCTTTAGTCCATTTGATTGGAAAGACTTATCCCAGCCTTTTACTCTGAGGTAGTGTCTATCTTTGAAGTTGAGGTGTATTTCCTGTATGCAGCAGAAAGGTGGATCCTGCTTTCATATCCATTTTGATACCCTGTGTCTTTTTATAGGTGAATTAAATCCATTGATATTAAGGTATATTAATGACCAGTGATTGTTGATTCTTGTTATTTTTGGTGGTAGTGTGTGTGTACTTCTCTTCTTTCAGGTTTACTGCTGTGGGGTTATCTATTGCCTGTATTTTCGAGGGCGTATCTGACCTCCTTAGGTTGGAATTTTCCTTCTAGTGCTTTTTGTAGGGCTGGATATGTATTGTTTAAATCAAGTTTTGTCTTGGAATGTCTTGTTCACTGCATCTATAGTGAATGAAAATTTTGCTGGGCATATTAGTCTAGGCTGGCATCCATAGTCTCTTAGTGTCTGTATTACATCTGTCCAGTTCCTTCTGGCTTTCAAAGTCTCCATTGAGAAATGGGGTGTTATTCTGATGGGTCTGCCTTTATGAGTCACTTGGCCTTTTTCCTTTGCTGCTCTTTATATTCTTTCTTTATTTTGTATTTTTAGTGGTTTAATTATTATGTGGTGAGGGAGCCTGTTGTCAGGAGTCTTCCCTGCTGGCTGGCAACTGAGGCAGAGATGAGTCAGGGTTTCCAGGACTGCTCTTGGATGTGACAGGGGCTTTCTCCAAGGAAAGAGACTGTACTTTAGGTCAAGTATTTTTTTCTTTCTATCACTAGCTCATTCCTTCATGCCCCCACCATTTGCTTTCCTGATCAGCATGACCCAGAAAGAACACCCAGAACTTTGACCCATGCTCATGTTTCTTTACCCCAAATGCTCTCAGCTCCTGTCATTTCTCACCTGGTGATTGACTTCTGCTCGGATTCCAGAAGAGGCAGGTGTGGACTATGCCTGGGAGGCCTGTTCTGAGTCAGGATGGAACTTACGTTTTGATGATGCTGTTTCATTAACTCTTTATGATGTCTGTGATGGATATTAGAGCATCTCTGGACTGAGGATCTGGGAAGTGGGAAAAGTGAAAGCTGGGGTAGATGACCCTAAGCTGTGTCCAGGCTCTGAGTGTCCAGTTTGGAAATTCTGTGAACATCAGCATAAGTGAGGACTGCCAGGAACTGAGAGAAACTGTTAGATAGATAATGGGGAACTTCCTTTGTAGCATCCTTATAGAGGAGAAGGACTTAACAGTTTGAAACCGTGTATTAGTTAGCATTAACTGTCACCCTGACATAGCCCAAAGTCATATTGGTGGAAAAAGAGTCCCAACTGAGTAATTGCAACTTCATGTCTATGGCCCATCTTTATCAGGTTGGGATGTGGACATGTCTTGATGGATTGTCTTAATTGGTTCAGGAGGGACCAATTCTCTTTGGGCAGCACCATCCTTATGCAGATGGTCCTTGAATGTATGACATAGAAAGCTAAACATGAGCCAGAGTGTGAGCCTGTGAATGAGCCAGCAAGCAGCATGTTTTCTGCCTTGACTTCCTTCAGTGCTATACTATGACACAGCCCTAGAAGGAAATAAACCCTTTACTCTTTCCTAAGCTGCTATACTCAGGAGAAAAGAATACAACAGTGTATTGGGAAGAGCAGAAGACATGTCAGTTTGAATCAGTGTTCTTTGTACTAGAGAACAGACCTTCAGCAACCTGTGGACAAAGAAAAGGAAGGCTTTAGACACCAGTGCTGGGCCAGAAAGTGTATGTGCAGCCCCTGTATTAATCTACTTCCTTTGACTCTCAAGAGAAATGTTCTAGGACTTTCCTCTGAAATTTTCTGAGCACAGGGCTCCTTCTGAAGGTGCCTATCCTCGGGATGTACACTATTTCAACTTATGGACTTCCTAGGAAAAATCTGAAACCTTGTGTAGATCCAACCTACACTAGAAGGAAATGGGAGTTCTGAAGAGCACAGTGAACCTGATGACAGGCCCTACATCTCACCTGTGCTGAGGGTATCAGGGAAGTTTACTATTGACTTGTTGACCATGCCTACTGTAGCAATAGACAGGAGATTGCAGTTCTCCCAGTGATCTCCATGGGGTGATATCAGGACACACCATTAAAAATCAGAAAATTGTTTCCTGAATCATGATCTTGCCTAGCCAACTCATGTCTATCCATGTCTCCACTAACCCAGAGCTTCCTTCCTAGACTCTGTTCAGACCTACTGGCTGCTTCCTTTTTTCTGAGAACACATGGGGAACCCAAAAGTCGCCTCTCTTGGCATCTCTCATAGGGGAAGACAGGATTACTACCAGGGAATCACCTAGGCAAAGGGCAAAGGTGACCCAGGAAGATCGGGGGCAGGGGGCATGGCCTCACCGAACACAGCTCAGCCAACACATAATGCTGAAGGTTACATTGAAGCCCTTCATAGAAAGATGGAGCTAACAGACTTTTCAAGAACACACAGATTGCCTCTACCCCAACACTGAGGACATGAAACTCCTCACACAATGGCTCCTGGGACATTCTCCTGGATCAGGAAATTGACTGGTGACATTAGTGATACAGGATTGATCTTCATCCCTAGTCATCACTTAGCTAGTCCCTTTGCAGTCCTCAAAGACTGTTCTTTTCCTTCGGTAGTAAATCTCACCTTCCCAGAGCACTGAGGACACAGGGCAGACCAGATGCTCAGCTGGCTCTCTGTGTCACAAAGACACATAGGCAGGATAGAGGCTCCTTCTTACGTGCGGACAGACCTAAGGCCAGGACAGAGCAGATGTCAGGCATGAGATGAGTGATTGTTCTCTGAGGGCATGGGGATGTTTATCAGCCTTGTTGCTCAATGTGCTGCTTGGAGGTGAAATATAAAGAGAGAACAGTTGAGAGGCATGTGAGACAGCACTGGGAGTGGACGGGACAGAGCAGTGTCTTGGACACAGATCCAACAACCAACAGCCCATTAGATTGTGGGAAGTGCTCCTACCTGGAAGGACACTCAGCTCAGAGGAAGGAAGGACAGCAGGGGCTGGAGCTGTGTTGGAACTGAAGCTCTTCTCCTCAGAGGGAGGACGGCACAGTGAGAAGAGAGATGGAGGTGTCCTCTGTGATTCCCTGCAAGGGCTGGACTTCCTGGCAGGGGTTCCTGCTCATAGGTAAAATACCCATTTTCTTTCTATTGGAGTAGAGGGGGACTCAGAAGCAGGCTGGAGTCTCCTAAAGGGGACAGGTACCTGAGAGGAGACTCGAGGTTTCTGTTTGCAGTCATGGGGCAGAAGGTACAGTGATGGACAGAGGCTCAGCATTCTGAAGCTCTCAGTGGACAGGAGCTAATGAGAGGAGGAGAGAAGCCCAACCACTCCCTATTCAAAGTGAGTCCCATTGGCTGCCTTGTTCTGAAGCCTGATGTCCCCAGTCATGGCATGGTGACTCCAAATATAAATCAACAGGGATGGGCCAGGGAGATGGCTCAGTGTGTGGAGACTTGACAACCTATATTCAGTCCTCAGCTCCCACAGGGTAGACGGAGAGAACAGACTCCTGCAGGTTCTTCTCTGTCCTCTACGTAGGGGCTCTGGCATGGATCTGCACACATGCACACTGAGACATGTGCCTTCAGAAATATATACACAGTATATAAATACATCTAAAAAATTAAACCAAACTTGATTATAATTAATGCCATTCACTCCAAACCATGACCTATGTAGATAATACCACGGAGACATCCTTACTTCCTACCTTCCTATGTTCCTTCTTTCACTCCTTTCTGTAATGGTGCCTGAATCTTTTTCAGGAAATGAATCTTCCTGAAGGTCACACTAATCCCTGTTCCCAGAAGCCATGGTTCTATCAGACTGTAAGTCAGTGTATGGAGAAGCTGATGTCAGGAGTTGACACACAGAGAGAACAGAGAAAAGAGTCAGAACATGAGGACCCTCTAGAGGAGGAGGTCAGAGTGGCTTCCTCACACCAAATACTCTTTAAGTCAGGAGGGATATGGGGACACTTGTAGGGGGAGCAGACAGACAAGTGAGGAAATTATTTCATAGTGAGGAAAAGACTCCATAAGAGACTCAGAGGGATTGGAGGTCATGTTGTACACTTCCATCAAGGAGTGTGCTCACAGCCCTACTCATACACCTAAGCTGAGTCATGATCACATTCACTCAATATTTATGTTTCTCTCTCTTTCCTTCTAGCCTCCCTTTTAATCTGCTGTCATTTAGCCACCACTGCTAAAGTCACCATTGAATCAGTGCCACTCAATGTGTTCGAAGGAGACAATGTCCTTCTACATGTCCACAATCTGCCAGAGAATCTTCTAGCCTTTGCTTGGTTCAAAAGGCTGACAAAAACGAAACACAGAATTGCACTCTATGCACTGAACACCAATTTATTTGTGCCGGGGCCTGTACACGTTGGTAGAGAGACAGTGTACCGCAATGGATCCCTGTGGATTCAGAATGTCACCCATAAGGACACAGGATTCTACACCCTAGAGACTATAAATAGACATGGACGAACTGTATCAATAACAACCATGTACCTCCATGTGTACAGTAAGTGATCTTTTGTTTTGTTTTGTTTTGCTTTGTTTTTCAAGACAGGGTTTCTCTGTGTGACTTTTGAGCCTGTCCTGGAACTCACTCTGTAGCACAGGCTGGCCTTGAACTCACAGAGATCCGCCTGGATCTGAATCCAGAGTGCTGGGATTAAAGGTGTGCACCACCACCAACCTGCACAGTAAGTGATTCTTATTGAACTCTAGGTACTGGGTGGGGCTATTCTAGTGGACACACTCGGAATCTTCAGCCTTGGCCTGTGCCTATCTTCCCTCTGCATGTGTCCCCATGTTGGGGTTTGAGTGCAAGACATGCAAGGTGGAGAATGACTGCAGTAGATCTGAGTCCTTGCAGACAAGTGGAAGCAAGGACCTCTGTATGTACAGTAAGTGATTTTCATTCTTTTTTTTTTTTTTTAATTTTTTGAGACAGGCTTTCTCTGTGTAGTTTAGGTGCCTGTCCTGGATCTCGCTCTCTAGACCAGGCTGGCCTTGAACTCACAGAGATCCGCCTGGATCTGAATCCAGAGTGCTGGGATTAAAGGTGTGCGCCACCACTGCCAGGGCAGAGAAACATTTTTCAAAGGTTGTATTTTGACTTCCTTATGGTCAGGAACAGAGTTTTCTACTAGTCAAAGTCTTGTGCTCTCTGGAACCAGCTAGTGCACTGTCTGGAAAGCCACAGTTAGGCTAGATCCCCTGGACATCTCCAGAGACTCATCAAGGACAGCGTAGCTTGACAGGTACCTAGGCCATTAACCATCCTGATGGGCTTATGAGACTTCAAGGGAAGGTCAGCATCACAAAGAAGAGGGACTGAGGACACAGGTGCTCTTGACAAGTTCTTGTCCTCTGGGGTCCACCTCAGGGAATTCTCTCCTGCAGGGAAATGGCTACAGGCTCTACTGAGATGCACAGCTCCCCAGATGTGAGCTGCAGTTCCCCCAGTGATCAACAGGGGGAGCATCAGGACACACAATCAACACTTGGGGAAAACATTTACCTAACTAGGAACTTGTTTCTTGACTTTTACTCCTGTCCTACAGACCTGGAGGTCAGTGTCACAGTGTTCCCAGACCTTCTGGCTCCTTTTTGTGTCTGATACCCTGCCAGGGGTTCATGTTCAGTTCCCCCTTTATTCATTTCCTTTGGGAAAGGTAGGTTATCCCATGGGATTCACCTAGACAGAGGCCCAAGGCATCCAAGAGGCCATGGGCAGACTCATCACACAGTTCATTCAGCAAAGGAAGTAGGACCATCATCATAAAATCCTTCATGAGGTGGTGAAGCCCAGAGCTCTCTTTATAGGATGCATGTCACCTCCTCCCACACAACGAGAATGTGAGGCTCCTGACACATCTGCTCTCGGGCCTTTGTCCTGGGTCAGCATCCTGACTGAGGACTGCTGTGATAATGAATCTGTCCTCTTCTCCATGCATCACTCAAATAGTTCTTTGAAGCTTTACACACATCTCCACCACTTTCTTGCTTAGGTCAAGTTCCATCTTTCCAGAGCATTGAGAACATAGGGCAAACTGGGGGCCCAGCTGGGTTTCTTTGTCACACAGGGAGTACAGAGGCCCTCTCTTGATTCTGATAGACCCAGGGCCAGGACATAGCCGAAGACAGCACCAGGGTGAGCTGCTGTTCTCTCAGGGCACAGAGATGCTCATTAGCTCTTTTGATCACTGTGTGGTGTGCAGGACTGAACCATTAAGAGAGAGGTGGATAGAGACAGGACTGAGAGTGGAGGGGCAGAGCATGGTTTTGAACAGAAACACCCTCACAACCCATGGGACTCTGGGAGGTGCTCCTTCCTGAAAGGAGGCTCAGCTAGAAGGGGAAAGGACCAGAAATCTTGGCGACTGTGCTGAAGCAGAGGTGACTCAGGACAAGAACAGATAAGCCCATTGAGACAATGGAGGTACCCCTGTCCCTCTCTGCAACATGTCAGACGCTCAGGAGCCCCAGCTCACAGGGGAGGAGATCATGAGTTAACGGTTTGTGAGAGGAGAGGGCTCACCTACTCTCTGGAGTCTCCTAAGGGGGAAAAGAAGCTGAGATGAGTCTCGGGGTCTGTAGGTGAGAAGACACAGGTCCAGACAGAGGCTCAGTTGCAGGAAGCTCTCAGTGAACAAGAAATGGTTACCAAAGAAAGTAAATGAATACCCAAATTTATTCACTATGACCACCATATTCTGAAGACTGATGTTCTTAGCTGTGACTTGTTATATTAAAAAATCAAGCTGGTGTTGATCAGTGATATGACTGAGGGAATATAGGCATTTGCTTCATTGTCTCTCACCCTGAGAAGCAATGAACACAACTGTCCTCTCAACTCCATATAGGTACCTGTCCCACATTCACCCACACACCCTGAGATAAGCTCTTGCACACAATCTCACACACAAATACAAGTGAGTGTAAAAAATTATAGCAAATGGAAAAATTGAACTCTGTACCCCCAAACCTATGAATTTCTTAAATAATTCCCTAGGCATACAGGGTCCTGGGACATCATTCATTCATTTTCCACAGGTATTTGAGATTTTATGGGCAGTACTTCTTTCAAAAGATAAGAAAATCTCAGTTATCATAAAACCCCATTGCTTATTGACTGACAGGCCAGTAAAGAAGCTAGAAGGTGAAGTCAGCTATTGACTGGAACCACAAGAGGAATAGAAAGTGGCAGGAAGGGTCAGAGAGTGAAGACACAGGGTCTGTAGGGAAGAGGTTGGTCAGGCAGACATCAGGCCAACAGCACTCCACTGTAAATGTGAGCAGGGATCTGATGGCAGTGAGCTGGAGAAATGTTGACACCTGAGGAAATAGTGCCATATGGTGGGAATGACAAGTCAGGGACTCTGGGAATACACAGATCACCCCTACTGACCTCCAGCAAGTAGGACAGGGAGACAAGCACCCATGAACCTAGGCTGAACAATGGACACACCTTCTCAGGGCCCCTTTTTGGCCAAATACAAAGGTATTAATATTGTTGGATCTTTCTCTTTCCTTCTAGACAACTTATTCACCCATGGGTGCCCTCACACCTCTGCCCGGCTCACTATCGAATCAGTTCCACCCAGGGTTGCAGAAGGGTCAAGCGTTCTTCTACTTGTTCACAATCTCCCAGAGAATCTTCGAGTCCTTTTCTGGTACAAAGGTGTGATTTATTTCAAGAAATTGGAAGTCGCCAGACACATAGCAGAGAAGAATTCAAGTATGCTGGGCCCTGCACACAGCGGTAGAGAGACAGTGTATAGCAATGGATCTCTGCTGCTCCACAATGTCACATGTGAAGACATGGGATTCTACACCCTACGGACTATGAGTAGAGGTGTGAAAGTAGAATCAGCACATGTGCAACTCCAGGTGGACCGTAAGTGATTCTCTGTGGTCATCCTCTGTGTCAGGTGGGGGTGAGACACACAGGATTGTCATGCCTGGCCTGTGACAACCTCTTCTCTGCAATGTGTCCCCATGTAGGGGTTTGAGCACTTAGTGCAGGAAACACATGGTGGAGACTAAAGACCATAGATCAGGCTCCATTGTCTGGCTCCCCTTTGTATTAAGGAAGAACGTGATAGAAAGTAACTCAGCCCAGATGTCAGAGTCAGCTCAGTCTCCTGAGGCTCTAGTCATACATGTGAGGAAACCATAGCAACCTCACAGAGATGTGAGTCCCAGGAAGTCCTGGTCCCTGTCATCTCCTACTCAACTACATGTGAACCTGGGGAGCATTTATCTGGTATGGTATGTTACTTCCTCTCAGAGTTGACAGGGAATGATGGTTTTTTTGCAGTGCATGTCAAACTGTGGCATTTAGTAGCTCTGAACAGGAAAGTTTCTTAAATAAAAGCCAGGAATGGAAGCAGAGAGAATGGAGGAGTGCTGCTCCCTGGCATGCTCCTCATGGCTTTTGGAGCCTGCTGTCTTATGTCATCTAGGATCACTAGCCCAGAAATGGAAGTGGTCTCATTGGGTTGGACCTTCCAGCATCAATCAACAATAAAAAAAAATCCTACTGATTTTCCAACAGGCCAGTCTGTTGTTGGCATTTTTATTTGAGGCTCCCACTATCTAATTGACTCTAGCTTGCGTCAAGTTGACATAAAGCCAGCCAGTCTAATCCTCAGGCTTTTCCAATACCTGAGCCTGCCAAGAAGACCATAGTGCTCCTGCCTTCATCCAGTCCTAGTCCTGGAGGCTTCAGGGCAGAGCAGCAAGGACATCTAGAAGGTGAAGTCAGAGGTTGACTGAAGCCACAAAGGAAACTGGGAAAAAAGTCAGAAAGGGAAGATCCAGGGTATGAAGAGAAAAAGGTCAGAGGAGACATCATCTCAAACCTCAGTGTGCATGAGTGTGCACAATGTCTGACTGAGGGCAGTGAGGGGCAGCCATGTAAACACCTGAGGGGAGAGTTCCATGGAGAGAAATGACATATTTAGGGTACAGAGGGACTGGAAGTCATGTTGCTGACCTCCCACAAAAGTGGGATAGACACACCCACAACTGCATCTCTAGGCTGAGTGATGAACCCATCTGCTCAGGACAGAGGTCGCCTTCTTTCCACCAAGCATGACGATCCCATAGGATGGCTTTTTCTCTTTTTCCTTCCAGCTTCCTCTTGTACTTGCTGCAACCCTCTCCCTTCTGGCCCACTCACCATAGAACCAGTGCCACGGAATGCTATCGAAGGGGAAAGCGTTCTTCTCCAAGTCCATAATCTGCCGGAAGATCTGCAAGCCTTTTCCTGGTACAAAGGAGTGTATATCAGTCCTGTCTTTAAAATCGCAGAATACAGCAGAACCAGAAATTCCATCACCCAGGGGCTTGAACACAGTGGAAGAGAGACAGTGTACACCAACGGATCCCTGCTGCTCCAAGATGTCACTGTAAAAGACCCAGGCTATTACACACTTCAAATTTTAAACAGAGTTTCGGGAAGTGTGACGACACACGTGCAATTCCATGTGAACAGTAAGTGACTCTCTATGGCCTGCAGCTGCTGGGTGTAGCTTATCCTACTTTATACACTGAACTGTCAGAACTGGGCTTTTCCCGCTCTCTCTCCACCACTGCATTGTGTCCCCAATCTTGTCTTTAGGCCCTTATTGCAGGACACACATAGGGTAGATAAACAGGAATAAATCAGAACCTGTCACCTGTATTTATCTGCAGAGAGGATGTCCTGTGCTGGGTAAACTGAGTCCCAGAAATTCAGCTAAAGGCCAGATACATGGATCTCTTACTATACAGACATCCCTGAGAATGATACTGTGGGAATCAGGCAGGTCCTAGATGAGGAAGCCATGGAACCAGGAAGCCCTGGCTGCAAATCTCTGTTCTGGCTAGACTCCAGAGGACACTGGGGAGCTTTTGGTCACTTCTCCATTTTGACTTCCTGTTAGAACTGCCAGGGAACAAGGCTTTATTGGTATGTGGAAGCAGCCAGTGTACTTCCTTGTAAGTCACAGTTGGGCTAGGCTACCTGCACATCTCCAGAGACTCAGCAGTGAGAGAATAGCTGGTCAGGAGCCTATGCCATTAACTAACTGTCCTGATGGACTATGTGACCTCACAGGAAGCTCAGAGTCCCCAGAAGAGGAACAGAGAACACATGTCCTCCTTGGACTTTCTTGTCTTCTGGGGTTCCTACCGGAGACTTTCTCCCCTATAGGCAAACGGTGACAGAGTTGCTGAACTGGACAGCACCCAGACTTAAGCTACAGGTCCCTTAGTAACCACTAGACAACAGGTGAAGTCCACACAACACCCCGAAGTGTGTTTCTGTGTCACCTTCCCATGGGAGCCAATTTCACCTTCTCAGAGCATTGAAAACACAGGGCAGACTAGGTGCTCATTTAGGATTCTGTGTTACAGAGGACCTGTTGGGAGAACACAGCAGAGGACAGCCCTGGGGTGAGTTGTTGTTGTCCTAAGGCACAGATATGATCACCAGCCTTGTGCTCACTGTGTGGTCTGGAGGACTGAAACTTACACACAGAGAAGACACAGGCAGGACCATTAAGTTGTCCCTTGACTTCAGTGTAGGTGCTGTGACTTGTACCCATGCACACACATAGGATGGCATACACCTGCACAAACACCCACACCCATAACCATCCATGCCCACTCCCCACACATGCATAGCAATGTACACTAGAGATTTAACTAGTTTTCAGTAGCTCCAAATAGGAGAATTTCATAAACACCTGGATATTCAAGGTCCTGGGACATTCGTTATTTTATCCTCTCACATATATCTGAGCCTTTCCAGGCACTGGACTTTCTAGAAAGATCAAACTAGTTTTTCCTAACAAAGCCCCATCTCTAGTGGATTAAAATACAGACCAGGACGTCCATCTTTAAGTGAAGTCGGGGGTTGACTGCATCCAGAGAGGGAAAAGATCAAAGAGGTCAGAAGGTGAAGACTCAGTCTGTAGAGGAAGAAGTGGGAGAAGGCACTCCCATCACACACATATTCTGTGTGTGAGCAGGCATGTGAGGACAGTGAACATGAAGACATCTGGGGAGAGATTTTACACAGAGGGTATGGCTCATTCAGATGCACTGAGGTCATGGAGGTAATTTTCTTATTCATCTGAGTTGTGCAGGTACTGTTACCTACCTCACTGACTGATGCACCTAAGCTTCTCAGTATGCAGGGCTCTACCTTTTTACCAAAGACAATATATATCTCCATATTTGTAAATTTGTCTCTCTTCCCTTCGACCCTTTCTTTTAGTCTGTAGATACCCACTTACCACTGCCCAGCTTACTATACAGTAAGGGAAGAAGCACTGGCTCCAGACTTCTGTCATAGACTCAACTTTAGTTGACCCTAGAGAGCATCTCCTCAAGGCTATAATTTGACTTCCTGTCAGAGCTGAGAGGGAACAAGGCTTTACTGACTGTCCAAGTCCTATAGAGCGTGGAGCCAGCTGTGCACTGCTGTGACAGCTGCAGTTCATAGGTCAAATGGCATCTCCTCCTGAGTGAGTCTCAGTGGACAGGAATCAGGACATAATCCATCTCTTCTGATGGTCTTGGGAGACTTCAGAGGAGTGTCAGGTCCTCAGGAGAAGGCACAGAAGGGACATTTCTCCAGGCAGCTCCCTGTCCTAAGAGGTTGAGTTTAAAAAATTCTCTTCCGGGGCTGGAGAGATGGCTCAGAGGTTAAGAGCACTGACTGCTCTTCCAGAGGTCCTGAGTTCAATTCCCAGCAACAACATGGTGGCTCACACCCATCTGTAATGAGATCTTGTGCCCTTTTCTGGGGTGTAGCAATATATGCAGACGGAATATTGTATACATAATAAATAAATAAATCTTTAAAAAAAATTCTCTTCCATAGGCAAAGAGTAACAGATGATGTTGATATGAGCAGCTCACCCAGATCCCAAGGTCAGGCCATTGCTCACACCTAACCTTAACTCATACACATGGCAATGATCATGCACAGTTTGTCATATTATAGTGAACTGGAGGCAGAGGTAACAGTGCTTGAATCAGGATCACACAGGCCATGGGGAACAGATCCAAAGCAGAAGATATGATTATTGTCACAGTTCTAACTTACCTACCATGGAGGCTTGATTAAGTGTAATCTATAGGGGGGCTGGTTGAGATCTCTGAAGGACTAATGTCATTGTGTCCACTCCTCTGTTTCTTTACAGAGCCTGTGACAATGCCCTTGCTGGGAGTCTCTGATACCACAGTCACAGTACAGAGCTCTGTGCTCTTCAGTTGCCTCTCAGCTGATATTGGAATCTCCATCCGTTGGATCTTCAATAATCAGAGTCTGCAGCTCACAGAGAGGATGTCCCTGTCCCCCATGAATTGTGGACTCAGAATAGATCCTGTCAGGAGCGAGGATGCTGGAGAGTATAAGTGTGAGGTCTTCAACCCTGTCAGTTCAAAGACCAGTCTCCCTGTCAGCCTGGTCGTGATGCATGAGTAACTTCTCCTCTCATCCTATAACAGAGTGAGGGCATTTCTTTATCAATGGGGTATAAAATGGGGAAAAGTAATGTGGTAAAAAACTTTCAGTTACCACTCAGGTACAGCCATATGGTGACTCAAGCCTGTAATCCTGGGATAAATGTATGCACAAAGAAGGGCCAGCATTCATAGTGAGACTTAGTCTCCAAAGGAAAATAAGGACATCAATATGGTAATCAATACTGTGAAGGGGTTAAGAGCTTAGTTGTGGATTAAATATATAATCTATCCTCAGAATGTGTGGGATTTATTTCAGGAACTGCCCAAACTTCTGTATTCTGTAAATCACCTGTTAAATGCTGCACTGTTTGCATAGAGATTACCATCCTCTCATAAGTTCCAATAGTTTTACCTAAAATCAAGGCCTCTCTACACAACAGTCATCCATGTGAAGGAAGGAAGAGTGACAGAAGAGTCTGTCCATGTTTCTCTGTGGACATAACTGGTTCCTAAATATTTATTTTATTTTATTTTTTATTAAGAGATTTTCTATTTATTTTACATACCAACCACAGATTCCCCTGTCCTTCCTCTTCCCACCACCCAGCTTTTTCCCACAAGCCATCCTCCATTCTCACCTCCTCCAAGGCAAGGTCTCCCATGGGGGATCAGCAGAGCCTGGTACATTAAATTGAGGCAGGTCTAAGCCCCTCATCTCTGCACCAAGACTGAGCAAAGTGTCTCACCATAGGCACTAGGTTTCAAAAAGGCAGCTCATGCACTGGGAACAGGTTCTAATCCCGCTGCCTGGATGCCCCCTAAACAGTTTAAGCTAAACGACTGTCTGACTTGTCCAGAGGGCCTAGTACAGTACCATGAGGGCTTCTCAGCTATTGGTTCACAGTTCATGTGTCTCCACTAGTTTGCCTAGTTGTCTCTGTATTTTTTCCATAGTCTTGATATCCCCTGCTCATAGAATCCCTCCTCTCTCTCATCCATTGGGCTCTTGGAGCTCCACATTGGACTTGGCCAAGGATCTCTGCATTTGTTTCCATCAATCACTGGATGAGATTTCTACAATGACAGTTAAGGTATTAGGCCATCCAATCACCAGAGGAGGCCAGCTTAAGCACCCTCTCCACTATTGCCAGTAGTCTATGGTGGGGTCATCCTTGTGGATTCCTGGGAACCTCCCTAGAACTCTTCTTCTTCCTATTCCCATGGTGTCTTCATTTATCATGGTACCTCTTTCCTTGCTCTCCCACTCTGTTCCTGCTGCAGCTCGAACCTCCTGCACCCCTAAGCTCTCATCCCCCATCCCTTGCCCTCTATTACCCCACCCCACCCCATTTGCTCATGTAGATCTCATCCTTTTCTCCAGTGCTAGACGATCCATGCATCCTTCTTAGGGTCTTCCTTACTAGCTAGCCTTTCTAGAACTGTGGGTTCCAATCTGGTTATCTTTTGCTTTATATCTAGTATCCATTTATGAGTGAGTACATACTATGTTTGTCTTTCTGAATCTGGATTACCTCACTTAGGATGATATTTTCTAGTTCCATCCATTTGCCTGCAGACCTCCTGATGTCATTTTTTTCTCTGCTGAGTACTACTCCATTGTGTATATGTACCACATTTTTTTTTGTGATATATATTTTTATTTTACAATACCATTCAGTTCTACATATCAGCCATGGGTTCCCCTATTCTCCCCCCTCCCACGCCCTCCCCTTACCCCCAGCCCACCCTCCATTCCCACCTCCTCCAGGACAAGTCCTCCCCCGAGGACTGTGATCGACTTGGTAGACTCAGTCCAGGGAGGTCCAGTCCCTTCCTCCCAGACTGAGCCAAGTGTCCCTGCATAAGTTCCTGGTTTCAAACAGCCAACTCATGGAATGAGCACAGGACTTGGTCCCACTGCCTAAATGCCTCCCAAACTGATCAAGCCAATCAACTGTCTCACCTATTCAGAGGGCCTGATCCAGCTGGGAGCCCCTCAGTCTTTGGTTCATAGTTCATGTGTTTCCATTCATTTGGCTATTTTTTTTCAATAATTGAGTAAAACTGAAATTTATTATATGCCACAGTCATCCTACGGACCTCCATGCTATATATATATAGCCTCTATGGTTCTATGGGTTGTGGTCTGATTGTTCATTTTATATCTAGAATCCACCAATGAGTGAGTACATACCATAACTGTCTTTCTGGGTTTGGGTTACCTCACTCAGGATGATATTTTCTAGTTCCATCCATTTGCCTGCAAATTTCATGCTTTCATTGTTTTTCTCTGCTGAGTAGTACTCCATTGTGTATATGTACCACATTTTTTTCATCCATTCTTCCGTTGATGGGCATCTAGGTTGTTTCCAGGTTCTGGCTATTACAAATAGTGCTGCTATGAACATAGCTGAGCATGTATCTTTATGGTATGTATCAGCATTCTTTGGGTATATGCCCAAGAGTGGGATGGCTGGGTCTTGAGGTAGTTTGATTCCTAATTTTCTGAGAAACCGCCATACTGATTTCCATAGTGGTTGTATATGTACCACATTTTATTTGTCCATTCTTCAGTTGAGGGGCATCTAGGTTGTATCCATGTTCTGGCTATTACAAATAATGCTGCTATGGACATAGCTGAGCATGTGTCCTTGTGGTATGACTGAGCATTCCTTGTGTATATGCACAAGAGTGGTATAGCTGGGTCTTGAGGTAGATTGACTCCCAATTTTCTGAGAAACCTCCATACTGATTTCCAAAGTGGCTGTACAAGTTTGCATTCCCACCAACAGTGGAGGAATGTTCCCCTCCCTCCACATTTTCTCGAAAATAAGCTGTCTTCATTGTTTTTGTTCTTAGCCATTCTGACAGTTGTAAGATGCTATTTCATAGTCCTTGTGATTTGCATTTCCCTGATGACTAAGGATGTTGAGCAATTCCTTGAATGTCTTTCAGCCATTTGAGATTTTTCCATTGAGGACTTCTTTGTCAAAAATTAGGTGTTCATACCTGTACGGATTAATGTCAGGGTCTTCAATTTGATTCCATTGCTCCACATGTTGTTGTTTTTATGCCAGTACCAAACTTTTTTTTATTACTATAGCTCTATTGTAGTGCTTGAAGTCAGGGATCATGATGCCTCCAGAGGTTGCTATGTTGTACAGGATTCTTTTAGCTATCCTGGATTTTTGTGTTTCATTGTGAGAGTGGCATGTACAATGTGATCGTGCACAGGGTCCTTTTTCCTGGTTATATATATATATGTATTTCATAGTCAATTGATTGGCCACCTTTCATTTCTATGTCTTGCCTACTTGTTCTGTCTAGGACTCCTAAGGGAATACAGAACAGATTTGGCCACAGTAGCATCCTGGTATTGATCCTGGTGTTTGAGTGAAAGTTGTCAGTGTCCCCACCTAATACTGAGTCTACTGTGGGTTTCCACATGGCCCCTCCTGCATGGCCTACCCTCTATACCTAGTTTGGCTAGTTTCATCATTAAAACTCTGCACTTTGTCACATGTCTTTATTGATTCAGGTATGTGTTATACATGGAATCAGTTTTGTGTCTCTTCAGGCTTCCATCTCATTAGGTTATGGGCTTTCAGGAATTTGCTTCATCTAGCTCACTCAACAGTTTGCACATAGCTATTGAATACTAATGGAATTCTTAATATTCTGAAGAATAGGCAGTAAGGTCTCAAATTTCACTTCTAGTATTAGTATTATTAATCTTTCTGTTGGTTTCATTTTTTTTTGAGACAAGGTTTCTGTGTAGGTCTTGCTTTCCTAGATCTGGCTCTGTAGACTGGGCTGCTCTTAAACTCAGAGAACCACCTCCTTATGCCTCCTAAGTGCTGTAATTAAAGGTGTGTGTGACCACCACATAGCCAATAATGTTAATCTGTAAAAAAACAAAGTTAATGTAATTAATGTAATTAAAGGTCATCAATACCATTAAAAACTTGAAAGAATAATCTTTTAATTCTTTAATTTTCTCTACTGTTTTTCTTTATTTGTATCATTATTTTTACCAATCAAACTTAGAGAGAGACAATGGAGGAACAATGCCTCCTGGCTTGTTCTCCATCATTCCCTCAGGTATCTTTTCCTAGTATATCCCAGTATGACCTGCTTAGTAATGTTACCATCCACAGTGGGAGGTGCCCTCACATGACTATCAATAATTAAATTAATGCTGTATAGATGTACCTACAAAGCATGCTGATGGAGGAAATTTCTTGAGGTTCCCCAGATATCTCTAGCTTGTCAGGTGACACACACTAACTAGCACACCTGTTATGCAATATCGGCCATCAGGTCATTTTTAGAAAGTTCTTGCTTCTAGTTTTTGGAGGTTGGATCGTCAGTTTCTACTTGAACTTCAAGACAGCTGTCTATACGGTTAATGTGTCTAAGAGAAGGGGTGTTAACATGTAAGTTCAAAGGTAGTTCTGTTGTAAATATTACCTTGTTCCTTCACATTCCTAGATCATTCCTATATTTACTCTTCATCCTTAGGGAACCAGTGGCTCATGTCATGGCTCATGTTGTGGTCCTGCTGGACCACTGAGCTGAAAGGAAGCCTGTTCCTGGTATCTTGTCTGAGGTTTCTTTTTACATGTCAAGTCTGTAGGACAGACTGTGAGGCTTCCCAGTGAAGTGCAATGGAACTCTCATTACCAACTATCTGTAGGACGGCCTTAGACAGCAAAGCCTTGAAGAGCTTTGGTCCAAGCTAAGCAGTTGAGGACAGTACATCTGGAGGGACACAGCACTTCATCCTACAAGTCAGTCTTTGCTCTGTCTACCATCAAGCTCTGTAGCTCAGCTCACACATGAAAAGTCTGTGTTCGTCCCCTACTGTAAGGAGTCCCCACTATCTCTGATCTCTTAGATCTTCTTGCACCTGACTATGATTCATTTTCTTATATATTTTCTTCTGATTTTGGTTGCCAGGGAGGTTAATGACTAACACCCATGGAAACATGTCTTTGCAAGGGTCAGAGGTCCCACACAGGGCTATCTTCTCTCTGTTGTCTGCACAGCACTGTTTGACCTAACTACAATCATCAACTCCAGCCCAGTGGAGAGAAAGAACATGGTAGCTTTAACACCTAGATCTGAGATTCAGGATATATCCCACCCTGTGGTAGATAAACCCACAGACAAGTGTTTCTTTCAGCATCCTCCAAGATGCTTCTTTTTGCACTGGTGGAGGCCACCAATGGAACCCAAAACTTGTCCAAATGTGAAGAACAATGAAACACCACAGCGTCCCCAGCCCAAATTGATCTTTGAATATAATGTAATCCTCTTGTTTTAGGCTCAGGGCACATCTCTGAAGAAGAGGTGGTGAAATTTAAGAGTCGGAGAACCATGTCATGTCATGTGAGATTGTGTCTTCTATATATGCCAGGGAAGCTGCATCCAAGAAATGTCAACCATGTGTCCATCTAAACAGACCTGAAAATGACAACACCAATTGAAATGGCAGCATGGATGGAGATGGTTCCTCCCCTGAATGAAGAGCTGTAGGCAATTAAGTATTGAGTATTGAGAGAGGGAGATTAAGTATTTCCAGGGATGATCCTCTAGTGTGTCATCCAATCCCAGTTGTTCTGATGTAAACACATATAGAGATGAACAACACTAAATGCCCAGATGATGTTCTTTACATATTTATATAGAGACATATATGTAGTTGCTTTGGGATATATTTCTGTGTGCTGTGAATATGTATTTGTAGTTGATATTAAGCCTCTCAATGATTATTTTAAAAGTGACTGTGGAACTGGGTGGGACAGAATAGCCTATATTTACAAATGGCAACCCACATGGGGCAGGAATTCCCACATAAGACCAAAGAAAGCTTTAAAAATGTTCTAGAACACATAAATGGAGCAACAACAACAACAACAACAACCCCCCAAAAAAACCCAGCTTCCTAGTTTCTTATGCAGGCCACAGTACAGAGATGCTGCAGCATTTTAGCTTCAGCATAACATGACAGATTCCTGCCTACGTACGCAGAGGTGTCTCCAAACCACGCAGCATGCTGCATGGTGGATTTATCATTTACTCATACAGACAAAAAAAAAAGGTTTGTGGGCCAGCTTCATGCTACCTGATGGCATCATGGACCTCAGAGTTAGGGGGAATAAGTGCAACTCTCCTGGATACCTCTGCCATGTTAGGAAGCTGAGCAGGGCAGAGCCAATAGCCAAAGCCACAACTTTGGTCCTTGCCTCCTTAGCAGTTTAAAGCAGTGATAAGAAAAAGATTATAGATATACAATAAAACAGATTCAGAAGGAAACATCCTCTAAATGGGTCACCTTATTTTAAAAAATGTGTGCAGACTTGAGAGAAAAAAGAGAAAGTATAGAAAGTCATAAAAAGATATATAGTTTTAAAATAATAAAATAAATTCATTAAAAAGGAAATAAAATAATATAAAAAAGCTAAATAAAGATGGAAATACATAGACAGTTTAGATTCTGTATATTATTATGATGTCTTGGGATTTTTAACTGCTATGAGGCATTTAGTTGTAGAGGCTGCTGGATTAAACCAACCTGTACATTTTGGAAAAATCTTGTTTGCAATGTTTAAGTCAGAAGATATGTTACTTTGAAAAAAGAGGTTCTGTTTTTGTTTACACAGGAAATGAGAAACTATATATTTATTATGGATTAAGAAAAAATCAGATTTTATTTGGGAAGACCCCATGAAATCTTAAATACAGACATGAGAAAATAAACCTAAAGTAACTATAAGACATGTAACATATATTTTACCTGCCTCAATATAATACAAAAATTATCTTTGACTGGTTTGTATACAATACAGTTTATATTTATACTGATGCAGATACATATGCTACCTTTAGAAGTTTCTATATTTTCAGAACAAGTGGACCGGACACCAATAAAACAGATGTCCCAGATGATCCAACAATTCAATACACCTCACTTACAGTTTCTTCTGAGTTCTGCATCCAAAACAGTTTCAATGCTTCTGGCTGAGATCGACCAGCAGCACAAAATACCCCATTCAGGACTTTACCATAATTGTAAATTTTCTCAGGGTCCCCATAAGATTACCAACACCAGCCTGGCGGTGGTGGCGCACGTCTTTAATCCCAGCACTCGGGAGGCAGAGCCAGGCGGATCTCTGTGAGTTCGAGGCCAGCCTGGGCTACCAAGTGAGTCCCAGGAAAGGCGCAAAGCTACACAGAGAAACCCTGTCTCAAAAAAACAAAAAAAAAAAAAAGATTACCAACACCCACAATCAGCAGGAAGGAGTCATGGGAACTACACCCAAATTCCCAAAATATTGTTTATGAATGTTTGTTTTCATTGAAGGGGGGGGTTGGTTATAAATGGTTAATGGTCACAGTCAGTATCTTTCTAAAGAAGAAAAGGGGATATGATATAGAAATGATGGGTAAAAGAGTAGATTATCATGATTTAAGAAAGGGTAGACTATTGAATCTACTTTAATCTTAAAAACAACTGTTAATCTCAAAATATTTTACATTGGTATGGATTTTAGTTTATTGACATAAATTTAAAGTCAATTTTGTTATACTGTCTGTATATTTCTACTTTTTTTTAAGATACTATACCTATGCAGTTTTAAAATATATAATCTAAAGTTCTAATATTTGAAAACTATTATTATACACTATTTAAGATATTCAAGAAATATCAGCAGTTAGTTGTCTATCATCATCAAATTTATAGATAGTTAAGTATGTTTTCACAATCATATAGAGATATATTTTAGATAGATGGTCTTCAAATACTTCAAAGACCTATAGAATATGGCATTTAAAGTGAAAACCAGGCCGGGCGCTGGTGCCACACGCCTTTAATCCCAGCACTTGGGAGGCAGAGGCAGGAGGATCTGTGAGTTCGAGGCCAGACTGGCCTCCAAAGTGAGTTCCAGGAAAGGTGCAAAGCTACACAGAGAAACCCTGCCTTGAAAAACCAAAAAAAAAAAAAAAAATGAAAACCAGAGACATAAACCCAACCTGCCCAGATTAGGAACAGGTAAAGCCCCATCTCTGGACTGGGCAGACCAGTTCCCTAGCCCCTAGGCCCTGGGGGCACATCCTGTACCCCTCCCCCAAGCCACTGGAGCCCCAGAGTTGGGCTAGCTGACCCTTCCCCTGCCCCCCTCACCAATAAAACAGCCCCCTGTGACACTAGTGAAAACCAGGCAAAAGACCAATCTGCCTAGATTGGGAATAGGTAAGGCCCCATCTCTGAACTGATAACACCAGGTCTCTAGTCCCAAGCCCTGGGGGCACATCCTGTACCCCTTCCCCCACTTCATTGGAGCCCCAGAGAGTGGCTAGCTGCCCTTTCTGCAGCCCCCTCACCAAGAAAACAGCCCCCAGGAACACAAGTGAAAACTGGAGACATAAGCACACCCTACACCAATTGAGAACATGTAACCAAACGTCATAAACAATGACAATATCCAAAACTTATTAAACACCAAAAACCTCCCATCCAACCTCTTGGGAATGTGGGTGTCATTTTCTTAAAATTACTTCCTGCTTTCTGGGGGTGAAGACATCTTTAAGGGATCCTGAAAAGAAAAGTTTTTGGGTTAATTGTCAAGTCCTGTATCATTTGTCCAGTCACTGCATAATGAGAAAGTGCAGGGCTTGTTTCTAGTCCTTGTTTAAGTAGTCTGTCAGGCTGGATCATCTCAGCTTGCCATCTCAAAATTGTTCTGAGTAGTTTGTAGTCCAAAGTCGATCTTTCCATGGTGTTAATAGATTTATCATAGTCTGTGTGGAATCGTCATTGTGGGATCCCATCAGCTTTTTAAAGATTTCAAAGTTGCTGTTAAGCATGGTCATGATTCCCTGCAGACTTTTCTTTTTGTCTCCTCTGTGGTTTGAAGTAATCACAGTCTGATAAATGTCGGTCTCTGAGATCCATGAACATTCTTCCCTAGAAGAGAAAATCATGACAGCAATTTCTCCCCACCATTTGTCTTGCCAAACATTTCCAAACTGACCTTTGTTGATGCTTTCTTGTAACATGATGGTCCTGGCAATTCTCTGAACAAGCAGCAGTAAACACTTCGTCCCAGGTAGCAGCATCACCGCAGTCACCAACAGGATGAGAAGCAGCCAGCAACTGGGAGCGGCAGTGGCTGCATCCATGATTCCACTGCCACCTTTGTGGTTGATCCTCAGCCAAAGCTTCTCCTTAGCCAGATTCCTAGGCCGGCTTCAAACTCAGGATCCTCATGCCTCTGCCTCCTTCAGTAAATCCAGCCAGTGTGCTTCATCAAACTGGCTCAAAGTAACTCGGGTCTGAGCAGGGGCCCACAAGGCCACAGGCAAGCAGCTTTTTTGTGAATTCATACTATGAACGTTGGGAGTCAGATGTAGCAGAAATCATAGGTCTTATTAATAAAATCAAACCTGAGGCCAGTTATTGGGGTGAACACTGGAAGATCAGAGAGACAGAACAAGCCACAGCTAACATCACCTTGCCTGTTCCTCAGCTGATCTTGCGTCCTCAGACTGGAAACCTCTGAGTCCTCATATCTGAATGGATCTCAGCTGAACTGGTGCTAGAAGCCTAAAAGATTAACCAGCCAAATGTTTGTACTTTCTAGTCTTCACGCCTTATATATCTTTCTGGTTTTGCCATCACTCCCTGGGATTAAAGGCTCACTTCTTGAGATTAAAGGCATGTGTCACCATGCCTGGCTCTTTCCAATGTGGCCTTGAACTCACCACCACGTAGGAAGAACCACTTCTATCTGGATCTTGAGGCAAGAAGACTCACTCCTTTATGCTGGGCGTTGAGGCAGGAAAACACCTTTTTAATTGGGTCATACTTTCTGCTGAAAGCTTGTAAAGACACACTAAAGATAAAGTCTTTGTGCTTTGCCTTCTTGCTCTTACCTTCCTAGCATGTTTGCCTGCTTGTTCACCTTCACTGGCATTAGAGCCTACTCCTTTTGGATTCCAGCATCTACTGAAGACCAGCTGAGATATCCAGCCTCATTGACTGAGCATCCTTTGGATGTATGGAATTTCTGTTCATAGCCATCCATTGTTGGATTAGCAAGAATACAGACAGCCTGTACATCATTCTAATAATTACACATACACACACACACACACACACACACACACACACACACACACACACACACTGAGAGAGAGTCTCATTCCCTTTGTTCTAGTGTGGGAAAGTGTGGTAACCACCTCTGGTTGTCTTTATAGTGTCTCCCTCTCTGTGTCTCTGTGTTGCTAAGTATCTGTCTCTTATTCTCATTCTTTCTCAGTCTCACTCTCTCCATCTCTTTCTCTGTCTCTCCCTATGTGTTTGTGTAGAAGAATTTCTAAAATGGTCTTATTATATAAAACCACCCAGCCAATACAGGGGTGAAAGCATTAGATCAGGAAAATAGGGAAAGCCACCAGCCAACCTTACCTCACCAACTCTGCAGATTCCAAATGCAAGTTACTTCTTGTCTGCCCGTGCCTTTATAACCTTGCTTTTCTGCCCTCTCATTGGCCCTCTTAGTCCAGTTCCCTCACTTCCAATTCCTACACAGCTCAGTCACCCTCTGTCTGTCTGTACAGACCTCTAGGTCTCTATGGTTGGTACTGGGAATAAAGGCATGTGTCACCATGCTTGGCTCTGTTCCCTACCTTGAACACACAGAGACCCTGCCTGCTAAGTGATAGGATTAAGGATGTGCATTCTCTGACTTCTATGTTTACTATAGTGGCTGGCTTTCCTCTGATCTCAAGGCAAACTTAATTAAAGCACAAATAAAATATCACCACATTTCCCCTTTTTTGTCTAAAAAAATTATAACTAATATGAGAAAGACTATATACATTAGTACAATAACTATATACAATATAAACAAGCAAAATATACATCAACAATGTGTAGTCCATTTGCATTCGACAAATTCATAGAAATGGCTTCTTTATCTATCTTATTTTGTTGAGTCCAAAATGTACCTAATTCACTTTCTATTCTATCTTGTATTACCAATAGAAAAGCATCTTATGGTGTCTTTGAAATCTATAAACTTACACCTCCTTAGTGAAATTCTTTTCTGAAATTTCTTAACAAGGAAAACTGTAACCATAAATATCTCATCTTCAACTCCCTCAGAGACCCGAGAAGGAAATAATATTAACTAGTAAAACAGGAAGTGCAAACAAGTAACTTCTAAAAAATGAGTTACTACAAAAACAGCCAACTGCCTGAACAGTCACCTGAGGTTTCTATGCACCTTGGAGCATCATCTTTGGCCTACAGGTTTAGCATGTCTGACAGACTCATTTGTGAAGTGGGATGTACACAAGGCCTACAGCTCGATCTCACATTGGGTTTGAGTATTCCATGTACCAGATAAACGTGAATTCTGCCAGTATCTTGTCATGATTCAGGATTTTAAATTCTGGAAATTGCTGGTGTATTTGGAATTCAGCTTCCCTGGCTTGTGGGTGACTTCATCTCCTTTATTAAATGCCAGTCTACCTTTGAGAGGTTAGACTCTATCAGCCTAGTTCCTCTTTCAAGAATAAATATTTCAGCTACTGTTCCACTAAACACCAGAAGCCATCGGTCCACTGCCTGTTTAGATGTCTTCAAAGAAAGGGACACTGTACCTTTTCCAGATTGCAAAGCCACTTCAGCAATGGTGCCACATTGTCCTGGCCTCAGGGGACACCTGGTGCCAAAGCTGCAACCACTCTTATCTTGGCAAGGATTGGTAATCCTTTGTTTTGTTTACTTTTTGTCCATTTTGGATAGCATACTGTCAGCAGTCAATGCAAGGGCACTTACTTGCACAGGGGCTAACATTTGCAATAATGAAAGTTATCTCTTTATATAGCTTTTTCAATGGCCATATCTTCTCTGAAGTAGACTGTTGCTGCTAGGAGCAGAAATGTCTCATAGTCATTATAAAAGAAATAAAATCTGTGTTACCAAAACATTTTAAATGCCTTATTCTGTAGATCTCCAAAGGGTTTGAAGATGACCTGTCTATCAAAAATTTATCACTGCTTGGCCTTGAAAACATACCTAATATGATTACAAGTTTGATTGTAATGTCTAACTACTATCTTTCCTTTCTTTATATTCTGATATTTGGTAATAATAACATCCAAGGATTAGCAAACTGCATTACATTGTTAAAGAAACTGTATAGCTACAATATCCTGACAAGATTAGAAATATATGTAGAGCGTTTTCTTCTAACAATATAAATCTCAATAGATATATATATATAATTTGTATACAATATATAAAATCCAATCCAATGTATTTAAAACTAGTAGTTGGCTTTTAAAAGTAGATTCAATAATATAACTTTTTGTCTATATCATATCTATATCCTGTACTTTTTTTCTTTTCGGAGTAGATTCAATAATCTACCCTTTATTCTATCATTTCTATATCTTTTTTTCAGAGTAGATTCAATAATCTACCTCTTATCTATATCCTCTTTTTTCTTTTTTTTCAAATAAGAATCTAAAATATAATCTCCTTTATTTAACCTCTTTCTTGGCCATTAACAATAACAACTTATAACCAACCATCCTTAACAATGACAACTATCCCAAACCCAAAACACATTGAAAAACCAAAAACCACCCATCCCATCTATTGGGTATATGGGCGTTGTGTTCTTGAAATTACATTCTGCTCTCTTTGGTGAAGACGTCTTTAGAGGATGATGAAAAGACAAATTTGGGGTTAATTGTCAAGTTCTGGAGTGGTAGATGTATCATTTGTGGTCCAGTCTCTGCATAATGCAAAAGTGCAGGGCGCCTTATCTCAAATCTTTGTTCAAATAGTCTGTGAGGCTGGATCATCTCAGCTAGCCATCTCGAAATTGTTCTGAGCAGCAGTTTGTAGTCCAAAGCTGATCTTTGGGTGATGATGTCAGCTTAGTGGTATTATTATTGTCCATGTGGACCCTTCATAGTAGGACTCCATCATCTTTTTGGAGACTTCAAATTTGCTGTTAGACCTGGGCATGATTCCATACATAAACCTGATAGAAACATCAACACAAAAAACATGTATAGGCAACTAAATGAAGCCTTTTTAATCACTAGAATTAGTTCATACACTATATGACAATTAAATCATACAAAGGCTTAATATATATGTATATGTATATATATATATATAAATCTTATAATTTTTGTTGTAAAATTCATACCTTAATAAAAGTTTAAAGAATAGAAACTGAACCAAAGATTTGAGATTAATGGCAATAAAATAGTTCCTTAATTTTTTGGTTTTCTTCTGTCCCATATCAGATGGCTCTTTTTTCTGACATGATACACAGATTTTGCATTTTCCTTTTACCAACATGCTTGGGTTTAGAGAAGGAGAGAGCCATTCTCCATTCCAAAAACAGCTTTAATTTTTAATTGAACTGGGGCTACATAAAGTGCATTTGTGTTAAATGTATGTAGAGAAAAGCAGAAATAATCATTTAGGAAGATTTATGAAATTTTATATGTGATATACCAATAGGCCAATTTACTCCTTTTCTTGGGACATTTTTTTTCTAGAGGATATGTCTTATTTGTCCAGTGTTCTTCAGATTCCTCAGTCTTCATTCTCCTGAAAGACAAAAACAAAAACCCTGCTGGACTCATAGGAGAAGCGTGCCATGGCCAGCTGCTTCACTGTCCAAAATATGTGTGAGATATCACCAGATCCCATGGGGAAGTACAGCTCAGACTACAAAATCCATCACCTCCACAGCACCAGCTGCCAAAATTAAAACAACAGCATAATAAATCAATTATGTTCTCCCCCTACTGTTTTGCTTGCTTTATTCTGGTTCTGGCTAACTCTTCTTTTTAACAGAATTGTATGAATTCAGAATATGCAATCTGTGCTTGAGAGCTACCCTAGAAAGGCTCCATGGTACAGTGGGTCCCCAAACACCCAGGGAAATTGAAAGCCTGACAATCCAGACTTTCTATTGGATTACATCCATGTCCTAGCAGTGTTCTCTGGTAATTACCCTACATTTAGGAAGGTTCCACTGAGTTCCCAGAGACCAGAAATAGATACAGTGTGGGACTCAGAGCCCCTTGATGTAGGGATGGGTATGGAGAACAAGACTGTCTTAGGGTGTGGTCCTCCTGAGTTCCAGGCTCTCAAGACATCCTTTGCTTAATTGCTGCATTACACTTCAGAGGAATCTATCATTTCCACAAATGAAGGAAACAGTTTAGGAGTTGTTTGGCTCTCAAGTCTTGAGGAATGTCTGGTAAAGGCACTTTCTCTGTGGTCAAACAAGAGTTGTGTGCATGGTGCCACTATCCATGGTTAAGAATTTGTGTGAGACTTCACCTGATTCTCCTTGTATGTTCATGTGTATGAACATGTGTTGGGTAATCCTTTGGTCTAGAGTGTGTGTGTGTGTGTGTGTGTGTGTGTGTGTGTGTGTGTGTGTGTGTGTGTTTCAGTTTGGTTCTGTCAATTTTTTTTCCTTTAATGAACAGTTTCCCTCTCACGTAGTTGAGATTAATCAAAATCAAGGGACCAAAAATATTGATTGATTTTTTTTCCTGAATTGACAGTTAAGTAATGTTGGAGCCAGACTTACAGGAAAGCCATGAGAATGGCTGAGCTGATTGAATCTGTACTTATTTGTGTCCTCTAGGCTTAGAGAGTCTCAACAAGACAGGACTAACTGGAGCGAGATGAGATGTAGCTGTTGTGCCCGAATCTCAAGACCCCAGAGCAAGACCACCACAGAGCTGATATCCAATGTGAAACACACAGGGGTTTAAGAATTACAAGCAAGCTAGGGCTTGGTCTGTGTCCAACTCTCTGACACAGGGGCTGGAAGGAGGACATCCCTGAGCTCTCAGAATGGAGTTTTTTAAGGGAAAATTTGCAAGCAGGGTGTTAAAAGGCTTTGTGTCATAGGACTAGGTCAGGATGTGTAACCTTTGAGCTCTCTGGTTGGGGTCCAGAGGAATTTTCCAACAACGTTTATCAGAAGGACATTTGGAGCCTGCAGATGTTGTTTATCAGGATTGCTTTATGCTAGTGTTCTGCCAGGGAGGTTGGCTGGCCTAGAACATAATGGTACCCAACAGGTTGGCAAGAGTTTCCACCTAAAACCTGAGAAAAAAGATTCGAAAATGGAGCTAAAAACAGCTTCCTAGTTGTCTCTCTCAAGTTAGTGGCAGCTTGTGGGTTTGAGGTACTCCATGGGGGTTTCGTGGCATGCAGGCTTGACCTATGCTATGTTACACAGAGGTGCCTCCAAGCTGTGCACTATGCTGTGTATTGGATATAGTTTCTGCTAGTTAAGAAGAAGAAGAAGAAGAAGAAGAAGAAGAAGAAGAAGAAGAAGAAGAAGAAGAAGAAGAAGAAGAAGTTGTTTCTGGCCTACATGCTGCTTTGATGGAAGCATAGAACCACTGTTTCTAAGAGTTGATGGTGGGTCCCAGAGCTGGTGGTAAATGTACCACAGCTATGTTGGGAAGCTGAAGTGGGCAGAGCCACCAGCCAAAGCTGCCATTTGAGTCCTAGTAATGCTGAAGTTTAAAAACATTAGATTCACAATAAGACATATTCAGATGAAACAAGACTTTAAATGCTTTACGAGGTGTGTAAAAATGTATGTGGCTTGAAAGAGAGATCAAAAGGAACATATACAGTTATATAAAGTAATAGTTCTTAAAAATAAAGTCTTTAAAGAGACAATAAAGGTAGTATTAAAAAAAGCCATGTGAACATGGATATTACACAGAGAATCTAGATTGTGTTGTCTTTAGGACTTTTAAATTCAGAAAAAAACATTTGATAGTAAAAGCTGTTGAGTTAAGCCAATATGTACGTTTTAAAGGTACCTTGACTCCAATATTTGAATATAAGAATATGTTGCTTTGGAAAGGAGGCTCTGCTTTTGTTTCCACAGAAAGCAAGAGGCTATGGATTTATTCCAGATTAAGATTCATCAAGTTTGACCAGCCAATACCCCCTGAAATATCCCCAATGACACCATGGCCCAGATGATCTGACATCCAGACCCCCTCAGCCTCTAGGTCTGGAATAAAGGAATGTGTCTACCTTCCTTAAAAGTCCCTATTTTCAAATAGGAGGTTTCCCTACTTTCATCTTAATAATTTCTGACAGTTGTGCTCTCCATTTTGTAGTTTTGTAAATTCCAGATAGAGTCAAGTTGAGAACCAAGTTTAGCCATCACAAGCGTGTTTTATTTCTTATGGTTAGTCTTCCATCAAAGAGGGATCATGTCACATTTTCACAGCTACTATTTACTCTTGTATGTTGTTTCAATACTTGCTGCTATAAACACCATCAAGGAAGGGGTGTTTTACTTAACTTGTCAGAGGTCTTAATTTTCACAAGATGGATGGCAGGTAAAGAGCTCATACATGGTGAGTGGGAAGCAGAACCAGGAGCCTCTGAAGGTGGCTCTCTTCTTCCCTGCATTTGAATGCATCCAGACCCACAGTTCCAGGATGACTCCAGGAAACTTTAGTGGTGGTCTTTCCCAACATCTCAGATAATCCTACTTGGAAATACTCTTCCAGATCCTTCTAAGTACACTAAGATAAACACATCAGAAAGAATAGGTCCCACTGACCAAAATGAAATCAAGATCACACATGTAATTTAAACAGATCATGAAAAGCTAATAAAAGAGCATAATCACTAAAAGGCTCCCCACAAAAAAAAAAACCCAAGACCAGAGAGTTTGAGGGAAGCAGTATCTGAAACTCTGACCCCAAACTCATATAAAGAAGAGTCACTGCTATTACTAGTTAGCCACCGCCAAAATTTCTTAAGAGGATCCAGAATGAAATCAGAGAAAGAAACACAGAAAAAAAAAAAACTTCAAAGTAGCCTCAAATAGTATAAAATATCTTATGGAAAACAATAACAAAGCAAGTGAAAGACTTGTATAATCAAAACTTCAAGTCTTTGAGGAAGAAAGTGAAGAAGATATCAGAAAATGAAAAAAATCTCCCGTGCTCATTGGTCAGTAGGATTAATATCTAAAAATAGCAGTCTACAGATTCAAAGCATTCTGCTTCAAAATCTCAACACAATTTTTTAAAGATCATTCTCACCTTCATATGAAAATACAAAAAGCCATTTGAGTCATAACATTGGTTAAGTCCCTTATTTCTCTGTTAAGTTTCGATTTAGCAAATCTGTCCAGTGGTGAGAGTGGGGTGTTGGAGTCTCCCACTATTGATGTGTGGGCTTTATGTGTGATTTAAACTTTACTAGTGTTTTCTTAACATATGGGGTGCCCTTGTGTTTGGAACAAAAATGTTCAGAATTGAAACTTCATCTTGGTTCATCTATGCTGTGATGCATATGTAATGTCCTTACATACGCATCTTTTGAATGATTTTAGATTGAAGTCTATTTTGCTGAACATTAGGATAGCTACACCAGCTTGCTTCTTAAGACCATTGAATTGGAAAGACTTCTCCTAGCCAGATCTGGTAGGTTTCTACCACATCTTCAAAAAAGAGATAATACCAATACTCTTTAAATTGCTCCACACAATAGAAACAGAAGGAATGTTACCAAACTCCTTCTATGACGCTACAATTACCTCGATTTCCAAGCCAAACAAAGTGCACTACAAACCAAGAGAACTACAGACCAATCTCCCTCATGAACATTGATGCAAAAATATTCAATAAAATATCAACAAACAGACTACAAGAATACATCAACACAATTATCCACTATGATCAAGTAAGCTTCATCCCAGAGATGCAAGGGCGGTACAACATACAAAAGTCTGTCAATGTAATACACCATATAAACAAACTGAAAGAAAAAAATCTTCATCATCATCTCAGTAGATGCTGAAAAGGCCTTTGACAAAATCCAACACCCCTTCATGATAAAGGTCTTGGAGAGATCAGGAATACAGGGAACATACCTAAGCATAACAAAGGCAATTTACAGCAAGCCAACAGCCAACATCAAAGAAAATGGAGAGAACCTCAAAGTGATTCCACTAAAATCAGGAACAAGACAAGGCTGTCCATTCTCCTCATAATTATTCATTATAGTACTTGAAGTTCTAGCCAGAGCAATAAGACAACAAAAGGAGATCAAGGGGATACAAATTGGAAAGGAAGAAGTCAAGCTTTTACTATTTGCAGATGACATGATAGCATACATAAATGACCCCAAAAATTCAACCAAGGAACTCATACAGCTTATAAACAACTTCAGTAATGTAGCAGGATGCTAGATTAATTTAAAATAATCAGTAGTCCTCCTATATTCAAATGACAAATGGGCTGAGAAAGGAATCAGAGAAACATCACCCTTTACATGATATTAAATACCTTGGGGTAACACTAACCAAGCAAGTGAAGGAACTATAAGACAAGTCCCTGAAAAAAGAAATTGAAGAAGATGTCAAAAAATGGAAAGATCTCCCATGCTCATGGATAGGCAGGATTAACATAGTAAAAATGGCAATCTTACCAAAAGCAATTTACAGATTCCATGCAATCCCCATCAAAATTCCAACACAATTCTTCACTGACCTGGAAGGAACAATACCCAACTTCATATTTAAAAACAAAAAACTCAGGATAGCCAAAAGAATCCTATACAATAAAACTACCTCCTGCATTTTTGGGGGTGTAAAAATCCCACTTCTTCTATATTCCTGGCTATCCTCTCAAACCTGAGATTAGGGAGAAAACCTATTATGGCAGAAAATAAAGCGTATTTAATTTGACTCAAAATAAATTGATTGGTGGTTTACTTTCTTTCAGTGGGAATATCACTACACACCCTGACGTCTTTTATGGATTTATGATATATTTCCTCATTCCTGGTATGTCTGTACTTTTTCTCATCTCTCTGCATTATGTTGTGACAGTCACCCATCATATTTAATCATAGGAAAATGTGGCACCATGAGGACCCCTATACGATTTCTTTTCTGAATGCCATAATCTTTCTTACCTCCATTGTGGAGAAACCATGTAATTACCTGATGTTTATCTTGGTCATTCATCCCTCCAACACTGTTATTTCCTTCTTGGCTTTGGATTAAGGACAGCCAAAGCTCAAAGTAGCTTGGGAGAAGTCTGAGCTTCCAGTTCAATGATCTGTTTGTTGTAGCTCCAGTCAGGAGCACTGCCCCACACCACCAATCACACTGGAATGCAAATTTTCAAGCAAAAAACTTAAGGTCATGTAAAAAGAAAGCAAACATTTTTCCCAAGAGGTCACTAGGGGTGATAGTGAGTGGTACTATTCTCTTTTCTAACACCTGGTGCCTGCACCCATGGATCTCGGCTATGGAGAAATCTGCCTCCCGGATAATACTACTCCAGCTCTCAGGGTTGTTGTTACTTCATTGGCTCCATAACTATGTCTTCTAAACGTCACTAGAGAAGCTTCGGGATGTTGGTGAATCTGCACCAAGCAGTGGATTCCATGATTGTGGGCCACAGGTTCACTTGTCTCTCTGTGAATTTAATCTTTGTCAGAAGCTATACCATGCGGAATAACATGATGGTTAAAAAGAAATTCTGAAGCCGGGCAGTGTTGGTGAAAGCCTTTAATCCCAGCACTTAGGAGGCGGAGGCAGGCGGATCTCTGTGAGTTCAAGGCCAGCCTGGGCAACCAAGTGAGTTCCAGGAAAGGCGCAAAGCTACATAGAGAAACCCTGTCTCGAAGAAAAAAAAAAAAAAAAGAAAAGAAATTCTGTTAGTTCCTGTGTGATAGTTTAGGTAAAATCATTACAGGTGGGAAGTGCAAATCTATATCTAGACTAAGAATCTGCTCCAGTAAGGATGAGGTATTGTCCATTCCACAGAGAAAAAGGTCCAATGTAGTCATCCTGTCATGAATTTGTTGGATGGTTAGCCTGGGGAATGTGACATCTCTGGGTCTCTGTGTTGGTCTTTGCTGTTGGCGGATCTGACATTCAGCAGCAGCTGTAAGCAGGTAAGTCTTGATGAGTGGATATCTATGTTGTTGATCTCAAGTATAACCCCCACCTCAGGTAGAACAGCTACTGTGATCATGGGCAATGGGGCAATACCAAAAGTGACTTGGGAAAGAGACTGACAGTCCATGGTATGGGTCATCATGTCTAATTAATTATTGACCTCCTCCTCTGCCTAAATCACCTTTCATGGCAGTTTACAGAGGACAAAGGATCTTCACATTCTTTGCTCCTTTGCAGATCTGTCCAAATACTTCTCCCCCAAATGTCTTTCTAATTTGTCCTTATTTCCTTATTTGTTTTTATGTTTTCTTCTCTCATACAATGCCATCTGTCCATAGTCTCCCCTCCTTCCCTCCACAGAGATGTACTACTACCCTATTTCCCTTCAGAAAAGCACAGTTTTCTTGGGGATATCAACTGAACACAACATACTAAGATGTAACAATAGTAGTCACAAATCCTCATATCAAGGCTAGAGAAGCCAACCTAGAAGGAAGAAAAGTTGCCAAGATCAGACAAAAAGGTCAGAGACTCCTCATACTCCCCTTCTTAGGTGTCCCACTGACCACTGCGCTAAACCACAGCCTGTATGCAGAGGACTTAATACAGACCCATGCAGGCTGTGTGATTGCCCCTTCGGGCTCTGGGAGACAAAATGAGCTCTATTCAGATGAATCTGTATGCTCTGTTCACCTAGTGTCTTTGAACCCTCCTATAATCCTGCCTTACCTTGTTCCTTGAGATTTTTCCTGAGCTCTGCCTAATGTTTGGTTGTGGATCTCAGTATCTGCTACCATCAGCTGCTAGAGAAAGCATAACTGATGTCCATTGGACTAGACCCAATCTCTGAGTGAAACAGAATTTCTGTAGTTATTGTCTGATAGTTTTTGTATGAGTGTGGCAGTAAGGCCCTGCATAAACTTCCACAGATGAACAGAGCTAGATGGACTAATATGGGATTCTTCAAACAAAAACAACACTGGAATCCACAAACTGATTTTAAAATTTTAATTCATTTGACATTTTATTAAAATAGGTATTGTTTACGGTGATGGATGTGACGATGGAGACAAGAGGAGGACTGAACAAGGGTCCTCTGCAAGAGCAAAAATTGCTTTTGCAACTGACTCATCTCTTTAGTCCCACACACTGAGTTAGGAGAAAAAATGTCTTCATTCTCTCCCACTTCTCTTGTAAGCAAACATTCATGTTTATTTCCTCCTTTCCAGAGTCCTTGACCATAAGTTCTGCTCATCCAATCCAGACAGGTTTCTCCAAAGAAACCCTGTTGTAATATGTTTGGGGCCAGCAACTAAAATGAATTCCAGTTTCCAACTCATTGACAAAAATCAAACCAGGACAGTAACAGCGTAGTATACAACATAGTTCAGCACTTCCCCTCCCTTTACCTGACAATCAACTCATTTACAGCTATATTATACCCTGAGCCACCATGCTGTCTTTCCCCAGTTCCACTGGAAATGCACCACAATCCCATAGTCTACCCAGTTATCAATGGTGACACACTGGCTGCTGCTTCTGGGAGACAAGTGTAGGTCACACCTGACCAGTTCCTAAGATTGCTGCAAGCTTTTGAAAGAGGGCTCCAAGAAAGGGAGATGAGCAGAAGCCCAGTAATGATATGCTTCAGCCACTAAATAAGGATATGAGCCCACCATTGTCTTCCAGCCTGATGTCTCACACACCTCAGAAGCATGAGCTGTAATGAAATCCAGTGCCTGGGTTTTCAGTTGCCCTGTGCTGTGGAGGTCAGCCAGGAAGAGGGATAGACTTCCTGCAAGTTGAGGGCAAGCAGGCAAATAGCAAGGGTTTCCTACTTCCATGTCCTTTTTTAGGCTTCCAGAAGAGGGTGTGGCCCAATTCAGGGTGTGTCTTCCTGACTCAAGAACTGGATTAAACTTGGGTGTCTTCAGGCCCTGAGATCCAGATTAAATGTTTGTTTGTGTCTTTCTACATTCAAAGTATGTACTTGAAGTGGATCTACCCTCTTCAACTGAAGCATAACACTTCTCACTGTTGTGCCCTCCATGTTAGGGTTTTAGTTAATTCTATGTCTCGTTAAATTGGGAACCAAGAATAACCACCACAAGTGTATTCTGCTTATTGTGATTCATCTTAAATAAAATAGGGATGGTGTCTATTCCTACACAGATGTTATTTCCTCTTCTCAGGGTTTTACACTAAATCCTTCCACTAACATGATCCAGGAAGAGGTGTCTTCCTTTCCCAGTCAGGGGTCTCAGTGTTCACAACTTGGAGATGAGGATGGAACAATTCATACATGGTGGTCACGAAGCAGAGACAGGAAGGAACCTGTGAAAGTGGCAGTCTTCTTTCCATCCAGACTCACAGTCTCTGGTATATCTCCACCAACTTTCAGTGGTTGTCTTGCCCCTCCCCATGCCCCGCCCAGATAATTCTCCTTAGAAACACTCTTCCAGGGTGTGCTATGAAAAGATCCTAAGTGCTTCTCAATTTCATCATGCTGACTGCCAAGATTCAGCTTCTCAATACCTCATAATGTTCATGCTTCCCTGGTGAGTTCTGTCCTCTTTAAGCTTTGAACTTCCATGCTTACTCTGCTGGGCTTTCAAAGTGAGACAGTATTCTGGTTTTTAAAAGGTGCAGAATATATTCAACAGTTAACCAGCGATGGGCTTTTGAGACCGTTCCCTTTTTCATGTAATCAGTAAAATGCTACCCACGTCTTTCTCTGTCCAGTTCATCATGTCTGTAGGGACTCACTAAGCTTATAGTACTCGACAATACCTTCAGTGTTTCAATCCACTCAGCAATTCCCAGCCTGTGGCTTTAATGCTGCTCTTCCTTAAATCCAGGATAAATCAATCAACTGGTTTTGACCTCTGAAAGTTTGGTTCCTCAGTGAAGAATGTTTGTCAGGTGCCTAACTAGTAGCCTCAGTGACTCTTCTTTATGTGTTTAGGATCAGGGGAGCAGGTGGAGCTTTTATTTCAGGGAGGTGGTTCTCTGGGGGACATGGCACAGACAAAAGTATTCAGGTCCCCAAGAGGAGAAGGCATAAGTCTTATGCAGCAGGGGTGTCCATACAACAGAGAAAGCCAATGGTCAATACAGCACAACAAGACTGACAGTAACACTTAGAAAGCTTTGGAGACACACACACACACACACACACACACACACACACACACACACACGAGAGAGAGAGAGAGAGAGAGAGAGAGAGAGAGAGAGAGAGAGAGAGAGAGAGAGAGAGAGACTGCTTGAACATGGACTTAAGACAATAGAAAGTCTTTTTTTAGCCAGCTGGCAACCATATGAGGCTTTCTGGATTCTGATGCAGCAACCAGCCTTTCTCAGGGTGGGCTTTTAAGCACAAAACCATATTCTGGGTTGAGAATCTTCAGTTAACAAGAACATTTAGCCAGAAGTCACACTACAGAAGCCATAATGTTACTGTATTTCAAGCAAGATTTAAACATTTAGAGATATTCCCAGACTATGGACTTAGGTGGATTAAGCCTTCATTTTAGTTGTGGCCGGGTTTTGCTGTGTTTTACAGAAATGCTGACTTTTCACCTTGAATACTACTTCTGTCATGGAGACAGTTGTACTTAGGTGTGGGGGCCTGCTAGTGCCTGGGCCCTGTTAACAGGAGGGTCTGTGCACCATGGGCATATATGGTGGCCTCAGAGTTCAGAAGAGGCTGTCGGATCCCCTGGTAACTAGATAACTGGAGTTACCAACTGTTGTCAGGTACCCTTGAATGCAGTAAATTGGATGGCAGTCTTCTGGAAAGGGTATCCAGCAACGTTTACTGCTGAACCATTTCTCCATCCCATATCAGTTACTTTCTTAAAGAGGATGGAACTGATCTGAAATACTAGGTCATAACCTCATACTTTGGCATCTGAAATGTTTTAGCAGGAATTCAAGAGGTCATCATAATTTCATTTCTACATCTTTCTTCTGTTTTTGATGTCTTCCCACTCTGCATGTCTGGCTCTTTTTGAATTTATTCCATGGACCAAGTGAGCTTTAGACTGACATCAGACTACTCTGATCAGTGCCATAGACTATCACATCATGCCTGGTTCATGAATTTCTATTTAATCACCAGTAACCACACTGGTAGTCTTAGACAAACAATATTGAATGGTTGCCTTTAACATAAATATAATGACTAGCAAGACCTTTTACTTGTCTCAATATTAACTAATTTGACTCAAATGTTTTGAGTTGAATTAAATAAGCATTATTTCCTGCCATAATAGGTTTTCTACTTAATCCTTGGACTGAGAGAATAGCTAGGACAATGGAGAAATGGGGTTATTATAACTCCAAAAATGCAAGGGTAAGGGTTTTCTGGGGGATGGGGAGAGTGTTTTAGTGTAAAACCCTGAGAAGTGGAAATAACAGCTGTGTAGGAATGGACACCATCCCTATTTTATTTAAGATGAATCACAATAAAATATACACTTGTGGTGGTTATTCTTGGTTCCCAATTTAAGAAGACATAGAATTAACTAAAACCCTAACATGGAGGGCACAACAGTGAGAAGTGTTATGCTTCATTTGAAGTGGGTAGATGTAGCTAGAGTTTTCCAGCCTTGCCCACAGTCAGGACAAATCTTTGTCAACCACCAGTCCCAAAGCCACTCAGACCCAACCAAGTAAACACAGAGACTTATATTGCATACAAACTGTATGGCCGTGGCAGGCTTCTTGCTACCTGTTCTTATAGCTTAAATTAATCCATTTCCATAAATCTATACCTTGCCACGTGGCTGGTGGCTTACCGGCATCTTCACATGCTGCTGGTCATGGCGGCGGATGTAGTGTCTCTCTGCCTCAGCCTTCTGCTTCCCAGAATTCTCCTCTCTCCTTGTCCCACCTACTTCCTGCCTTGCCACTGGCCAACCGGTGTTTTATTTATTGACCAATCAGAGCAATTTGACATATAGACCGTCCCACAGCACTTCCCCTTTCTTTTTTTTTAAAAGGAAGGTTTTAACTTTTACACATCTCCAAAGTCAGCTTGGTATATTTGGGAATTTGGGCGTAACTTCTCTTACTACTTCCTGCTGGAGGGGGGCGCTGTATCTTATAGGGACACAAAGAAAATTTCAGGATCATGGAGTAGTCCGTGACTTGAAACGATTCTGGATGTTGGATCATCTGGGCCATGGTGTCATCGGAGACCTTTCAGGTGGTCTTGGCTGGTCAAACCTGATGTATCTTAATCTGGAACAAATCCATAGCCTCTGGCTTTCTGTAGAAACAAAAGCAGAGCCTCCTTTCCAAAGCAACATATCCTTACATCCAAATTTTGAAGTTAATGTACCTTTAAAATACACATTTTGGCATAACTCAACAGCTTTCGCAATCAAATGTTTCTCTTCAGTTACGAATATCAAAGAGAACATAATCCAGATTCTCTCTGTGGTAGCCATCTTTATGTGGCTTATGTTTTATATTACCTTGAGCCTATTGCTTTAAACTGCAGCCTTCTAAGCCTGAAAAGGCGCTGTGGCTGCTGGCTCCTCCCATTTCAGCTTCCCAACATGGCGGTGGTACGTTTTCCGCCAGCTCTGGGAGCCATCGTGGGTCTGTGCTTTTATCCAAGCAGCGTGTAGCCCAGAAACCTCTTTTTGTTTTGTACTAGTAAAGGCTAAATCCACCACGCAGCTTAATGTGCCACTTGCAGAGGCCTCATTCCCGCCATACTGCAGATCGAGCTCGCACGCTAGGAACCCGACAGTAGCTCAAACCGGCAGGCTGCCGCTCATTTGAGAGAGACAATTAGGAAGCTGTTTTTTGCTCCGTTTTAGAATCTTTTCTCAGGTTTTAGGTAGAAACTTTTGCCCACATTGGGTGCCAGATGTTGATGTAACCAACTGTCTTATTAAATAAGAAACACAGAAACAATGTAAAAGAGAAAGCCAAGAGGTCAGAGCTCAGAGCTAAAATCTCACCCTTCCTCCTCTGTGTCCCAGTTTCTGGAAAAGAGAGCTATTTCCTGTGTGTAACTCGATTTTCCAGTCATTCTGCCTTCTCATTGGTTGTAAACCCAAACACGTGACTGCCTCGTCACCGTCTGAATTACAGCCCCGTAGGTCTTAAAGGCATATGTCTCCAATGCTGGCTGTATCCCTGAACACACAGAGATCTATGGGATTAAAGGCGTGTGCCACCACTGCCACACTCTGTCTATGGCTCTAATAGCTCTGACCCCCGGATAACTTTATTTATTAACATACAATCAAAATCACATTTCAGTACAATTAGAATACCACCACATTTCCCCTTTTCTATTTTAATAAAAAAAAAGTGCTGTGGGACAGTCTATATGTCAAATTGCTCTGATTGGTCAATAAATAAAACACTGGTTGGCCAGTGGCCAGGCAGGAAGTAGGTGGGACAAGGAGAGAGGAGAATTCTGGGATTAAAGGCTTGAGTCACCATGCTTGGCTGTTTCCAATGTGGCCTTGAACTCACAGAGATCCAGAGGGATTAATATGGATATGATAAGATAAAAAGGGAGATTATGGAATCTACTTTTAAAAAGGAACTACTTGTTTTAAATAAGATAAGTAATGAAAATTTTTTGGTCTGAGTTTATCAGATGTTACTGGACTGGACATTGTTAATATATATAATGGAGTTTTTATCTGAATCTGTCAAATGTTAATGGACTAGACATCATTAATGTAATTTTTGGCTGTATATATTGTATATACTTATTGGATAGTTTTTCTTGTATTAGCTATAAGCTTTCTTTAATTTTAGACAAAAAGAGAGGAAATTTGGTGGTATTGTGTTCCCCAAAATATTGTTTACCTTTATAAACTTATCTGGGGTCAGAGAACAGAAAAACCACTAGTTAGGCCGTGATAGCACACGCCTTTAATCCTAGCATTCCGGAGACAGAAATCCCTGTGGATCTCTGTGAGTTCAAGGCCACATTGGAAACAGCCAAGCATGGTGACTCACGCCTTTAATCCCAGAAAGCCAGCCTTTAATCCCAGAGAGTGGTGGTAGAAAGAAGAAAGATATATAAGGCGTGAGGACCAGAAACTAGCAGCATTTGGCTGGTTCAGCATTTGGCTGGTTAAGTATTCAGGCTTTTAAGCAGCAGTTCAGCTGACAGTTCAGCTGAGAGCCATTGGGGTGAGGACACAGAAGCATTCAGTCTGAGGAAACAGGACCAGCGGAGGAATTGGCAAGGTGAGATAGCTGTGGCTTGTTCTGTCTCTCTGATCTACCAGCATTGACCCCAATAACTGGCCTCAGGTTTGATTTTATTAATAAGAACTTTTAAGATTCATGCTACAGGTAGATCCACTTCAAGTACATACTTGGAATGTAGAAAGACTCAAACATTTAATCTGGATCTCAGGGCCTGAAGACACCCACCTTTAATCCAGATCTTGAGGATAGAAGACACACCCTAAATTGGGCCACACCCTCTGCTGCAAGCCTATAAAAGGACATGGAAGCAGGAAACCCTTGCTATTTGATTGCTTGCCCTCAACTTGCAGCAAGTCCATCCCTCCCCTGGTGTTAGATACTATTTGGAACACCAGCACATACTGAAGACCAGTGGACACATCCAACCTCCTGGACTGAGTAAGTACTGGAATTTTGGACTTTCCCTTCACAGCTAGCCAATGTGAGATTAGCAGGACTGCAGCCCTAAGTCATTCTAATAAATCCCCTTCCTTTATACACAGAGAGATTGCTTGTATATGTTCTGTTACTCTAGAGACCATAGTACAACATTTATTGATATGAGTGATAGAATTTTCCAGATTTTTAAACAGCTGTGCATAATTGTCAAAATCAGTTACCTATCGACCTAAGATTCAATCTAGACCAAAAATGGACTGATGTAAGAGCCCCAAGTAAGCCTAGACTGTTTTCTCTGAAACTAGTATTAAAATCTGTATAGAAAATTTCAGAGATCCAAGTTTCTAGCCCCATCAAAAAGGGAATAGACGAAAAACAAAAACTTAACATGTAATTCATGTCTATTATTGCGTCTCACAAAGTGAAGAGAAAACAATTGCTAGTTCTTCATTTTGGATCTAGTTGAACCTTCAAACTACCTGGAGGAGAAATGGCAGGAGACGGGACAGCCCAGAGATGGGACCACACACATATCAGCCTTCAGAATTTCTCCTACTTGTGGACCATCAACAACTTGCGTTTTCTTGTGGAGGAAAGGACAGAAGTCATTAGAAGCCCAGCTTTCTCAAGAGAAGCCAATGGCAAATGGCGTTTGACAGTAAACCCGAATGGAGTTGATGAAGTAAGTGCGGATTACCTGTCAGTTAACCTAGTTTTGCTCAGCTGTCTAAAGAGTCATGTTTGGGCAAAGTTCCAGTTCTGGATCATAACTGCCGAAGGAGAGAAAACACAAACTATGAGGAGCCCAAGAGCCATTAGGTTCGTGCCAGGCCGTGCCTGTGGATTCAAAAAGTACATCCTTCGAGATTTCCTCTTTTCAAATGCTCCTCGTCTTCTCCCAGATGACAAGCTCAGGCTGCTCTGCACTGTGAGTGTGGTCCAGGACTCCTTCAGAATCTCTGACCAGAACAGGAATCCAGGGATTCAAGTTCCCCCATGCACATTGGCAGATGAGCTAGGAGAGCTGTGGGAGAATTCCCAATTCACAGACTGCTGCCTGGTGGTATCTGGCCAGGAATTCCGGGCTCACAAGGCCATCTTAGCAGCTCGCTCTCCAGTTTTCAGAGCCATGTTTCAACATGACATGGAAGAGAGCAGAAAGAAGCGTGTTGAGATCCCTGACCTGGAGCCACAAGTCTTCAAGGCAATGATGGGCTTCATTTACACTGGGAAGGTGCCAGACCTGGACAGCATGGCAGATGCATTGCTGGCAGCTGCAGACAAGTATGGCCTGGAGCGTTTGAAGGTGATGTGTGAGGATGCCCTCTGCAGGGACCTCTCTGTGGAGAATGCTGCCCACACTCTCTTCCTGGCTGACCTCCACAGCTCAGGGCAGCTGAAAACCCAGGCACTGGATTTCATTACAGCTCATGCTTCTGAGGTCTCTGAGACCTCAGGCTGGAAGGCAATGGTGGGCTCATATCCCCATTTAGTGGCTGAAGCATACCGTTCCTTGGCTTCTGCTCATCTCCCTTTCTTGGAGCCCCCTTTCAAACGCTTGAAGGAATCCTAGGACCTGGTCAGCATTGTCCTACACTTGTCTCCCAGAAGCAGCAGCTAAATGTTGTTACCAATGACATCTGTCTAGGCTATGGTATGTGTGGAACATTTCCAGTGGAACTGGGGAAAGACAGCATGGTGGCTCAGGGAAACTAGAATGAGTTGTCAGGTTAATGGAGGGGAAGTGCTGAACTATGTGGTATACTACGCCGTTACTGTCCTGGTTTGATTTTTGTCAATGAGTTGGAAACTGGAATTCATTTTAGTTGCTGGCCCCAAACATATTACAACAGGGTTTATTTGGAGAAACCTGTTTGGATTGGACTGAGCAGAACTTATGGTCAAGGACTCTGGAAAGGAGAAAATAAACATGAATGTTTGCTTACAAGGGAAGTGGAAGAGAATGAAGACATTTTTTCTCCTAACTCAGTGTATGGGACTAAAGAGATGAGTCAGTTGCAAAAGCAATTTTTGCTCTTGCAGAGGACCCTTGTTCAGTCCTCCTCTTGTCTCCATCGTCACATCCATCTCTGTAAACAATATATACCCAAATAAAAAAGCAAATGAATAAAAATGTTAAAATCAGTTTGTGGATTCCAGTGGTGTTTCTTGTTAGAAGATGACCATTTTAGTCCAACCACCTGTGCTCAGCTGTGGAAGTTTATACAGTGTCTTCAATGCCACACACACACACACACACACACACACACACACAAATCAATGAGACAATACCTAATGAAATCCTGATACACTCAGAGATTGTTGTCTAGTTCAGTGGATATCACTTGGGATTTCTCCAACAGCTGTTGGGAGCAGATACTGAGATCCACAGCCAAACATTAAGCAGAACTCAGTGAACCTCAAGGAAGAGGGGAAGACAGGATTGTAGGAGACATCAAAGACACAAGGGGAACAGAACTCACAGTGTCAACTAAATAGGGCTCATAGGGGCTCAGAGCATGAAGAGGCCATCACAGAGCATGCATGCATCTGTACGTAGTCCTTTGTGTACACACTGTGGTTGTTGATCTCAGGGGTTTTGTGGGAGTCCTAACAGGGTGAGTGTAGGGAAGTCTCTGACCTGTTTGTCTGAACCTGAAAACCTTTTCTTCCTTCTGGGTTGGCTTCTCTAGCCTTGATATGAGGGGTTTTGTGGTGGTATTGTGTTCCCCAAAATATTGTGCACCCTAAAAATATTATTTGGGGTCAGAAACAGAACAGCCACAATATTGAACATAGAGAATAGGCAGTGGTAGCACACGCCTTTAATCCTAGCATTGCAGAGGCAGAAATTCATGTGTTCAAGGATACAGCCAAGCATGGTGACTCACACCTTTAATCCCAGAAATCGAGCCTTTAATCACAGGGAGTGATGGTAGAAAGCAGAAAGGTATATAAGGAGTAAAGACCAGAAACTAGAAGGTTTTGGCTGGTTAAGCTTTTAGGCTTTTGAGCAACAGTTCAGCTGAGATTCATTCTGGATGAGGACTCAGAGGCTTCCAGTTTGAGGAAACAGGATCAGCTGAGGAACTGGCGAGGTGAGGAAGCTGTGGCTTGTTCTGTCTCTCTGATCTTCCAGCATTCACCCAAATAACTAGCCTCAGGCTTAATTTTATTAATAAGATCTCTAAGAATCATGCTATAGGTTTTTGCCCACTATTATTACATTTTGTTTTGTTGTATTCAGTTGATATCCCCAAAAGACCTGTGCTTTTCTGTAGGAAAATACAGGAGTAGTACATCTCTGTGAAGTGGAGGGAGGGAAGACTGTGGTCATTTGGGACTGTATGAGACAAGAAAAAATACAAACAAAGAAGGAAATAAAGAAAAATTGGAAAGACATTTGGGGAAGAAGTATTTGGACAGATCTTCAAATCAGCAAAGAATGTGAAAATCCCTGTCCCTTGTTTGTGCTGATAAAAGATACCTTTTTTTTTTTTTTTTGGTTTTTTTGAGACAGGGTTTCTTTGTGTAGCTTTGCGCCTTTCCTGGAACTCACTTGGTAGACCAGGCTGGCCTCGAACTCACAGAGATCTGCCTGCCTCTGCCTCCCGAGTGCTGGGATTAAAGGCGTGCGCCACCACCGCCCGGCTTTTTTTTTTTTTTTAAATAATTTATTTTTATTTTATGTGAATTGGTGTTTTGCCTGCATGTATGTCTATGTGAGCGTGTTAGAAAATCTGCAACTGGAGTTACAGACAGTTGAGAGCTGTCATGTGGGTGCTGGGAATTGAACCTGGGTCCTCCTGAAGAGCAGTCAGTGCTCTTAACCACTGAACCATCTCTCCAGCCCGATAAAAGATACCTTTATCAGAGGAGGATGAAGTCAATAATCAAGTAGATAAGATGACCCACTATGCAGACAGTCAGACTCTTTAACTAGCCATCCTCATTATTGCCCAATGGGCCCAAGTTCAAAGTAGCTATTGCATCAGAGATGGGGTTTATGAATGGAATTAACAACCTGGATATCCACTCATCAAGAGTGACCTGGTTACAGCTGCTGCTGAATGCCAGCCAGGTCTTCCAACAACAGAGACCAACACAGAGCACCAGATATGTCACCATGTCCTGGTCTGACCAGCCAACAAGGCCGTGAAAAGAATGAATACATTGGACTACTTTCTCTGTGGAATGGACAACACTATGTCCATCCTGGAGTAGATACTTATTCTAGTTATATATTTGCATTTCCCGCCTGTAATGATTTTACCAAAACTACCACTCAAGGTCTAACTGCCTTCTCAACTATCATGGTGTTCCACACAGTATAGCTTCTGACCAAGATACTAAATTCTCAGACAGGGAGGTGCAACTCTGGCCCACAATCATGCATTCCACTGGTTGTACCAGGTTCACAGACTTCCTGGAGCAGCTGTTATGAACTTTGGAAGAGAAAGTTACAGAGCCAATGAAGTGGCCACAACCTGGAGGTTTGGTGTAGGATTAGTCAGGAGGCAGGTTTCTCCATAGTCCAGATCCAGGGGTCCAGGCACCAGGTGGTAGAAAAGGAAATAGTTCCAATCACTATCACTCCTATTGACCCTTTGGGAAAAATTTTCTTCCTGTTCCCATGACCTTAAGTTCTTCTGGCCTGGAAGTTTTGATTCTTGTGTGATTGGTGATGTGGGTCAATGCTCCTGTTTTTAATAACCCCCTCTATTTTACCAAGACCACCATGGCTTAAAGTTAGATTTCAACAACATCAAAATTTACAGAAAGCCTACAATTTCATGGAAACTGAATAATGCTCAAATGAATCACCAATGGATCAAGGAAGAAATAAAGAAATTAAGGACTTTCCAGAATTAAATGAAAATGTGCCCTTAATTAGCAGGAAGTAGTATAGAACACTATGACCAAACTACCAAAGTATTCTTTATAAATATTTGTTTTCATTTAAGGGGTTACAAATTGTTATTGGTCATAGTTTTAAAAAAAGGCTAAATAAAGGAGTTAAATTCAGAGATCTCTTTCTAAAAGAAGAAAGGAGGATATGATATAGAAATCATACGATAAAAGGGTAGATTATTGAATCTACTTTAATTCAAAAAACCAACAATTAATCTTAGATATTTTACATTAGTATGAATTTTGGTTTATTTATGCAAATTTAATGTTAATTTTGTTATACTGTGTGTATATTTCTACTCTCATTTAAGGTATTATGTTTTCTGCAGTTCATTTAAAAATATAATATACAGCTAAGAAATACAAATTAATAGTCATGTATAATAATCAAACTTTTAGTCATGTTAGATTTTCTAGATATACAAACAAATATTTCAATTACATAGGTAATCTTCAAACACTTCAAAATCTACAGAATATGGCATTTGAAATGTTTTAAGAATTTAGACTTTTCTGGACAGTGAGACACGTCTGCTCCTGGCAGTACCAATTACTTCAAAGAGGTTGCTGGGCATCATTAAGAAACTCATTATGAAGTTTATTTACAATGTGGAAAAGACTACCCATTGGGGCAAGAAACTGCTCTTGCCTGGACAGCTTGACAGTATGTTGTATGAACTGCAGAACACAGAGAAAAGTGACTGATGAACTTTGCCATTAGGCAGAACAGTCCTTGAAATTTCCTGCTTCACTGAAAAGTATGCCAGAGACTCTAGGCCTGTGAGCTGAAGATAGATTACCCAACATTGCATAAGAACTTTGGGTGACCTTCTAGGCAGTCAGATGTCTCTGTTATTTCTAGAATTTTGAAAGTTGCATACAATGTGCTTCCTATTTATTCAGATAATATTATATCCTTCTGAGGTCTTTGATGGAGTTGAAGACTAGATAGTTATAATTATAGTTTTTCTTGGTTAGGATAAAAGGTAAATTAGATATGAAACTTGAGACTCACAAATATAGGATAAATGATAGAATATTTTCTTTAATTTTGCCAAATACAAATAGACTAGATATTGTAAGAGTAATTCTTGTTGGATAACTGTTTTGTTATATGTAATTTTACTATGATACAATGAAAAAGTTTCCTTTTGATTAGACAGAAAAGGGGAAGAGCTGTGGGATGGTCTTTCTGTATGCTGTAAATATGTGTTGCTACCAGAAGCTGCTATGCCCAATGGCAAGGCAAAATAGAGCCAGGTATGGAATCCAAGCATAGAGACAAGGAGAAAAATGGTGGAGTCACAGGGATGCTGACCACGACCATGGAAGCAAGATGTAATGGAACATAGGTAATACCAGAAAGGCACATGGCAAAACAGCTTAATTTGAATGGGTTGAGTTAAGTTGTAAGAGGTAGCTAGCAAGAAGCTGAGCCATAGGCCATTTGGTTTGTAATTAATATAAGTCTCTGTGTGTTTACTTGGGACCTAGTGGCTGAAAGAATGGGCAGGATACAGGAAAACTTCTGGTTACATTCCTATTTTCTGTAAAACTTGAAATTGACCAGGTTTTGACACACTTTTTGGAATTTGCCATTTTCCACACTCTCTCCTCTGTTCCAGCCAATCATGGTATACTCTACCTACTGCCTCTCAGACGTTCTGAGTCACTCCTGTCTCTTCCTCCTTGGGCAATCACAAGTTCAAGTCTTTTACCTACTGTTTCTAGAAAAACCCCAAATTACCTTGACCTTCATCCTTGCCCTAAAACCTGCAATCCCCCTTCTGTCACTTCTTCCTCTGGTACTTCCTCTCACACTTGCCCAGAGGCTGTGGAGGTCTTATGCTTGCCCCAGTCTAGTCTCTTACATTAACCCCTCACAAATTCCCAACTCTCCATCTTTGTTGATGTAAGCTCTCTTATAGACAGATAGGAAACTGCCAGGCAGGACATGCAGTGGTCACTTCTATTAAAACAGTTGAATCGACCCACCCGCCAATGGGCACCTCTTCACAAAAGGCCAAATTAATGACCTTCAATAGAGCACTCCAAGAAGCCAAGGGTCAATGGGCTAACATATATACCAGTTCTAAATATGCCTTTTTAATAGACCATATCCATCTGCTCTTTGGAGAGAAAGGGACTTTCTCACTACCAAGGGTACTCCCATAGTTAACAGTCCCCTTATAACCAAGCTTTTGGAGGCCCTCTACCACTGCAGTAGTAGAATCCACTGCTGAGGACATCAGTCCTCCAAGGAACCAGTAGCCTTAGACAATGCCAAGGCAAACTAAGTAGCCCAGAGCCTGGCCTGTAGCATCTCTGAATCAACAGAGCATATTTTGTTTTTGGTAACCTCCTATCAGACCTGTTGTCAACCAGAAGAGACTGACGAACTCCTGAAAAAATGGGGCCATGCAGAAAAGAATGGATGGCTTTACTTAAATAACTGTCTCATCCTTCCCCAGGACCAGGCACTGGTCATCATTTATTTTTTTCATTTTTCTTTATTAAGAAATTTTCACAAATGGTTGAAAGACATTTAAAGAAATGCTCAACATCCTTAATCATCAGAGAAATGCACATCAAAACGACTCTGAGATACCACCTTACACCTGTTAGAATGGCTACAATCAAAAAAACCAATGACAACCAATGTTGGAGAGGATGTGGAGCAAAGGGAACACTCCTCCACTGTTGGTGGAATGTAAACTTCTACAACCACTGTGGAAATCAGTATGGCGGTTTCTCAGAAAATTAGGAATCAAACTACTTCAAGACCCAGTCATCCCACTCTTGGGCATATACCCAAGGAATGCTGATTCATACCATAAAGATACATGCTCAGCTATGTTCATAGCAGCACTATTTGTAATAGCCAGAACCTGGAAACAACCTAGATGTCCATAAACGGAAGAATGGATGAAAAAAAATGTGGTACATATACACAATGGAGTACTACTCAGCAGAGAAAAACAATGAAAGCATGAAATTTGCAGGCAAATGGATGGAACTAGAAAAAAATCATCCTGAGTGAGGTAACCCAAACCCAGAAAGACAGTTATGGTATGTACTCACTCATAGGTGGATTCTAGATATAAAATAAAGAACAATCAGACCACAACCCATAGAACCATAGAGGCTATATATATAGCATGGAGGTCCCTAGGACGACTGTGGCTTATAATAAATTTCAGTTTTACTCAATTATTGAAAAAAATAGCCAAATGAATGGAAACACATGAACTATGAACCAAAGGCTGAGGGGGCCCCAGCTGGATCAGGCCCTCTGAATAGGTGAGACATTTGATTGGCTGGATCAGTTTGGGTGGCAACTAGGCAGTGGGACCAAGTCCTGTGCTCATTGCATGAGTTGGCTGTTTGAAACCTGGAACTTATGCAGGGACACTTGGCTCAGTCTGGGAGGAAGGGACTGGACCTCCCTGGACTGAGTCTACCAGGTTGATTGCAGTCCTCGGGGGAGGACTTGTCCTGGAGGAGGTGTGAATGGAAGGTGGGCTGGGGGTAAGGGGAGGAGGTGGGAGGGGGGAGAATAGGGGAACCCATGGCTGATATGTAGAACTGAATGGTATTGTAAAATTATATATATATATATTTAAAAAAGAAAGAAAAAAAAAGAAATTTTCTACTCACTCTACATACCACCCACAGACCCCACTTCCTCCCTCCTCCTAATCCCCAGACCTCCCTCCCAAGTGACCCCATATCCCCATATCCCCCAAACCAAGGTCTCCCATGGGGAGTCAGCAGAGTTGGCCATCATTTCAAACATCCACCAGACCTCACATGTAGGCCCATTTTGTTCCATTGTTTAGAGGCCCTCTTTTACCTCACCCATATTTAAGCTTGTATTTCACAGGTTTACTCTCCTGCCAGACTTGTGGTGAGGCCAACCCACAGGCGCCCCTCCAGATATGTCATCATCTGCACCAGCTTCGAGGACACCAATGGAGTGACAATTGGTAGATTGATTTCAGCCCCATGCCCTCTCATAAAAAACTCCATTATTTCCTAACTCTTGTTGACATCTTCACAGGATAGATAGAAGTCTTCTCTACATCCAGGGAAACAGCAGATGTAGTGCCTCAAATACTCCTGGACCACATCATCCCTTGATTTGGCCTGCCAAGACCATACATATGGACAATGGGTCAGCCTTCCCTTCAAGGGTCATGGAGCTCATGTTGAAGCTCTCAACATTTCCTGGAAGCTCCACATCCCCTATCATCCACAATCTTCAGGAAAGGTTAAGAGGGCCAATGGACTCATCAAACAACCCCTCACCAAAGCTCTCCATTGAACTCAGGTTATCTTGGCCCTCCCATCTCCTCATTGCCCTTACCTGCCTCTGAGCCATCCCATGCTCTCTTACAGGCCTAAGCCCTTTGAGATCCTTTTATGGAAGGTCCTTCTTCCTCAGTCACCTACCTTCCAGCCCAAACTCCTTCACTGGCAGGGTGCCTCCCCTACCTCTCCCTTCTGAGGTCCCTTCTCCATTCACATGCTGATAGCTATCTCCCTGCCCCCACACCAATAGAATTAACTGCCCCCTGAACCTGCCCCACTCTCCCTGGGGGACCAAGTACTCCTCAAACACCTAGCACTTAAGTTTCTGGAGCCCAGATGGACAGAACCCTACACTGTGATCCTCAGCACCCCTTTGACTGCCAAGCTCCTCGGCACTAAAGCTGGTATATCTCTCCAGGCTCAAGCGGACACCTATTCAGCATACATGAACTGTGCAGAAGCTGGGACCCCCTACCCTCCAGTTTCCCAAGAAGTCCCAATAAAGGGCCTATCTGCTCTTCTGCCTTGTGCATTTGACTTTGTCAGAACAACCAGGATTCTTTCTGGCAGTCATAGGGCAGGTTTTAATAATCTATTCTTTCCCTAGCAACTTGACTTCTCTGCTCCTTCAAGAAACAGATGCCTGAGGGCTCCAGGATGGCAGTTAACCAGATGCTTCTTCACCCACACCTTCCACTGACTGTGAGCCCTACTGTGTACTCAAACTGACTGTTAAACCCACATTTTATAGAACAATGTATCAATCACCATTACTGTCCTTGAACTTCCCATATAATCAACTTTTACAACCTAAACTAGTACATAACTGTAATCTTGTTATGTTCTCTTCTATGCCCCCATCCAGAACAATGCATGTGTATCATTTGCAGAAAATAGCAAACATAGAAGTTGAAAACACTCTTCTTCAATGAATATCCACCAAAACTGTTGAACACAGTAGCATTGCTGGGTAAACAATAGAGTTTATAATACTGTTTGTTGTCTGGGTGAGTTGGGGTCAGTTGAAGTTATTGGCTTAATTTCTTGTAAGACTCCACGAATGATTTCTGTAAAGTATCCCACTCCTTCCCCATGTGATTCTTCCTGAGAAGTCAATAAAAGAGAGCACAACAAAAGGGACAGACACTCACATTCACACACAGGGACAGACAGACACTGACAGACATAGGGACAGGCACAGACTCTGTTAAAAAACAGAGACAGGGACAGACAGACTTCTTCAGACAGGCCCAGACTCAGAGTCATGTACCAGACAGATGAGGGAAGACAGGGAGCATGAAGTAGAAAATCCAAACCTGGACTTGTTTTTGGTTGAAGGACGCCAAGTGGAAGTGCGTGTCTTTCTTTCCTTAACACAGCACTGATGCACTATTGTAATCTGAGTTAATGGCTGATGCGTTGAGTCCATACAGCAGGCTCTCTATTGTTGTTTTGTTCAAACTACATGGCATCAAGCTGCCTTCTAAATACTCAGGCTTATACCTGTCCATTAGGGCAACTATCATCCCTCATCAGAGACATTTATTTATGCAGTGGGCTGTGGTGAATGCGCAGACTCACACCTGGCCAAACTTTAAAGAATGCAAAACTATGAAGTGCTCAGACCTCAACAGGATGTCTGAGTCACACACTCCAAGGATCAGGGACTACTTTGGAAGAGGGAGGCAGAGGTTGTAGATGATTTCTGTGTAAGGGTGTCCAGGACACTATGATCTTCATACAGTGAGGGGCTCATAAGGCCCCTCCCCTCAGTGAGGGACTTTGTGCAGTGAATGTATGCTGGGGGATGGGATGTCATCAAATTAAAGGAAAAGGAAATGCAGGTATGCAACCACACTTGAACTCTATGGATGTTAAGGACAATATGGCACTTTGGGGGGTGTTTTTACTTGTGTTTGAGCAGTTTGAATATGTAAACCTCAACAAGGCTGGTTTGTGACTTGGAAAATCCATTAAGATTCATTGATACCTGTTATGTCCAAAGAAAACTCCAGTTCCCAAAATTCTAAGGGCAGCCCCAACCTGGACTTTAGGAGGATTTCTGGAAGGTAGCTAGAAGCCAAGATTCCTCAAAAACTTGTGAAGCTCTACCCAAAGATGTCATTTCTCTTATGACTGGCAGTAGAGAAAATGGCTGCCTGTGGTACGTATTACCATAATGAGGCACATGCTAGCCTCCAGGCTCCTTCAGCGTCACAAGTACTTGTTATGCATTTCAAAGTCTATGCTAGTGTCCTAGGTCCTCTTCCCTCTTCCCCTCCCCTAAACTCCCTCTAGTTCACATGCATCCCTTCTCACAGCTTCTCAGTGTCTTTGTGTCTCTGTCTCCTCCTATCTCCATGTTCCTCTCCTTCTCTCTCTCTGTCTCCTCCTCTGTTTCTTTCTCTCTCTCTTCCTCTCTGATCTGTTTCTGTCTATCATTAGCCAGGTCCAGTTAGCTGACTATGTACAACCATCTTCTTCTGCTTTGGACATTCCAGATGACTCTATCTGTTCTATCTCTGTATCTATAATAAAATCCTCCCCCTTAAACACATAACTGAGAGGTCAGGTGATCAGTTTGTACAATACCAAGAAACAGCTTAAAATATTTGCATAATGCATTTTAATGGGAAATATTACAAACACTTACAGAATTCAATATATACTGTGTCACCTTTCAGATAAATATTTAAATTTACAATTTCTATTTTTTATGAAATCTTCCTGACAGATTGATACTTGATGTGTTCTTCTTTTAAAGAATTAATGTTCTGCTTCAGCAGCAACTACAAAGAAAAGCAAGAATTATCAGTTGCATAAAGAACAACCCTGGTGACATGGTCAGGATCAGCAGGAGCAGTGGCATCATCAGTATAATCTTATATAGTGACATTAGTATCATTGTGTTGGAGAAGGTGTGAGAATGTAGAGCCTTATTTTGTTGGTTTTATTCTCAGATGTGGCTTCTTTTGGAGTGTTTGTTTCCAAGAAGATGCCCTCCTCATAAGTCACAGTGTATGGAAACAAAAATAGAAACTAATATTTAACAGTTATATTTCTCTGCTTAGCCATTCAGAAAACACAAGATTCACATTAGGAGTGAAAGTAATTCCCTCATTCTAGAATAGGAGACAACCATGTACCTACCAACTTTACTTGGGCAGTTTTATTGGACTAAACGGTTATTTTTTTTTTTTTATTTTTTTTCAACTGTTATTTTTATGTGATGTATTTTCAATATTATTGGAAAAAAAGAATCATTTTTTTTCTGGTGCTAGGAAATGCCTAAAAGTTCATTATAAAGCATGAAATTTATTAATCATATATACTAGTGCCAAAGATTATGAGATTTCGAGTCCAAAAATCTTCAAATATTTTAAACAATTTCTGTGGTCTAACTTATATTTCTCATTCTTTTAGTTGCTGGGAGCTCTTTGGAACACTCGGTGAATTTGGTTGAGGGGCCCCCAGCTGGAACAGACCCTCTGAATAGGTGAGACAGTTGATTGGCTTGATGAGTTTGGGAGGCAACAAGGCAGTGGGACCAAGTACTGTGCTCATTGCATGAGCAAAAAACCTTGAGTCTTAGTTCTTTATACTCATTGTGGATAACCGTTCCAAACCATGACTGCTGTTTCAGGAGTGTGGGTGCACAGATTCACATCTGACCAACACAGCATTGAGACATTTCAGACAGAATCCACTCCCCCCCAAAAAAAGAAAAGAAGTAGGGGGGGGGGGAAGGAATAGTGTCTGATAATAGCATTTAACCTTCACTAAAAAATACTAACATGATCACAGATTTCACTGTGATAAATTAAGTTGAAACTTTTCAAAGTAAACAACATTAATGTGGTTTCCCTAACTAGTAGAAAATCACCAATCAAATCAGATTTCGAATGATGAACTGTTGTTTTTAAATGGGAAGCTGAGCCCTGACACACACTGTTCTCTTGTTTTGGTTTGTTTTGTCTTGGTTGGAACAGTCCCTTTGCCAGCTCAGGCTATGTGCCTCTGAGTTGACGCCAATCTTCCTCCTCTCATTTTAGTATTCCTTACTTAAAGAATTGTCACTCTCAAGAACAGGACTAAGATTGTAAAAAACAGGACACATTACCTATTTGACTCAACCTGGTCCTCCATTGAAAACTGGGCCATCTCTTGTTTTCCTTTAGAAGCCATTTTAATTGCTGTCAACCCACACTGTAAAGAAAAGAATTACACTTTATATATCAACATGCTTCTCAACTGAAAATTTATCAGAGAATCTGTAAAGAATCAGTCACAAAGGACAGATTTTCCTTCATCCCTTGCTGCAAGTTCACACACACACAGCTGGACCCTTCCTTTGGACACACCATTGCCCTGTCCAACATTGCCTGTGAGCACCCCTCCTCTCCAGAACTCTCCACAAACACTCACTGGTTCCAAGCTTCTTAGCTCCATGGAGATGTGACTCTATTGCCCCAACCCCATTATGTGGCATCTAGGTTTGGTGTGCCTTTGTTCGGTAAGAGAGCTCAAGTGGCCTCTCTGGAGCAGTTTGTTAACCTATTTTTCCAAACTATGTCTTCCCTAAACTGTGAATTATTATCTCCCAACCTGAACAGCATTTCCTATACACATAGAAAATTTGAACAAATTAAATAAAAAATGTCTTCTTGGTATGTCTTCTTCAATGATCAATTTCCAAACTTGCCTGTGTGCCAGTGACCTTTCTCATTTTCCACTCCAGCCTTATCTCTGAGAATCAAGCCCCATCAGTAACTTCGTAATTGCAACAGACTTCTGTTTATTCTACAGATATTTATCTTTAAAACTAATTCATTTTTATTGTGTATGTATGGGAATTGTGTGGGGGTCTTTTTCCTTGGTTTAATTTTAAAATTAAGCCCAATTCTGAAACCAAGTAGGCTGTGTGCTGTGTTACTTTTAACTATGTATAAAAATATAAAAAACATATTTGGAGAAAAATGTTTCACTCTGAACAGATTCATTGAGACTGCTTGATCTTTGGCATGTGATGGGTGGACCTGAGTGTCATTGCTGGGTATATACTGGGGATGTCGTTGAATGCTGTTTACCTTGGTTTTTGCTTCAATATCTGCATTGTAGTCAAGCGGTTTGCTGTCAATTCTTGTGTTTCCTGGGATGATCCCTCGTCACTATTCTTGCAAGGAGAATGCACTGCTGACACTCGAGTATGTGTGAGTGTGTGTGTTTGTGTACGTGTGTGTGTGTGTGTGTGTGTGTGTGTGTGTGTGTGTGTGTGTGTGTGTATGAATACTAAAATATTTACAGTGAATGTATAAATCAGAGGGCCAGTGAGAGGGCTAAGGTGATAAAGGCACTTGCCAGGATGACTGACAATTGGAATTTGATCCCTGAGACTGAAATGGTGAGAGGAGAGAACTGACTGCTATAAATTATCCTTTGACCTCCACACTTCTGCTATGGCACACAGGTTTCTTGCCTTCCCTCATCCACCAAATAACTCAGGACCAGGGTGTCCTCGAATTGACAAAGACCAGCTTGCCTCTGCTTCATGAGTGCAGGGATTAAAGGTGGGCATCACCATGCCCAGCCTGCTATTGATGTTCTTCCTGCCTATATGTTCTCTGGGTTTCAATGTGTCAAACTGGCAGGCTGATGAGGACTGTTGTCTAGGGAGTAGCAGACATGTTGATGCTGGCTACTTATAACAACTTATGATATCTTGGCTTACACTCTGATCATCTGCATTACAATCATATTCATTCTGGGGTCTGGAAAGATGGCTCAGTAGTATAAACACTTATTGCTTTTGTTTCATTCTTGTAAAACCCTTGTTACTCTTGCAGAGGGCCTGGGTTTGATTCACAGCACCCACTTCTTGTCTGACAACCATGCAGAACTGCAATTCCCGGGGATCAAATGCCCTCTTGGATGTCTGTGGGCAGCACACACACACAAGGTGCACAGAGAGAATGTATGCAAAACTTTAAAACACATAAAATAAATCAATTTAAAATATACAGGTATGTTGGGTACATTCATGTTGACATGAGCTACCCGAGTCTCCATTATTTATACTCTTCATTTCTATGAGATCTTCTCTCGGTGTTGCAAGTTGCTCAACTTTTGATTTTTTTTCTCCATAGTCTAATTTACTATCACTTACCCGTTAAAACAGTGATTTTCAACCTGTGGGTCAGACCCATTTGGTAATCATAGGACTCTTATTCACAGAGGTCACCTAAGACCTTCTGAAAATACAGATATTGACCTTATGAGACATAACCTTAGCAAAATTACACTTATGAAGTAGCAACGAAAATAATTTTATGGTGAGGGTCACCACAACATGAAGAACTGCATGAAATGGTCACAGCATTAGGAAGGGTGAGAACTACTGTCTTAGAAGGTCATTAGGTTGGGTGTTCCCAGAAGTGAGGGTAGAAAGGACGTGAAGGACATGTTCCAGGCTGGGTTCTTCTTCTCTGACACTATTTGCAATAATGTAGACATAGGAACACAGAAGCATCATTCCTCTCACAAGCAAATATGTTAGTTTTCAAATTAGTGGGAATTACCACTAAGTTTTTTTTTTTTTATTTTAAAGCTATCAGTTATTACCTCTCCCAGAGAAAGGAGGTTGACTTCAGTTTTAAACTTCTTTAATGCCCAGGTCTTGCTATCATCAGAAAGATGTTTTTCTGTTTTCTGCAATGGAAAGGTAGAGGATTAACTTTCTTGGTTTGGGTCTGAAATTAATTCTTTTGTTTTGGAGTGCACAATTGTGAAACTACTTTATTCCTTAGCAGGTACTGAAAATTGAAACATGGAAAGTAGAAACTCTCACTGAAAAGTGAAATATCTTCAAATATGCTCATGTATTTACAAATTACTACAACCTCATCAAGAACTAAAAGGTAGCCGGGCGGTCGTGGCTCACGCCTTTATTCCCAGCACTCGGGAGACAGAGCCAGTCCGATATCTGTGAGTTCGAGGTCAGCCTGGGCTACCAAGTGAGTTCCGGGTCAGCCTGGGCTACCAAGTGAGTTGCAGGAAAGGTGATAAGCTACACAGAGAAACCCTGTCTCAGAAAAACCAAGAAGAAAAAGAAAAAAAAAATAAAACCAAAAACCAAAACGTAATTATGCTAGCCTAGAGTAAGAGAAATCATGAGCTGAGAAACTTGGTCTTGCCCTGTTGCTGAGATTAAACTGAATTCCCTAGGTTTTAGACTTTCTGATCTTATATGACATGATTATTAATTTTAATTTGGCCTCTTCCCTCAGTGTTTCTCTATCATGGTGGGGAGGCAAAAGTACATGTTATTTTCCATTTAGAAATAAACTCTGATGTAATTACTAGTGTCTTCCATATCATAGTACCTAGGAAACTGCTTTTGTCCATTGATTGACATTCAAAAGCCATAAATATGCAACTTCTGATTCACACAAACCCTCACTCTAGTGCTCCTGGTACAAGCAAACAAGTTTCCTAACCTCCAGCAGCTCAAGGTGATGATGTCGCTTTAATATGAATAGATAAGTATCTAATTACAACCCTCCAGTATTTTAAATGTTTGCATGTGGCACAAAGAATGTAAGGTTATGTTATTTTAAAACACAGAACAAAAAATCCAGAAGTTAGAGTGGTACTATATGGTAATTGAATCTTCCCTTCTACAACTGCTGGTAAGTGGGGCAAGGATTCCTATTCTGTAACTAGGGGAAGTTGTCAACATACTCGTAGGGATTCAAATAGAAAACATGCTGTAATCTCTTCATAATGAAAAGTTTTGATGAGCCAATTACACGTGGCTAAATTTGCACTATTTCCTGCTAGTGTCAATACAGAAGCAAAGAGAGAAAGAGAGGAGAGGCTCTCATATGTGATCCTGAAGTAGGAGTGTCCATGGGAAGATAGAAGCTACCTGCCTTTATGCCAAAGGTAAAAGCACCTGGACGATTCCTAGATCACTGAAACAACTGGACCCATTAAAATGTATGCAGGTGTGTTACCACAGTCGTGTTTTCAAATCACTCTAAGGTGTATTTATTTCTGCACAACATCCTTGGTCAAACATGAAACATCTAATCCGTGAGGACTGACCTTTGTCTTCTTATCACTGTCTTTCCAGTCCATTCCTTTATTGGCTCACCACTCCCTACCAGGACTTATTGCTCACTTACAGTTGATCAAGTGATGGTTCACACCAACAAAATATTTTTCTCTGGCCATATTTTCATACAAAACTGAGGTAGGTAGACTACTGCTGCATTTTAACAACATTCATAAGAAAATGAATTTCACAAAGGATCACTTTACCATAGGGAGAGATGGAGTTCCATTATCCTCTGGGACAGGTGTGAGAGCATCACGTTTTTCAGGAAGCCTTTAGGATAAAAACATGCAATAATGGGTGGATTTGGTCCTTTGACCGACTCTGTTGAAAGATTGGTTACCTGCATATTAAGCAGCAATTTTGCATTACGTATTTCAACATACACCCAAATTTTACAGTTTTGTGTTGCTTTTGTGAATTTCAACTTAACTCAATCTATAAAACATTCAGTGAAGACTCACTCTTAGTTCTATTTAAAAATCAAAATCAAAACTGTCAGTGGCCTGGTAGAGGCCTCAGTCAATAAGAGTGCTTGATGCCCACACATAACAAACTGAGTTTGAATGATCATCAACCGCATAAAAAGCTGGGCATGGACACATGCACTTGTAACCCAGTCTTTGGGTGGAAGAGACAGGGTATCATTTGGGCTTGTTGGCTGCTAGAGCTGCTCCAGGTTCAGTCAGAGACCTTATGTCAAGTGGGTAAGTGAGAGAATGACACAAGAAACCAATATCCTCCTCTTCTCTTCATGTCGCACACAGACATAGGCAAACCAGGCAACACACATCTATGCACACTAGAGACAGGATGGTGGTTTTTGCACACACTTTGTTCTGATGGTTGCAGTAACTAAATGATGGCTTTGTGGTTGTGTGCTCTAGCACTGAATGCTCCTATTTCATTCTTTTCCCTCTACCTCTAAAGTACCACGGCCTCTTTTCTGTCAAGAAACTTTTAGGCATTTCATTGAGTCTAATCATCTCTCCCAGGATAGTTTGGTAGAAAATGAAATACACTCTATCTCTAAGCAACAAGCTGCCAACAATCTCAGAAGTCACTCCTTTTTTGGTGCTTTGAAGCTGCTTTTTCCACCACCCCCACCCCCACACAGACAGGCACACAGGGACAAGGAAGTGGGGTTCTTCTACATCCTTTGTTCTATTTGATGCAGTAGGTATATTTTATAGTTGTATATGTACATGAACAGTTCCTTTATTACTCCTGGTTCATCCCTCCTGTCCTGATCCTATAGCACAAATTCCCTTCTCTGTTCTCTGTTATCTAAGAGATAGACTTGGTGCAACAGGAGAGCAACCCTTGCCTTTACTCTCACAAGCCAACATATGGTTGACAGGTTATAGGTGGCCTTGTATTTGTTGTTGTTGTTACCTGTTTGCTAGTAGAAGCCAGACCATCACCAAATGTTGCCTTGGACTGTTAAGTAACAGCCTGTTCTAAAACTCATGGGAGGGGAGCACAGTCTCTCTGTCTCCTGTCCTTCCTGGCTATGTCTAAGCTCTAGGTGCCTGGGGTTTGTAGTTGGAGAACTCTGATGCAATAGCTGTGTTTTTCTTGCTTCCATGTTGCGCTTCACCCAGTTGAGTGAACCTTCTCTACGGAACCATGTCTGAAGCCTACTGCTGATGGGATCCCCAGCAGAGCCAAAAACTTTGAGTCATAGTTGTTTATACTCATTGTGGATAACTGTGCCTAACCATGACTGATGTTTCAGGAGTGTGGGTGCACAGATTCACATCTGACCAACACAGCATTGAGACATTTCAGACAGAATCCACTCCCCCCCAAAAAAAGAAAAGAAGTAGCGATTAAAAAAAAAAGAATAGTGTCTGGTAATAGCATTTAACCTTCACTAAAAAATACTAAAATGATCACAAATTTCACTGTGATAAATTAAGTTGAAACTTTTCAAAGTAAACAACATTAATGTGGTTTCCCTAACTAGTAGAAAATCACCAATCAAATCAGATTTCGAATGATGAACTGTTGTTTTTAAATGGGAGCTGAGCCCTACGCACACTGTTCTCTTGTTTTGTTTTGTTTTGTTTTGTTTTGTTTTGTTTTGTTTTGTTTTGTTTTGTTTTGTTTTGTTTTGTTTTGTTTTGTTTTGTTTTGTTTTGTCTTGGTTGGAACAGTCCCTTTGCCAGCTCAGGCTATGTGCCTCTGAGTTGAAGCCAATCTTCCTCCTCTCATTTTAGTATTCCTTACTTAAAGAATTGTCACTCTCAAGAACAGGACTAAGATTGTAAAAAACAGGACACATTACCTATTTGACTCAACCTGGTCCTCCATTGAAAACTGGGCCATCTCTTGTTTTCCTTTAGAAGCCATTTTAATTGCTGTCAACCCACACTGTAAAGAAAAGAATTACACTTTATATATCAACATGCTTCTCAACTGAAAATTTATCAGAGAATCTGTAAAGAATCAGTCACAAAGGACAGATTTTCCTTCATCCCTTGCTGCAAGTTCACACACACACAGCTGGACCCTTCCTTTGGACACACCATTGCCCTGTCCAACATTGCCTGTGAGCACCCCTCCTCTCCAGAACTCTCCACAAACACTCACTGGTTCCAAGCTTCTTAGCTCCATGGAGATGTGACTCTATTGCCCCAACCCCATTATGTGGCATCTAGGTTTGGTGTGCCTTTGTTCGGTAAGAGAGCTCAAGTGGCCTCTCTGGAGCAGTTTGTTAACCTATTTTTCCAAACTATGTCTTCCCTAAACTGTGAATTATTATCTCCCAACCTGAACAGCATTTCCTATACACATAGAAAATTTGAACAAATTAAATAAAAAATGTCTTCTTGGTATGTCTTCTTCAATGATCAATTTCCAAACTTGCCTGTGTGCCAGTGACCTTTCTCATTTTCCACTCCAGCCTTATCTCTGAGAATCAAGCCCCATCAGTAACTTCGTAATTGCAACAGACTTCTGTTTATTCTACAGATATTTATCTTTAAAACTAATTCATTTTTATTGTGTATGTATGGGAATTGTGTGGGGGTCTTTTTCCTTGGTTTAATTTTAAAATTAAGCCCAATTCTGAAACCAAGTAGGCTGTGTGCTGTGTTACTTTTAACTATGTATAAAAATATAAAAAACATATTTGGAGAAAAATGTTTCACTCTGAACAGATTCATTGAGACTGCTTGATCTTTGGCATGTGATGGGTGGACCTGAGTGTCATTGCTGGGTATATACTGGGGATGTCGTTGAATGCTGTTTACCTTGGTTTTTGCTTCAATATCTGCATTGTAGTCAAGCGGTTTGCTGTCAATTCTTGTGTTTCCTGGGATGATCCCTCGTCACTATTCTTGCAAGGAGAATGCACTGCTGACACTCGAGTATGTGTGAGTGTGTGTGTTTGTGTACGTGTGTGTGTGTGTGTGTGTGTGTGTGTGTGTGTGTGTGTGTATGAATACTAAAATATTTACAGTGAATGTATAAATCAGAGGGCCAGTGAGAGGGCTAAGGTGATAAAGGCACTTGCCAGGATGACTGACAATTGGAATTTGATCCCTGAGACTGAAATGGTGAGAGGAGAGAACTGACTGCTATAAATTATCCTTTGACCTCCACACTTCTGCTATGGCACACAGGTTTCTTGCCTTCCCTCATCCACCAAATAACTCAGGACCAGGGTGTCCTCGAATTGACAAAGACCAGCCTGCCTCTGCTTCATGAGTGCAGGGATTAAAGGTGGGCATCACCATGCCCAGCCTGCTATTGATGTTCTTCCTGCCTATATGTTCTCTGGGTTTCAATGTGTCAAACTGGCAGGCTGATGAGGACTGTTGTCTAGGGAGTAGCAGACATGTTGATGCTGGCTACTTATAACAACTTATGATATCTTGGCTTACACTCTGATCATCTGCATTACAATCATATTCATTCTGGGGTCTGGAAAGATGGCTCAGTAGTATAAACACTTATTGCTTTTGTTTCATTCTTGTAAAACCCTTGTTACTCTTGCAGAGGGCCTGGGTTTGATTCACAGCACCCACTTCTTGTCTGACAACCATGCAGAACTGCAATTCCCGGGGATCAAATGCCCTCTTGGATGTCTGTGGGCAGCACACACACACAAGGTGCACAGAGAGAATGTATGCAAAACTTTAAAACACATAAAATAAATCAATTTAAAATATACAGGTATGTTGGGTACATTCATGTTGACATGAGCTACCCGAGTCTCCATTATTTATACTCTTCATTTCTATGAGATCTTCTCTCGGTGTTGCAAGTTGCTCAACTTTTGATTTTTTTTCTCCATAGTCTAATTTACTATCACTTACCCGTTAAAACAGTGATTTTCAACCTGTGGGTCAGACCCATTTGGTAATCATAGGACTCTTATTCACAGAGGTCACCTAAGACCTTCTGAAAATACAGATATTGACCTTATGAGACATAACCTTAGCAAAATTACACTTATGAAGTAGCAACGAAAATAATTTTATGGTGAGGGTCACCACAACATGAAGAACTGCATGAAATGGTCACAGCATTAGGAAGGGTGAGAACTACTGTCTTAGAAGGTCATTAGGTTGGGTGTTCCCAGAAGTGAGGGTAGAAAGGACGTGAAGGACATGTTCCAGGCTGGGTTCTTCTTCTCTGACACTATTTGCAATAATGTAGACATAGGAACACAGAAGCATCATTCCTCTCACAAGCAAATATGTTAGTTTTCAAATTAGTGGGAATTACCACTAAGTATTTTTTTTTTTATTTTAAAGCTATCAGTTATTACCTCTCCCAGAGAAAGGAGGTTGACTTCAGTTTTAAACTTCTTTAATGCCCAGGTCTTGCTATCATCAGAAAGATGTTTTTCTGTTTTCTGCAATGGAAAGGTAGAGGATTAACTTTCTTGGTTTGGGTCTGAAATTAATTCTTTTGTTTTGGAGTGCACAATTGTGAAACTACTTTATTCCTTAGCAGGTACTGAAAATTGAAACATGGAAAGTAGAAACTCTCACTGAAAAGTGAAATATCTTCAAATATGCTCATGTATTTACAAATTACTACAACCTCATCAAGAACTAAAAGGTAGCTGGGCGGTCGTGGCTCACGCCTTTACTCCCAGCACTCGGGAGACAGAGCCAGTCCGATATCTGTGAGTTCGAGGTCAGCCTGGGCTACCAAGTGAGTTCCGGGTCAGCCTGGGCTACCAAGTGAGTTGCAGGAAAGGTGATAAGCTACACAGAGAAACCCTGTCTCAGAAAAACCAAGAAGAAAAAGAAAAAAAAATAAAACCAAAAACCAAAACGTAATTATGCTAGCCTAGAGTAAGAGAAATCATGAGCTGAGAAACTTGGTCTTGCCCTGTTGCTGAGATTAAACTGAATTCCCTAGGTTTTAGACTTTCTGATCTTATATGACATGATTATTAATTTTAATTTGGCCTCTTCCCTCAGTGTTTCTCTATCATGGTGGGGAGGCAAAAGTACATGTTATTTTCCATTTAGAAATAAACTCTGATGTAATTACTAGTGTCTTCCATATCACAGTACCTAGGAAACTGCTTTTGTCCATTGATTGACATTCAAAAGCCATAAATATGCAACTTCTGATTCACACAAACCCTCACTCTAGTGCTCCTGGTACAAGCAAACAAGTTTCCTAACCTCCAGCAGCTCAAGGTGATGATGTCGCTTTAATATGAATAGATAAGTATCTAATTACAACCCTCCAGTATTTTAAATGTTTGCATGTGGCACAAAGAATGTAAGGTTATGTTATTTTAAAACACAGAACAAAAAATCCGGAAGTTAGAGTGGTACTATATGGTAATTGAATCTTCCCTTCTACAACTGCTGGTAAGTGGGGCAAGGATTCCTATTATGTAACTAGGGGAAGTTGTCAACATACTCGTAGGGATTCAAATAGAAAACATGCTGTAATCTCTTCATAATGAAAAGTTTTGATGAGCCAATTACACGTGGCTAAATTTGCACTATTTCCTGCTAGTGTCAATACAGAAGCAAAGAGAGAAAGAGAGGAGAGGCTCTCATATGTGATCCTGAAGTAGGAGTGTCCATGGGAAGATAGAAGCTACCTGCCTTTATGCCAAAGGTAAAAGCACCTGGACGATTCCTAGATCACTGAAACAACTGGACCCATTAAAATGTATGCAGGTGTGTTACCACAGTCGTGTTTTCAAATCACTCTAAGGTGTATTTATTTCTGCACAACATCCTTGGTCAAACATGAAACATCTAATCCGTGAGGACTGACCTTTGTCTTCTTATCACTGTCTTTCCAGTCCATTCCTTTATTGGCTCACCACTCCCTACCAGGACTTATTGCTCACTTACAGTTGATCAAGTGATGGTTCACACCAACAAAATATTTTTCTCTGGCCATATTTTCATACAAAACTGAGGTAGGTAGACTACTGCTGCATTTTAACAACATTCATAAGAAAATGAATTTCACAAAGGATCACTTTACCATAGGGAGAGATGGAGTTCCATTATCCTCTGGGACAGGTGTGAGAGCATCACGTTTTTCAGGAAGCCTTTAGGATAAAAACATGCAATAATGGGTGGATTTGGTCCTTTGACCGACTCTGTTGAAAGATTGGTTACCTGCATATTAAGCAGCAATTTTGCATTACGTATTTCAACATACACCCAAATTTTACAGTTTTGTGTTGCTTTTGTGAATTTCAACTTAACTCAATCTATAAAACATTCAGTGAAGACTCACTCTTAGTTCTATTTAAAAATCAAAATCAAAACTGTCAGTGGCCTGGTAGAGGCCTCAGTCAATAAGAGTGCTTGATGCCCACACATAACAAACTGAGTTTGAATGATCATCAACCGCATAAAAAGCTGGGCATGGACACATGCACTTGTAACCCAGTCTTTGGGTGGAAGAGACAGGGTATCATTTGGGCTTGTTGGCTGCTAGAGCTGCTCCAGGTTCAGTCAGAGACCTTATGTCAAGTGGGTAAGTGAGAGAATGACACAAGAAACCAATATCCTCCTCTTCTCTTCATGTCGCACACAGACATAGGCAAACCAGGCAACACACATCTATGCACACTAGAGACAGGATGGTGGTTTTTGCACACACTTTGTTCTGATGGTTGCAGTAACTAAATGATGGCTTTGTGGTTGTGTGCTCTAGCACTGAATGCTCCTATTTCATTCTTTTCCCTCTACCTCTAAAGTACCACGGCCTCTTTTCTGTCAAGAAACTTTTAGGCATTTCATTGAGTCTAATCATCTCTCCCAGGATAGTTTGGTAGAAAATGAAATACACTCTATCTCTAAGCAACAAGCTGCCAACAATCTCAGAAGTCACTCCTTTTTTGGTGCTTTGAAGCTGCTTTTTCCACCACCCCCACCCCCACACAGACAGGCACACAGGGACAAGGAAGTGGGGTTCTTCTACATCCTTTGTTCTATTTGATGCAGTAGGTATATTTTATAGTTGTATATGTACATGAACAGTTCCTTTATTACTCCTGGTTCATCCCTCCTGTCCTGATCCTATAGCACAAATTCCCTTCTCTGTTCTCTGTTATCTAAGAGATAGACTTGGTGCAACAGGAGAGCAACCCTTGCCTTTACTCTCACAAGCCAACATATGGTTGACAGGTTATAGGTGGCCTTGTATTTGTTATTGTTGTTACCTGTTTGCTAGTAGAAGCCAGACCATCACCAAATGTTGCCTTGGACTGTTAAGTAACAGCCTGTTCTAAAACTCATGGGAGGGGAGCACAGTCTCTCTGTCTCCTGTCCTTCCTGGCTATGTCTAAGCTCTAGGTGCCTGGGGTTTGTAGTTGGAGAACTCTGATGCAATAGCTGTGTTTTTCTTGCTTCCATGTTGCGCTTCACCCAGTTGAGTGAACCTTCTCTACGGAACCATGTCTGAAGCCTACTGCTGATGGGATCCCCAGCAGAGCCAAAAACTTTGAGTCATAGTTGTTTATACTCATTGTGGATAACTGTGCCTAACCATGACTGATGTTTCAGGAGTGTGGGTGCACAGATTCACATCTGACCAACACAGCATTGAGACATTTCAGACAGAATCCACTCCCCCCAAAAAAAAGAAAAGAAGTAGCGATTAAAAAAAAAAAAAAAGAATAGTGTCTGGTAATAGCATTTAACCTTCACTAAAAAATACTAAAATGATCACAAATTTCACTGTGATAAATTAAGTTGAAACTTTTCAAAGTAAACAATATTAATGTGGTTTCCCTAACTAGTTGAAAATCACCAATCAAATCAGATTTCGAATGATGAACTGTTGTTTTTAAATGGGAGCTGAGCCCTACGCACAATGTTCTCTTGTTTGTTTTTCTTTGTTTTTTTTTTTTTTTTGTTTTGTTTTGTTTTGTTTTGTCTTGGTTGGAACAGTCCCTTTGCCAGCTCAGGCTATGTGCCTCTGAGTTGACGCCAATCTTCCTCCTCTCATTTTAGTATTCCTTACTTAAAGAATTGTCACTCTCAAGAACAGGACTAAGATTGTAAAAAACAGGACACATTACCTATTTGACTCAACCTGGTCCTCCATTGAAAACTGGGCCATCTCTTGTTTTCCTTTAGAAGCCATTTTAATTGCTGTCAACCCACACTGTAAAGAAAAGAATTACACTTTATATATCAACATGCTTCTCAACTGAAAATTTATCAGAGAATCTGTAAAGAATCAGTCACAAAGGACAGATTTTCCTTCATCCCTTGCTGCAAGTTCACACACACACAGCTGGACCCTTCCTTTGGACACACCATTGCCCTGTCCAACATTGCCTGTGAGCACCCCTCCTCTCCAGAACTCTCCACAAACACTCACTGGTTCCAAGCTTCTTAGCTCCATGGAGATGTGACTCTATTGCCCCAACCCCATTATGTGGCATCTAGGTTTGGTGTGCCTTTGTTCGGTAAGAGAGCTCAAGTGGCCTCTCTGGAGCAGTTTGTTAACCTATTTTTCCAAACTATGTCTTCCCTAAACTGTGAATTATTATCTCCCAACCTGAACAGCATTTCCTATACACATAGAAAATTTGAACAAATTAAATAAAAAATGTCTTCTTGGTATGTCTTCTTCAATGATCAATTTCCAAACTTGCCTGTGTGCCAGTGACCTTTCTCATTTTCCACTCCAGCCTTATCTCTGAGAATCAAGCCCCATCAGTAACTTTGTAATTGCAACAGACTTCTGTTTATTCTACAGATATTTATCTTTAAAACTAATTCATTTTTATTGTGTATGTATGGGAATTGTGTGGGGGTCTTTTTCCTTGGTTTAATTTTAAAATTAAGCCCAATTCTGAAACCAAGTAGGCTGTGTGCTGTGTTACTTTTAACTATGTATAAAAATATAAAAAACATATTTGGAGAAAAATGTTTCACTCTGAACAGATTCATTGAGACTGCTTGATCTTTGGCATGTGATGGGTGGACCTGAGTGTCATTGCTGGGTATATACTGGGGATGTCGTTGAATGCTGTTTACCTTGGTTTTTGCTTCAATATCTGCATTGTAGTCAAGCGGTTTGCTGTCAATTCTTGTGTTTCCTGGGATGATCCCTCGTCACTATTCTTGCAAGGAGAATGCACTGCTGACACTCGAGTATGTGTGAGTGTGTGTGTTTGTGTGTTTGTGTGTGTGTGTGTGAATACTAAAATATTTACAGTGAATGTATAAATCAGAGGGCCAGTGAGAGGGCTAAGGTGATAAAGGCACTTGCCAGGATGACTGACAATTGGAATTTGATCCCTGAGACTGAAATGGTGAGAGGAGAGAACTGACTGCTATAAATTATCCTTTGACCTCCACACTTCTGCTATGGCACACAGGTTTCTTGCCTTCCCTCATCCACCAAATAACTCAGGACCAGGGTGTCCTCGAATTGACAAAGACCAGCTTGCCTCTGCTTCATGAGTGCAGGGATTAAAGGTGGGCATCACCATGCCCAGCCTGCTATTGATGTTCTTCCTGCCTATATGTTCTCTGGGTTTCAATGTGTCAAACTGGCAGGCTGATGAGGACTGTTGTCTAGGGAGTAGCAGACATGTTGGTGCTGGCTACTTATAACAACTTATGATATCTTGGCTTACACTCTGATCATCTGCATTACAATCATATTCATTCTGGGGTCTGGAAAGATGGCTCAGTAGTATAAACACTTATTGCTTTTGTTTCATTCTTATAAAACCCTTGTTACTCTTGCAGAGGGCCTGGGTTTGATTCACAGCACCCACTTCTTGTCTGACAACCATGCAGAACTGCAATTCCCGGGGATCAAATGCCCTCTTGGATGTCTGTGGGCAGCACACACACACAAGGTGCACAGAGAGAATGTATGCAAAACTTTAAAACACATAAAATAAATCAATTTAAAATATACAGGTATGTTGGGTACATTCATGTTGACATGAGCTACCCGAGTCTCCATTATTTATACTCTTCATTTCTATGAGATCTTCTCTTGGTGTTGCAAGATGCTCAACTTTTGATTTTTTTTTCTCCATAGTCTAATTTACTATCACTTACCCGTTAAAACAGTGATTTTCAACCTGTGGGTCAGACCCATTTGGTAATCATAGGACTCTTATTCACAGAGGTCATCTAAGACCTTCTGAAAATACAGATATTGACCTTATGAGACATAACCTTAGCAAAATTACACTTATGAAGTAGCAACGAAAATAATTTTATGGTGAGGGTCACCACAACATGAAGAACTGCATGAAATGGTCACAGCATTAGAAAGGATGAGAACTGCAGCCTTTGAAGGTCATTAGTTCGGGTGTTCCCAGAAGTGAGGGTTTAAAGGAGGTGAAGGACATGTTCCAGGCTGGGTTCTTCTTCTCTGACACTATTTGCAATAATGTAGACATAGGAACACAGAAGCATCATTCCTCTCACAAGCAAATATGTTAGTTTTCAAATTAGTGGGAATTACCACTAAGTATTTTTTTTTTTATTTTAAAGCTATCAGTTATTACCTCTCCCAGAGAAAGGAGGTTGACTTCAGTTTTAAACTTCTTTAATGCCCAGGTCTTGCTATCATCAGAAAGATGTTTTTCTGTTTTCTGCAATGGAAAGGTAGAGGATTAACTTTCTTGGTTTGGGTCTGAAATTAATTCTTTTGTTTTGGAGTGCACAATTTTGAAACTACTTTATTCCTTAGCAGGTACTGAAAATTGAAACATGGAAAGTAGAAACTCTCACTGAAAAGTGAAATATCTTCAAATATGCTCATGTATTTATAAATTACTACAACCTCATCAAGAACTAAAAGGTAGCCGGGCGGTCGTGGCTCACTCCTTTATTCCCAGCACTCGGGAGACAGAGCCAGTCCAATATCTGTGAGTTCGAGGTCAGCCTGGGCTACCAAGTGAGTTCCGGGTCAGCCTGGGCTACCAAGTGAGTTCCAGGAAAGGTGATAAGCTACACAGAGAAACCCTGTCTCAGAAAAACTAAGAAGAAAAAGAAAAAAAAAAAACCAAAACGTAATTATGCTAGCCTAGAGTAAGAGAAAATCATGAACTGAGAAACTTGGTCTTGCCCTGTTGCTGAGATTAAACTGAATTCCCTTGGTTTTAGAGTTTTTGATCTTATATGACATGATTATTAATTTTAATTTGGCCTCTTCCCTCAGTGTTTCTCTATCATGGTGGGGAGGCAAAAATACATGTTATTTTCCATTTAGAAATAAACTCTGATGTAATTACTAGTGTCTTCCATATCATAGTACCTAGGAAACTGCTTTTGTCCATTGATTGACATTCAAAAGCCATAAATATGCAACTTCTGATTCACACAAACCCTCACTCTAGTGCTCCTGGTACAAGCAAACAAGTTTCCTAACCTCCAGCAGCTCAAGGTGATGATGTCGCTTTAATATGAATAGATAAGTATCTAATTACAACCCTCCAGTATTTTAAATGTTTGCATGTGGCACAAAGAATGTAAGGTTATGTTGTTTTAAAACACAGAACAAAAAATCCGGAAGTTAGAGTGGTACTATATGGTAATTGAATCTTCCCTTCTACAACTGCTGGTAAGTGGGGCAAGGATTCCTATTATGTAACTAGGGGAAGTTGTCAACATACTCGTAGGGATTCAAATAGAAAACATGCTGTAATCTCTTCATAATGAAAAGTTTTGATGAGCCAATTACACGTGGCTAAATTTGCACTATTTCCTGCTAGTGTCAATACAGAAGCAAAGAGAGAAAGAGAGGAGAGGCTCTCATATGTGATCCTGAAGTAGGAGTGTCCATGGGAAGATAGAAGCTACCTGCCTTTATGCCAAAGGTAAAAGCACCTGGACGATTCCTAGATCACTGAAACAACTGGACCCATTAAAATGTATGCAGGTGTGTTACCACAGTCGTGTTTTCAAATCACTCTAAGGTGTATTTATTTCTGCACAACATCCTTGGTCAAACATGAAACATCTAATCCATGAGGACTGACCTTTGTCTTCTTATCACTGTCTTTCCAGTCCATTCCTTTATGGGGTCACCACTCCCTACCAGGACTTATTGCTCACTTACAATTTATCAAGTGATGGTTCACACCAACAAAATATTTTTCTCTGGCCATATTTTCATACAAAACTGAGGTAGGTAGACTACTGCTGCATTTTAACAACATTCATAAGAAAATGAATTTCACAAAGGATCACTTTACCATAGGAAGGGATGGAGTTCCATTATCCTCTGGGACAGGTGTGAGAGCATCACATTTTTCAGGGAGCCTTTAGGATAAAAACATGCAATAATGGGTGGATTTGGTCCTTTGACCGACTCTGTTGAAAGATTGGTTACCTGCATATTAAGCAACATTTTGCATTACGTATTTCAACATACAACCGAATTTTACAGTTTTTTGTTGCTTTTGTGAATTTCAACTTAACTCAATCTATAAAACATTCAGTAAAGACTCACTCTTAGTTCTATTTAAAAATCAAAATCAAAACAGTCAGTGGCCTGGTAGAGGCCTCAGTCAATAAGAGTGCTTGATGCCCACACATAACACACTGAGTTTGAATGATCATCAACCGCATAAAAAGCTGGACATGGACACATGCACTTGTAACCCAGTCTTTGGGTGGAAGAGACAGGGTATCATTTGGGCTTGTTGGCTGCTAGAGCTGCTCCAGGTTCAGTCAGAGACCTTATGTCAAGTGGGTAAGTGAGAGAATGACACAAGAAACCAATATCCTCCTCTTCTCTTCATGTCTGCACTCAGACATATGCAAAATGTACAACATACAATACACACACACACACACACACACACACACACACACACACACACACACACACACATCTGGAAACACTAGAGGGAGGATGGTGGTTTTTCCACACACGTTTTTCTGATGATTGCAGTAACTGATGACTTTCTTGTTGCTCAAAGCACTTAAAGCTCTTATTTCATTCTTCTTCTTCTACCCCTAAAGCACCATGGCCTCTTCTCTGTCAAGAAAATTTTTAGGCATTTTAGGCATATCATTGTGTGTCATGCTCTCTCCCAAGAAATTGGTTTGGTAGAATGTGAAGTATACTCTATCTTGAAGCACCCAGCTGCCAACCAATTCAGACTTCACTACATTTTTGGTGCTTCGAAATGCTTTTTGATAGTCCATTCACAAGCATATTATGAAACTGTGACAGGACTATTCTTATATTCTACAAGTGTTTCTGTTTAATGCTTAGTCTTTATGAGGCAGTGGAGAGCAACACTGTCCCCTCAGTTCTACTCCATCCACACTACACTGAAGATCTCCACGTTTCAGGGCTTATGGTTTATAAGTTCTGGGGCAACCACTTTTTTTTCCTACCTGACACATCCCTTGTCACCCCAGTTGTGGAACTCATTGAGGGGACTATTAACCTTCTGTACAGAAGCATATCCATAAGGCCACTCTGAGGCGATCTTCAGCAAAGCCTGGGAGAGTCTTGAACCTTGCCAGTTTACTCACACTCTCTCCAGCAGACAGCTCACCCAAATGTAACAGTGAACCAAATTAATGCCCTGCAAACTAATATTGTTACACATATGTGCATGGCATGTGATGTGCAGTGTATTTGTATGTATGTGTGATTTCAGGTACATACATGCCAGTGTGCTGGTGTGGTGACTGGAATACACACATGAGCGTTGACACTCACCTTCAACCTTATTTTTGTGACTGGGTCTCTCATTAACAAATCCAAACCCCAGGCTATTTATTCATGAAACTTCAGGGGATTCTCTGTCTCCACCTCCAATCTCACCATGAGCTCCCCAGGATTATAGATGCACACAAGACCATCAAGCCTCATGTGGATTCTGGGCATCCAAACTCCCATTCTCACATATGCACAGTAAGCACCTTATCCACTGAAACATTTCCCTAGCCATGGCTTATTAACAGCATTTCATACTGTATCAGAGGTATAATCAGTCATTTCAGTATGAGTGCTCCACAAATAATTATTCAGCTTTGATTAACAAAAAAATAAAGAAGCTGAAATTGTCTTACACAGAGGAAAACATGGTTACAGTTTCTGAATTTTATATTCTCTAATTACTCAGTGTATTTTAAAATGCAGACTCTCTTACCACAGTGAAGGTCTTTCTTTAACTCTTCCAGTAACTGCAAAAGAAAAAGGCAAAATATGGTAGAAGCAACTGCAGAAAATATGGGTATTAAATGTCAAGGCCAATATTTTATTACTACTTGACACCAATTCTGTATACCCTTTAAAGTGGATATTGATTGATAAACAATAAATACATGGAGAACTCTTAATTCCCACTTCCTTGTATATTCAAATACAGAAGATGAATTTATCACAAGTTACTACTTAAAATAAACTGTTGTGTGAAATTCCTTTGACCTTGAGTACTATCAGACAGAGAAACTGGCATCTTAACCAGAATCAACATCACAAACTGAAGTGTTAAAGGGATAGCACAGTGTTGCTGCTGCTGGATTAGTCTTTGGACTAGTGGTGCTAGGAGAACTGTTAGTGAGTACACACATCCTGTATAGAAGTGAAAAGAGATTTTTCAAGGATTCAGTTGAACTTGTTCCATTGAAGATGAAAATTCCAGACACAAGGAAGCTCAGTCTACAGTGACTGCTCTTTGCAGCACAGCAGAACATAAGAAACACAAACAGACCAAGGACAACGACCTTTGCAAAGAATTTCCAGCTGCCAGTGTGGCCAAATATATACACACAGAGGTCAGTGTGTATACTCTCCTCAACTGCTTCCGAGGAGGATGCTGAAGCCTCTGGGTTCCAGCTCTGGTCTCTTGCTCATGTTCAGTGCAAAGAAGTTCACTCTCAGCTGCTATCGCCTTCCATGGTAAGAGCCATTGGAAAGACTTCTGCAGTAGTTATGCACCTGGACTCTACCTCCAGGAAGAGAAGCATAGAAGAAACGTGGGGCCAGAGCACCAATTCCAAGGGAGTAGAACCTCACAGTCTCCCAGGAAAAATAGACGCCAGGAAATTATCAAAGTGAGAGGTGAAATTAATAAAATAGAAACTAAGAGAATAATACAAAAAATTAATGAAACAAAGAGTTGGTTCTTTGAGAAAATCAACAAGATAGACAAGCCCTTATCCAAACTAATCAAAAGACAGAGAGAGAGAATCCAAATCAACAAAATCAGAAATGAAAGGGGGGACATAACAACAGACATTGAGGAAATCCAGGGAATTATCAGGTCATATTTCAAAAACCTCTACTCCACAAAACTGCAAGACCTAAAAGAAATGAACAATTTTCTGGATAGGTACCACATACCTAAGTTAAAACAAGACCAGATAAACTATTTAAATAGTCCAATAACCCCTAAGGAAATAGAAACAGTCATTAAAAGTCTCCCGACCAAAAAAAAAGCCCAGGACCAGATGGTTTCAGAGCAGAATTCTACCAGATTTTCAAAGAAGAGTTAATTCCAATACTCTCTAAATTTTTCCACATAATAGAAACAGAAGGAACATTACCAAACTCCTTCTATGAGGAAACAATTTTATTTGTTTCCACATTTAAAACTTGTAGGAGTCAAGCTTTCACTCTATGCTAACAGTTTGCCCTCTACAAAGGAATAAAAACAATTCTTATTTCTTTTTTTCAGTTACAGTATGTAAAACTGGAGTGTAAACATCTTAGCATTGCCCATGGCTGAGGCAGAGCATTTGTCCCACCAACAAATGTGCTGAGATTGTGGCTCTATGGTAGAGCCTATGCTTGGCATGTGGGAGGCCTGCATCAACCCTCCTCACCACAAAGAAAATTCCAATGCTGAAATAATGAAGAAACTCACCCACATTACAATAATACTGACTCTTTTTACCTCACCACTTATGTGAAGAGGGTCATTCCGATTCCTCTACACTGTTCACTTGTTGCTGTGCTTTCCCAAGGCAAGGCAGGTGTGGAAGTGTCCATGGTGACAGTTGCTGAAAGCCCAAACCCTGTAGTGTTTCTCCCTCTTAGAATCTCATCCAGACTTGATGGACCAGTCAGTGCCGTCTACTACAGAACAGTGTTCTTTTCTCAGCCTCCCTCCCACTCTGGCAAATTTTTCTGGAAATTATGTCTTGTAGCATAAAAACCAAGAAGCAACATATACTACACTAACTGACAAAACTAAAGGGAAGAGGTGTTGGCAGTGTAGCCAATAGGGAGAGCACCAGCCTAGAATGCTTCTAATGGTAGTGTTGGATCCCCAGCACTGTGTCTAGAACTCAAAATCCATTCATGGTTTAAAAAGTTATTGATAAGCCTATTATTTCTTATGGCAAGGTATATTTACATTAAATGGAGGCAAATTAAAGATAAATATAAAACCATATGTGAATTGTCTAATATGTCTAAATTGAGAAATTATAGGAAGGAAAAAACCAGAAAAAGTTATAGTTAGTCCCAAAAAACTTAATGAAAGTAACTGAATACTGTATTTTTTGTTTTCTTTTTACATGATCACATTTTATTGACCCTGATGTATATAAAATATGTAACATAAATACAGTGTATTTATTTAAAAAAATGAAAGAAAAATCCATTTTATAACATGTCACATGACTGTCACATGACTATAGATAACACATACTGTGGACTAGGTTAAAAAACTTTATGTAACATAAATACAGTGTATTTATTATAAAAAAAATGAAAGAAAAATCCATTTTATAACATGTCACATGGCTGTCACATGACTATAGATAACACATACTGCGGACTAGGTTAGAAATCTTTTTTGTTTGTTTGTTTGTTTGTTTGTTTAAGACAGGGTATCTCTGTGTAGTTTTGGTGCCTGTCCTGGATCTCGCTCTGTAGACCAGGCTGGCCTTGAACTCACATAGATCCGCCTGGCTCTGCCTCCTGAGTGCTGGGATTAAAGGCTTGCGCCACCACTGCCCAGCTTAGAAACCTTTTTATTTATATAAAGATACTTCATGCATCAGAGACTCATGTAAAATAAACATGTTTCAGATGATATAATTTGAGATTTGAAATTTCTCATAAACTATTAGTTAAATAATTCTGAATTCCAAACCATTAAAGGCATGTTCAAAAAGGATATAACTACATTTATATCTCATATCCTTAGTTCCTTCTTTGAAAGAACAAAGCATTTTTTTTTGCAATTAGGGTAATAGCAGTGGATTATTCACCTTCAATCTTACCTGAATGGATTGGAACAGATGTCTTCAGTATTGATTTTAACGGTTGTGATGGTCTTTCTCCACTGTGGCATATTTTAAAAAGTGATATTTTAATATCCATATAAAAACATTTACCAAATTCTTTGAATTATTTGTTGCTTAATTTCCTAATATACATTGCATTTGAGATTTACCCACACCTTTTAATTTGTCTTTCAAGCGGTTAATTATTTGGTGACACTTTCCTTACAACTTAGTCTCATGTGAAAGAAAGGGAGAATTTAGTCCACAAAAATTAGCCCAATAAAAACACACATAGAGGCACACACACACACACACACACACACACACACACACACACACACACACGAAAGAAAACACTAGTTCCTCCCCAGCCCTTTTTTATGGCTGCAGTAACTCATGGTTTTATATTCATGTGCTCAGTGTAATTAGTGATTTCATTTGTCATGTCATTCTGTGCACTTAGAGTACCACAGCACCTTCTCTGTCACCATACTTTGTGGAATTTTCACTGACTGTGATGTTATCTCTCAAGAGGTTGGTTTGTGGACCACGGAATAGATTCCTTCTTCTGCTAGTTAATCTTACAAGCTACCATGGCCTTGGGTATATTCAAGCTGTTCCTTAGCAGCCCATTCATGAGTGAATCCTGAAACCACAATCTGCTGTTTCTATGCCAAACAAGCAATTCTATGAACTTACCAAGATAATAACATGAGCAAACAACAATAAAACTTACTGGATAATTTCAGGTTTTTTACTGTGGAACTGTTTAGAAGTCCCAGTAGAATGTAACATGTGGTTTTTGCAAGGTGTGTCTTTAAACAGTTGTAGCTACTGGAACATTATGAATCTGCACTTTGGACATTAGCTGTGACAATTGGGGATCTTTTAACTTGGAGTAAACAAGCTATTCAATAATGTGTAGGAAATGTTTTATTGATACATAGCCCCACTAAAGAAGATGACATAATTGCCCTCTAGTATGGAAGGAATCAATCAAAAGGAACAGAGAACTGGCTTGAAATACAACCTTTAAATGTCTGCAAAACCCAAGTGTCTGAGACAGCAGATCATCAACAGGAATGGGCTTTCAACTCTATGTTCATGTCCAACCGATAGGGAAGACAAAACCCCCTTTAGAGAGACATAAATAACAGTCATCTGTGGTGTGGCTCTCTACGTTGAGATCATCTCTTGAGATTCAGAGATTTCATTGCTGGGCACTCTGGAAGACGGAAGGCCTGGGGTCTTCCGCCGTCCGGGAAAGGGTGCTACACCTGACAAAAAGTGCCTCTGCACATGGAGATGGTGTCCAAAGAGGAAAGTAATTTGTGGGCTCCATGTAATACTTTCTGAAAACTCAGAATGATCCCCAATTCTGTAAGCTCTCAGAAAAGATAAAGGCCTCAAACTAGACCTCCTAATGAAGGTCTAGTTCAAAAGTTGATTTCAGAAAGGTTTTGAAAAGGTAAGGGGTATCAAATGGACATCAGTGTGTATGGATAACACAAGGAGCCTCATTTTCTAATACACAGAGTTGCTACTTGGGAAATGCTGGTTGAGTATAAACCTCATGGCCATATGAACTAAAAAGAACAACTTTTTAGTCTAAAATATAGTGATAATACTGTGGGTACTGTAACACAAAGCAAAAATTCAGTATATAAAATTGTGTCTATCTGAGAGTACATCCAAGAAATAACTTAGTTATTTTTGGATTTCCTTAGGATTAGTGTATTGTTAAACCTTACCTGCAAAGAGGCCGTGGGTCAGTATTATAATGTATTTCTAAAAATAAAAACAAAATGCATTTTATTTCAACTCTAGAAAAATATAGCATATAAAAATGATTAGACTCATTGTTAGCATCAATTTCTTCAAGACCAATCTAGAGATTATTCTAGAGAAAATATTCATCTCTAGGCAATTACTTCAGGTAGAATTCTTCCATTTTCTGTATATTTCACATCAAAGAAGACATAAATTCATCAAGCATAATACCTAAAAATAAACACCCATACACAACTGTGATGATCTTAATGAGCTCTCTCAGACTGATGGGGAGCAGCATCCTTACCAGTAAAAGTATCACCAATTGACTGTGTCACAAAATAGCTTCTTGGGGTTCTTGTTTGACTTTGGGCTAATGATACTAGAAAAAATGTCTAGACTGGGTGTGGTGGCACCCAACTTTAATCCCAGCATTTGAGAGGCAAAGGCAGGTGGATCCTTATGACTTCCAGGACCAGGACAGCCAGAATGTAATAGTGAGATTGTGTCTCAAAAATAAAACAACAAACAAAATAGAGAGCCAAAAAGGAAAAAATATCTATGAGCCTATACATACTTTTTCTTCAGGAAAACAAAGTATCTTGTTCAGCTTTTTAGTTGGAACTGTTCATGTTAGGATGCAAATTCCTACCACTAGGACTAGATGTTGGCTACTGTCCTTTGTATCATAATGAAACCTCACAGAAAGAAACAGAAGATGGACAAAGATCTTCAAGGAGCAGCATGAGTGAGGACAACATCCTTACTCTCCTCAACCCTCTGAGAGAAGAAGCTCCTCAGATCTAGTTGTGTTCTCAGCCTTATGTGCAGCTTCAAGGATGCCCATGAAAACATCCATCATCTCTCCTGAAAAGAATGATTTGAAAGATCCCTCCCTTGGTAGTAATGCATCCTGAGCTCTGCCTCAGGTGAGAGGGCAGCAGAGAAGCACCTGTGGGGCTGGAGCAGCAGATTCCGTGGGTCATCTTCTGACATGGAGTCATTGTGCATGTTTACATACATGAACTATGAACTCACTCATGCCCTCACTGTACACCTGCACTTTGCTTTTATTTTAATAAAACTTTCATTTTTTGGTCTTGTTTAAATTAAGAGAAACTTAGTGCATCTTCTTTGCATTCCCCATGACTTAGGAAGGGCATTTGTCCCACCAACTAGTGGGCTGCAATTGTGGCTCAGTAGTAAAGCCTATGCTTATCAGGCAGGAGCCCTCAGTCAGTCCTCACCACCACAAATGACAGGAAAGGCAAATTTCATACTAAAGTGATACAAAATGTTGCCTGCATTACAATAATATCGACTCTCTTCATCTTACCTCTAGAGAGAAGAAGGTCATTTGGATTCAGTACCTAGTGTGATTGTCAATTGCAAGTTAGGTATAAAAGACAGCATGAAACAGTTGCTGATGCACAAACTCAGCATAGTGCCCCTTCCATTGCAACAGAGTCTCTCTAGACTCCATGGAAGAGCAGCTAATTCTCTGAAATATAGAACAATGTCATTTTCTCAACTCTCTTTTTGTGTCTATTGTTTTTTTCTGGAAACCATGTGTTGCAGCAGGTAAGTGATGTATCATCTTACTCAGATCTATTTAACAAAAACTAAAGGGAAAAAGTACTAGAGGTAGAGTTAATAGGTAGGGTGCTTGCCTAGAATGCTCACAAAGCCTTGTGTTCAACCCCTACCACCCCAGAAAACTAAAACCATCAACCAACAAAACAAACAAAAAAGAAAAGAAAAGAAACAAAAGAAAAGAAAAGAAAGAAGGAAAGGGAAAGAAAAGAAAAACATGTCAGGATTGACAAGTTTTCCTAAAATGTATTACATTCACTATAGCACAACACTTCCATCCTAAAACAGGAGATTACTAAAAAAAAAAAAAAAAAAAAAAAAAAAAACAACAACAGGGGGTAGGTGAAAACTCTCTAAATCGAGAAAGAAATTGCAAAGAAATTTAAAAAGTCAGACGGTTTTAATTACATCATTAGGTCAGAAATTAATTAATGAAAGTGATTGATTATTGAAGTTTTGTTTGTGCACAATTGCATGTTAGTGGTACTGAACTATGGAACCGTGTGAGGTAGAAAACACAAGGCATTTTTTGTTATAAAAACAAAAGGAAAAGCCATATTTCCGACATTCCAATTTACTACAATGTGACATGGAGGACATGTGCCAGGTTCATAAGTTTTATTCTCATTTATCCAAAAACAGCACATGGATCAATATTAAAATCAAATAAGCAACGTTTTGACAATATATTTTCACAGTTAAAAGTACTGAGAAATAATTCCTTAATTCTCACTTTCCCAAATATTAGGAAATGAATATGAAAACCGTGTAAACGCATTTATACTTGATTTCCTTAACTCCTTTTGGGGAGCTAAAATCCTTACTCTTACTTATTTTATTCAGGGTTAACAGGACCAGATAGAGTAGTTCACTACACAAATCTTACCTTGATTGAACTTGACGCGCTTTTTCTTATTGTGTTTTGCCCTCTCTGAAGATGCGTGTTCACTGTGACATATGTTTAAAAGTGATCATTATTTTATTGTTTGTATGAAGAACACTTAGCATGTTTTCCAAATTCTTTATTTTTAAGTTCCTAAGATACCTTACATTAGATATTTACAAATAACATTTTATTTTTTGAAACAAGATCTCGCTCTGGAGCCCAGCTGACTTTACACCTACTATATGAACTATGTTGGCCTTGAAATAACAGAGATCTCTCTGTCTCCTGCCTCCCAAGTTGTGGAATTAAAGGCATGAGAAAACAGGCCTAGCCAAATGACTTTGAATTTATTCTTCAGCACTTGATTATGATTAGTTACTGCTGTCCTTCTACCTTTTCTCTTTTGCAAAAACTCGGGCCCCAATTAAATCACCACCACCACACAGGCATGCACACAGGGACAGGGAGAGGGGGTTCTTCCACATTCTTTGTTCTAATGGTGGCAGTAAGTAAGTATATTTTATAGTTCCATATGTACATGACCAGTTCAATTATTACTCCTAGTTCATCCCTCCTCTCCTGAACCTACAGCACACAGTCCCTTCTCTGTTCTCTGTAGCAGGAATCTTAACAGGCCTTAGTAATAAAATCAAACCTGAGGCCAGTTATTAGGGTGAAAGCTGGAAGATCAGAGAAGCAGAACAAACCACAGCCACCTCAACTTGCCAATTCCTCAGCTGATTCTTTTTCCTCAGACTGGAAGCCTCTGAGTCTTCATCCGAATGGATCTCAGCTGAACTGCTGCACAAAAGCCTGAAGCTTAACCAGCTAAAAGCTTCTAGTTTCTGGTCCTCACGCCTTATATACCTTTCTGCTTTCTGCCATCACTCCTTGGGATTAAAGGCTCACTTTCTGGGATTAAAGGCGTGAGTCACCATGCTTGGCTGTATCCTTGAACACATGGATTTCTGCCTCTAGAATGCTAGGATTAAAGACGTGGGCTACCACTGCCTATCCTCTATGTTTAATGTTGTGGCTGTTCTCTTCTCTGACCCCAGATAAGTTTATTAGTGGGCACAATATTTTCGGGAATACAATACCACCACAGTTCTCCCAAGAGATGGATTTGGTGGAACAGGACAGCAACTCTTGCCTTTACTCTCACAAGCCAACATATGGTTGACAGGTTATAGGTGGCCTTGTATTTGTTGTTGTTGTTACCTGTGTGCTAGTAGGTGCCAAATCATCACCAAATGTTGCCGTGTAATGTAAAGTCACAGCCTGTTTCAAAACTCATGGGAGGGGAGCACAGTCTCTCTGTCTCCTTTCCTTCCTGGCTAAGGCTAAGATCTAGGTACCTGGGGTTTTTAGTTCGTGAACTCTGATGCAATAGCTGTGCTTTTCTTGCGTCCATGTTGGGCTCACCCAGTTGTGTGAACCTTCTCTACAGAAACATGTCCAAAGGTACTGCTGATGGGATCCCCAGCAGAGCCAACCTTGATTCTTATTTCTTTATACTCATTGTGGACAACTGTCCCTAACCATGACTGCTGTTTCAGGAGTGTGGGTTCACAGATTCACATCTGACCAACACAGTTTCAAGACATTTCAGACAGGACAAAAAAAATGAATGGAATGGGGTAATAGCATCTAACTGTCATGATTGTTCAAAAGCCATTTAAAGCAGAGTGAGTGATCAAAGAGACAACATGATTTTCAAAAACTATGTTAAACAAACATTTTAAAGGAAAATATATAAGAAACAATGAAAATACTAAAATGATGACAAATTTCACTGTTAAAAATAATTAAAGGTGAAACTTTTCAAAGTAAACATTAATGTGGTTTCCTTAACTAATAGAAAATCACCAATCAAATCAGATTTTGAATGATGAACTGTTGTTTTTAAATGGGAAGCTGAGCCCTGATGCACACTCTTCTTTTGTTTCAGTTGGAACAGTCCCTTTTTCTAGCTCCCACTCACTATGTGCCTCTGAGTTGAAGCCAATCTTCCTCCTATCACTTTAGTATTCCTTACTTAAAGAATTGTCACTCTCAAGAACAGGACTAAGATTGTAAACAAGAAGAAACATTACCTATATGACTGAACCTCCAAAGGTTCATTTGCTCCATTCAGTATTAAGAATTGTGCCATTTCCTCTTGTTGTTCAAATAATGCTATTTTCAATGGTGTCAAGCCATACTGTAAAAAAAAAATTACACTTTATAAATCAACATGCTTCTCAACTGAAAATTTATCACAGATTCTGCAAACAATCAGTCACAAAAAACAGATTTTCCTTCATCCCTTGCTGCACATTGACACACACACACACCGCTAGCCTCTTCCTGTTGACACACCATTGCCCTGTCCAACACTGCCTGTGAGTACCCCTCTTTCCAGAACTCTCCACAAACACTCACTGGTTCCAAGATTCTTAGCTCCATGGAGATGTGACTCCATTGCCCCAACCCCATCATGTGGCATCTAGGTTTGGAGTGCCTTTGTTCAATGAGTGATACAAGTGGCCTCTCTGGAGCACTTGGTTAATCTGTTTTTCCAAATTATTTCTTCCCTAAACTGAGAATTACTATCTGTTTATTCTACAGACATTTTCTTTAAAATTAATTTATTTTTAGTGTGTGTGTGTGTGTGTGTGTGTGTGTGTGTGTGTAGTATGTGTGGGCCCAAATCCTTTATCTGTTTAAAGGATTTTAAAATTAAGCCCTATTCTAAAACAAAATAGGCTGTGCTGTGCTCCTTTAAACTACGTATAAAAATATAAAAAACATATTTGGAGAAATGTTTTACTCTGAACAGATTCATTGACACTGCTTGAGCTTTGGCATGTGATCGGTGAATCTGAGTGTCATTGCTCGAAGCATACTGGGGATGTCGTTGAATGATGTTTACCTCGGTTTTTGCTTCTATGTCTGACTTGAAATCCAAAAGTGTTCTTACAGTTGACTTGTTGCCCCTTGAAACAGCGTGGTGCAGGGCTGTGTTCCCATTGGAATCACGCAGGTGGGGATCTGCACCCTCAAAGAGTAATATGGACATACACTCCACGTTGTCCCTCTGTGTGGCCTGTGGGTATTGTATAAAGAAAGAGATATTCAGTTCAAGAAAGTCAAGATAGATATTTCTAAAATTTCATTGAATATTAACCCTTAGATCAGACAAATTGCTTAGGTTATGCATATTATCCCTCTGTTTTTGAGACAGGTCTTCTTAAGAACGCCAGGCTTGCCTAAACTCATAATCTCCCCACCAAAGTTTTTCAAGTGGTAGAATTTCAGGGCTATGCCACAACACCTAGATATTGAAGTATCTCATTAGTACTAGTTGGTTATTGTTGTAGTGAGGGTGGTTGCTTGTTCATTTGTTTTGCTAACTTGACACAGTCTGAAGACTCCTGGAAAGACGGATCCTTGTTTGAGGAATTACCTCTATCAGATTGGACTGTGGGAAAGTCTGTGGAACATTTTCTTGATTGAGGCTCATGTGGGAGGGTACATCTTCCTATAGGTGGTGGCACAACTGGGCAGGTAGTCCAGAGTAGTATAAGAAAGCTGAGCAAGCCTTGGAAAAAGCCATGGAAAAGCAGCATTCCCCCCATGATCTCTGTTTCTGTTCCTGCCTCTGGTTCCTGATTTGAGCTCCTGCCCTGCTTTCCCTTCATGATGGACTGGACTTTGATGTGGAATTGTAGGCCAAATAAACATTTCCTCTTCCAAGTTGGTTTTGGTCAGTGTTTTATCACAGCAACAAAAAAACAAACAAGAACAAGATCTAATCCAATTTATACCCAAACTGCTGTCCTATAGCTACCTTAATCAAAGGTGTGCAGCCTTCATCATCCCGGACATCTATTAAGGCCTTTTTGCTTAACAGCAGTTTTACCACGTCTGGGTGGTTGTGGGCACACGCGTAATGGAGTGACGTCCTACAAATTGAGAGGACATTTTAGGAAATTACAGATTATCATAGAAGGCACATTCAACTCTAAATACTAGATAGCAAACTTCATTTCCTTCTAATGTAAGAGAAGTAACTGGGATTTTATTATGTACTTATTTTTCCACTCAAGTGTTCATTTGATATGCTAGGGATACAGTGCATGGCCGTCCCATTTCAGGTAAGTGCTCTAGCACAAGTTTCACCCTTCCTCAGAGTAGCCCGTCTGCATAACAGAACACCCAATAGATTTAACTCAGCTTGGATTTAAATCCTACTCTAATTGCTGTTATAAACTAGGTATATATTATTAGTATCCAGCAGGTAGGATTGCAGGCCAGTGCCGCTGTGCCTATCATGCTCTTTATTTCACATTTTAGCATCACTGACATCTCTACCACTTACAATTCATGATACTTTATGACTATAATTGGCAATATTATGTTATATATTAGGCTTTCTATGTGCTCCATAACTCAATTTCCCCATTCACAGGATAGAGGTTCAACACTGTAGCTATCTTACATCGTGCTACTGTGATGCTTCAATTCATGTCTTCAAGAGGATGGACAGGTGCTTCTAGCACCTGACAGTCAGTGTTTGGCGGATACAATAATGATTAGTCTTCCTACTGATAACAAACACAATATTTCAATGAAGAGAAATAACAGAATTCTACTTAATGTGCAGACACAAAATTTTTTTATTCAAATATATTTCCAAATTTTAAAACTATATTCCCCAAGATGACCTTGAACTTGGTAATTCTCCCAGTAGGTAGGATTGCAGGTCAGTGCCACTGTGCCGACCTTACTCTTTATTTTACATTTTAGCATCGCTAAAATCTATGCCATGATATTTTATGACTATAATTGGCAATATTTTTAACTTTGATACTATACAACATAAAAGCTTATCATGTAGTTCACTGTGCCTTACATTAAATGAAATATGATACGATCTACAGGCCCATGGGTGGCGCACGCCAGTAGGATTTGCTAAAGGAGGCAGAGGCAGGAGGATCCAAGTAACAGCACCAAATGAAAGGATCAATGGCACTGGTGGTGCAGCTGATTACCAGTGGAAAAGTCACAAGCCAGGGCCACAACTACCAGAGTTACAGAGAGCTTTATTGGAAGGAGGAAGGGGATAGGAAAGAGGATAGCCAGGTCTAGAGGGGGAGAGAGAGAGAGAGAGAGAGAGAGAGAGAGAGAGAGAGAGAGAGAGAGAGAGAGAGAGAGAGATGGCAGGAGGAGAGTGGAGAACAGAGCGAGAGCAAAGAAGCAGCATGGGGTCTACATCTGGCGTTTTAAGGCATGCACATAGTCGCCAATGTCTCGACGACATAAGACACAAGACCCCAAGCTGCACATGTAGAGGAGTGAGGGCAGGATGCTAACAACAATATTTTTAACTTTGCTACTATACAAAATAAAAGGTTATCATGCATTCCACTGTAGCTTACATTAAGGGAAATATGATACAATCTACAGACCCATGGCAATTCTACAGGCCACTTGTATCTATGTAAATTTTAGCACTTAAGACTATGAAAGCCGGGCGGTGGTGGCGCACGCCTTTAATCCCAGCACTCGGGAGGCAGAGCCAGGCAGATCTCTGTGAGTTCGAGGCCAGCCTGGGCTACCAAGTGAGTCCCAGGAAAGGCGCAAAGCTACACAGAGAAACCCTGTCTCGAAAAATAAAAAAAAAAAGACTATGAAAGGCAAACAGGTTTAAAATAGCAGTAACAACAAACAAAAATCTAAATCCTCAGTTATCAGTACTTTGAATTTTTTTTTCATTTCTCAATACCCAAAAGTAATATTTCTATATTGCTGCCAACAGGGACACAGCCTAGTCTTCAGAAAATAGAGTGCCCATGATAATTCAGACACCAAATGGTAGCAAAGCAGGCCATTGTGCTTTGCCTTGCACCCCCAGTGTGTCCATGGACTCACACCAAAATTGGGCAAATGTCTCTATAAGGAGATAACCCATTGCATCATAGCTCCCTTGCTTTGATTTTCAAAAAGCTTTAAACCAAAAGAAACTAGAGATTCAAATGAGCATGGTTCATTGTATTCAATATTTAAATTTATAGAATGTAAGGAAAGCTAACTGGGCAGAGAAACAAAGATTTTAAGAATGAGAGAATCTTGAGATGTAGTAGAATGTGTTTTCTGTATAGTAGATAATAACTAAGTTCCATGTGGGGAATAAATGGATTGACAGAATGGACAAATACAGTTGAAAATTCAATGTTTTTAAAGAATGCGTTTGTTAAGCAAAGAATACTTTGAAAATACACTTTATTTTCATTATTTGTAGAAAGCTCTCATTTAGAAGACTAAATAACCACTCAGAACTACAGAAATTATCAAGAAGCATATGCGCTATGGCTATGGAAATTCTACTGTTGAGTGTCATTGGTTCCCCTTTAGAACACAGTGTGAAATAAGAAATAGGAAAGAAGGGCTGGGGTGGCTGGAAGAGCTCAGTTGGTAAAGCACTTGCCATGCAAGCCTGAGGGCCTGAGTTCAGAACCCCCAGCACCTTGACAATCTAGTAGAGATTTGGGTGAGAGAAACAGCCTCAAAAAATGAGGTGTAGGGACCACAAGGTGGTTCATCAGGTGGTGGGACCTGCCAGCAGACATGATGGCCTGGGTTCAACCCCCAGAACCCACAATATGGCAGAACACACAACTCTCAAATATAGCTTTCTTCTGACCTTCATACACTTACCTGCAGATATGTGGGGTACATGTGCACACACACACACACACACACACACACACACACACACCTACAATTTTTTAATAAGGTGAAAAGCAATTGAGGAAGATAATGTCAACCTGTAGCCTTCACATATATATAAACACACACACACACACACACACACACACACACACACACATACACACACACCATGTACACAAATGGTAAAAATGTCCTTATAAGATCCCTCAGCAAACATGGGTCCCAATGATGTAAGATTTCTTGGTGATTCTTTCTTTGGCTCAAAGTTGACATTTTATGTGAAAATTTATCTCATGTTACCATTTTCTGTGTTGTATATAACATAGTACTAAAAACATAGACATTAACGGCTGGAGAGATGGCTTGGTGTTTACAAGCTCCAGTTTCACCTGTAGAGGACCTGAGTTAGATTTCTAGCACCCACGGCTGTCGGTAACTCCAGTTCCAGGAGACCCAACACCTTCTGATGCACGTAGTGCTTTGGAAATACATGCAGGCAAAAAGATTATATACATAAATCTAAAACAAATTTAAATATACACATAAAAATAAAATGTATGTAGTTTCATTAGCTAAATCGCTTTAAAGCGCCCAATAAAGTGCTCTAAAAGAGACAATGTAAAAGGATTTGTAAATTAACTGAAATTCTTTCTTTTGCTTCTCTTAAAGAAGGCCTGTGCTGTCCTTCCAAGGTGTGCTGGTCCCAGATGCCTAGAAGCCTAAAGCAGGCACAAACCCCACTGGGCTCAGTCCTGGAAGGTGTGTTTCTCCTTAGTTGGCCCTGACTGTCGCCAACACTTCCTGTCCCTCCTGGCCCTTTCTCTTCCCCGGGCCCCATTACCTGCGCCTTGTGTCCTGTTCATTCACATAGTGTTGGTGGCAGTCGATAAATCGCTCTATTGATGTCACGTCCCCCACGCTGGCCGCCCTTTGGAGTTCCCCGACAGGGTCGTACCCGATGGAGTAGAGGGTAAATTTCGGTTGTCGTTTCCGACACGAGCACCCATGACCCAGGCATGAGGGCCACAGGCGGCTGTACCAGCGAGCCCTCTTTGGGGCTTGAATAGCAGGGGCATCGTAGTCTATGTCCTCCTGCATGTTGAGCCTTAAGGCTCCGCAGGCCCTCCCCGCCCTCCCTGCCCTACCCGCCCTCCCCTTTAGCCACCCACTCCCTCCCAAACCCTAAAGTAAAAAATAGAACACTGGTACACTAAAAATTTGAAATTCGGTTAAAGTCTCGCCACTGACACACAGGACCGTCCTGCTAGCGCAGGTCCTCGGTTCAGTGTGAGCAAAACTCTGCTTCACCCTTAGCAACACAGCTGCCCTGGCATTGTGATGTGCTGTGAGCACACAATGGTGCTCAGCAGCTGTGAACCGTGAGCGCGTGCTCCGCCCATGCCCATGTCAGACTCCAGTGGCAAAAGCCTACCATGCCCAGCCCCTGTGCAAAGCACTGTCAAACGGAATTTTGGGGTAGAGCTACCTGCAGGGCCTCCATAGCAAAACACTGGGGAATGGGTTGGGTCCTTACAGTCCTGCAGCCATGAGAAAATACCTCCCTAAGACTGGCCTGATGGAGCTAGAAAAAAATTCATCCTGATGGGGCCAAGCCAGACCCAAAAAGACAAATATTGTTTTTTTTTTCTTTTTCTTTTTCTTTTTTTTTTTTTTTTGTCTTTCGAGACAGGGTTTCTCTGTGTAGCTTTCATCATTTCCTAGAACTCACTCTGTAGCACAGGCTGGCCTCAAACTCACAAAGATCTGCTTGCCTCTGACTCCCCAGTGCTGGAATTAAAGGCATGTGCCACCACTGCCCGGCTTGGTTTGTTTGTTTGTTTGTTTGTTTGTTTGTTTGTTTTTGTTTTGTTTTCTTTAAAGGTTCTGCAATGGGAACTACAATCTGAATAACCACAGATGTTTGGTACCTGGTAAAGGACCAGAAGGGAGGAGAGTATCTCTCAAGGAAGGGGAAAGTGTATAGTGTTATGAAGATATAAATGAACACTAGATTAGAAGGATTTAATGAGAGAAGGATGGGATAGAAAGGTAAAGGAGAAATATGGGCAGGGACAGTCAACACTGCAAACCCTTTGAATAACTATATGGAAACTGACTACCCCAGAAGCTTACCATACATATGTGAAAGGGATCTAAACGGGCTCAAAACATAACAGGTTTGACAAGGCTCCAATTAGACATCTTATGCCACCATCTTAAACCTCCTGTGCCAGGAACAGGGTACAGCCTCTTGAGTCCCTAACCAAAGGGACCCACAGAATCCCCAAATAGCACAGGCTATTTCCAAGGCTGTTGGGGGCTCTGCAAAGCTGATGTTAAGGTCTTGTTTCTGAAGGTAACATTTCTATCATTGAACACTGAGAAGTTGAACTGATGTCTAACTAAATTCTTCACCCACTAACCAGAGTTCATGGTACTGGAAGGCAGTTTGTGCACTACTGGAGGAGAAAGGTAATCCTCAATATCTCTCAGCTACAAACCACGTGACCCACAACAGCACCCACATGGAAGCTCACAACCATCTGTAAATGCAGTTCTAGGGGATCCAGCACCCTCTTGTATCTTCACAGGCACCAGACATGCACACAGTGTACTACATACATGTAGGCAAACATAATACACATGAACTAAGTGTAATCTTTAGATAATAATGTAAGACACTTATGTAGTAGGTTCTCTCTATTAAAGCATACAATCCAGCAGGGTTTTCTTAGTATGTTCTTAAAATTATGCAACCATCACCCTATTTGATTTTAAAATATTTTTGTTATTTGAAAAGAAACCATTTATTTATTAGTAGTTATTCTTGGTTCCTCCAGACCCCATCCCCTATCAGCTACCAATCTAACTTTCTGCTTCAGGTTTCTCATTCTGGGTGTTTAAAAGAAATCAAGCCATCTCATCGAGAACTGTCCTATGCTTCTGTCATTTCGCTTCTTTCACTGAGTGTTTAATGTCTGTCATGTTTTTTCATGTTGTAGGATGTAGCAGTACTCTACCCCTTTTCATGGCTAGACACTTGACCATTGTATTAACACTGCACACTTTGTTCACCCATTCATCAAGCCGTAGGTATTTGGGGTTTCTACCTTTTCTCTATTATAAATGCTGTGCATACTCTGGTGCTAGTGGCTGCATCATTTTATGGCTACAGTTCCAGCAGTAATGTAGCAGGTTCCTGTACCTCGGTTCCTTTACACTCTCACATGTGCCCCAGCACCTGTACATGCTAGACAAGTGCTCTACCCCTCACCTATATCCTCAGCATGCAACATGTACATTTCAATTTTTCTTTTTTCCCCATTATTTTACAATGATTACATATTGAAGTGACAATTACATTAAATGAAAGTAAAATACTAGCAAAATTAATTTCACTTGCTTAGTTTTACATTTACCGTAATTTATAAAGATATTTAAAATTCAGAATATGCAGCCAGAAGTGGTGGTACATTTCCTGTAATCCTAGCACGCAGCGGGTAGAGGCAGGAGCATCATCTGTTCAAGACCATCTTCACTTAAATTTGAGATTTATCCCAGTCAGGGATACATGCATTTAGAAAGCATTTTGTGTTCATAAATAACAAGGAATTTGCAGGGTGCATGTAAGATGGAAAAAGTGATTAGGAATCCACTAAGAATGTTATATTGCAAGGGAACTAAAACAATTTTGAAGTGTGTTGAGTGTTAATTACAGATTCTCTTTTTTTTTTGTTTTTTGTTTTGTTTTGTTTTTTCAAGACAAGGTTTCTCTGTGTAGCTTTGTGCCTTTCCTGGAACTCGCTATGTAGACCAGGCTGGCCTCGAACTTACAGAGATCCGGCTGGCTCTGCCTCCTGAGTGCTGGGATTTTTTTTTAGTCTTCCTTTTTTTGGTTTGTTTGTTTGTTTGTTTTGTTTTGTTTTGTTATTTTATATATTTTTTTATTTTACAATACTATTCAGTTCTAAATAATAGCCACAGATTCCCTTGTTCTCTCCCTTCCTGCCCCCTTCCCCTTCCCCCCCAGCCCAACCCCAATTCCCACCTGCTCCAGATCAAGGTCTCCCCTGCGGACTGGGATCAACCTGATAGACTCAGTCCAGGCAGGTCCAGTCCCCTCCTCCCAGATTGAGCCAAGCGTCCCTGCATAAGTCCCAGGTTTCAAACAGCTAACTCATGCAACGAGCCCAGGGCCTGGTACCACTGCCTAGATGCCTCCCAAACAGATCAAGCCAATCAACTGTCTCACCTGTTCAGAGGGCCTGATCCAGTTGGGGGCCCCTCAGCCTTTGGTTCATAGTTCATGTGTTTCCATTCATTTGTTTATTTGTCCCTGTGCTTTATCCAACCTTGGTTTCAACAATTCTCACTCATATAAACCCTCCTCTTTCTCACTAATTAGACTCCCAGCGCTCCACCAGGGGCCTAGCCATGGATGTCTGCATCCAGATTCCTCAGTCGTTGGATGGGGTTTCTGGCATGACTATTAGGGTGTTTGGCCATCCCATCACCAGAGTAGGTCACTCCCAGCTGTCTCTCGACCATTGCCAGCAGTCTTTTGTGGGGGTATCTTTGTGGATTTCTGTGGGCCTCTTTGCTCTTTGTTTCTTCCTTTTCTCATGTGGTCTTCATTTACCATGGTCTCCTATTCCTTGTTCTCCCTCTCTTTTCTTGATCCAGCTAGGATCTCCCACTCTCTTTCCCTCGACTCTCGCCCTTCATTGCTCCCACTCATGTCCAGGCTTTTCATTTAGATCTCATCCATTTCTCCATGTCTTTCTTGGGGTCCCATTTGCCAGGTAGCCTCACTGGTGATGTGAGTAGCAGTCCAGTCATTCTTGTTCCACATCTAGCATCTTCCTATGAGTGAGTACATACCATATTTGTCTTTCTGAGTCTGGGTTACCTCACTCAGGATGATTTTCTCTAGATCCATCCATTTGTCTGCAAACCTCATGATGTCATTGTTTTTCTCTGAAGAGTAGTATTCCATTGTGTATATGTGCCACAATTTATTTATCCATTCTTCAGTTGAAGGGCATCTAGGTTGTTTCCAGGTTTTGGCTATTACAAACAATGCTGATATGAACATAGCTAAGCAAGTTCTCTTGTGGTATGATTGAGCATTTCTTGGGTATATGCCCAGGAGTGGTATAGCTGGATCTTGGGGGAGATTGATTCCCAATTTCTAAGAAACTGCCATATTGATTTCCAAAGTGGTTGTACAATCTTGCATTCCCTCCAACAGTGGAGGAGAGTTCCCCTAGTTCCACATCCTCTCCAGCATAAAGTGTCTTCAGTGTTTTTGATCTTAGAGCCATTCTGACTGGTATAAGGTAGTATCTCAGAGTTGTTTTGATTTGCATTTCCCTGATGATTAGGGATGTTGAACAATTCCTTAAATGTCTTTCAGCCATTTGAGTTTCCTCTGTTGAGAATTCTCTCTTTAGTTCTATAGCCCATTTCTTAATTGGACTGTTGGTCGTTTTAATGTCTAATTTCTTGAGTTCCTTATATATTCTGGATATCAGTCCTCTGTCAGATGTGGGGTTGGTGAACATCTTTTCCCATTCTGTAGGCTGTTGCTTTGCCTTGTTGACCGTATCCTTTGCTCTACAAAAGCTTCTCAGTTTCAAGAGGCCCCATTGATTGATTGTTTCTCTCAGTGCCTGTGCTACTGGTGTTATATTTAGGAAGCGATCTCCGATGCCAATGCGTTCAAGACCACTTCTTACTTGCTCTTCTAGCAGGTTCAGAGTAGCTGGATTTATGTTGAGGTCCTTGATCCACTTGGACTTAAGTTTTGTGCACAGTGACAGATATGGATCTATTTGCAGTCTTCTACATGTTGATATCCAGTTATGCCAGCATCATTTGTTGAAGATGCTTTCTTTGTTCCATTGTACACTTTTGGCTTCTTTGTCAAAAATTTTATGTTTATATGTGTGTGGGTTAATGTCAGGGTCTTCAATTCGATTCCATTGGTCCCCATGTCGGTTTTTATGCCAATACCAAGCTGTTTTTATCACTGTAGCTCTATAGTAGAGCTTGAAGTCAGGGATTGTGATGCCTCCAGAGGTTGTTTTATTGTACAGGATTCTTTTGGCTATCCTGGGTTTTTTGTTTTTCCATATGAAGTTGAGTATTATTCTTTCCAGGTCTGTGAAGAATTGTGTTGGTATTTTGATGGGGATTGCATTGAATCTGCAGATTGCTTTTGGTAAAATTGACATTTCTACTATGTTGGTCCTGCCTATCCATGAACATGGGAGATCTTTCCATTTTCTGACAAGTTCTTCAATTTCTTTTTTCAGGGACTTAAAGTTCTTGTCATATAGGTCCTTCACTTGCTTGGTTAGTGTTACTCCAAGGTATTTTATGTCATTTTTGGCTGTTGTAAACGGTAATGTATCTCTGATTTCCTTCTCAGCTTCTTTGTCCATTGTATATAGGAGGGCTACTGATTTTTTTTTTGAGTTGATTTTGTATCCTGCTATGTTGCTGAAGGTGTTTATAAGCTTTATCAGTTCCTGGGTGGAATCTTTGGGGTCACTCAAGTATACTATTATGTCATCTGCAAATAGGGAAAGCTTGACTTCTTCCTTTCCAATTTGTATCCCCTTAATCTCCTTATGTTGTCTTATTGCTCTGGCTAGAACTTCAAGTACTATATTGAATAAGTATGGGGAGAGTGGACAGCCTTGCCTTGTTCCTGATTTTAGTGGTATTGCTTTGAGTTTCTCTCCATTTAATTTGATGTTGGCTGTTGGCTTGCTGTAAATTGCCTTTATGAAGTTTAGGTATGTTCCCTGTATTCCGGATTGTTCCAAGACTTTTATCATGAAGGGGTGTTGGATTTTGTCAAATGCCTTTTCTGCATCTAGTGAGATGATCAGGTGGTTTTTTTTCTTTGAGTTTGTTTATATGGTGTATTACATTGATGGACTTTCATATGTTGAACCGTCCTTGCATCCCTGGGATGTAGCCTACTTGATCATGGTGGATAATTGTGTTGATGTGTTCTTGGAGTCTATTTGCCAGTATTTTATTGAGTATTTTTGCATCAATGTTCATGAGGGAGATCGGTCTGTAGTTCTCTTTCTTTGTTGTATCCTTGTTTGGTTTAGGAATCAGGGTAATTGTAGCCTCATAGAAGAAGTTTGGTAATGTTACTTCTGTTTCTATTATGTGGAAAAATATAGAGAGAATTGGTATTAACTCTTCTTTGAAGATCTGGTTGAATTCGGCGCTGAAACCATCTGGTCCTGGGCTTTTTTTGGTTGGGAGACTTTTAATGACTGTTTCTATTTCCTTAGGGGTTATTGGACTATTTAAATAGTTCATCTGGTCTTGATTTAACTTAGGTATGTGGTACCTATCTAGAAAATTGTCCATTTCTTTTAGGTTTTGCAGTTTTGTGGAGTAGAGGTTTTTGAAATATGACCTGGTAATTCTCTAGATTTCCTCAATGTCTGTTGTTATTGTCCCCCTTTTCATTTCTGATTTTGTTAATTTGGATTCTCTCTCTCTGTCTTTTGGTTAGTTTGGATAAGGGCTTCTCTATCTTGTTGATTTTCTCAAAGAACCAACTCTGTTTCATTAATTTTTTGTATTATTCTCTTAGTTTCTAATTTATTAATTTCACCTCTCACTTTGATAATTTCCTGGCGTCTATTCTTCCTGGGAGACTTTGCATCTTCTTGTTCTAGAGCTTTCAGGTGTGCTGTTAAGTCACTAGTGTGAGATTTCTCCAACTTCTTTATGTGAGCATTTAGTGCTATGAATTTCCCTCTTAGCACTGCTTTCATAGTGTCCCATAAGTTTGGGTGTGTGGTGTCTTCATTTTTGCTGATCTCTAGGAAATCTTTAATTGCTTTCTTTATTTCTTCCTTAACCCATTGGTGATTCAGTTGAGCATTATTCAGTTTCTATGAGATTGTAGGTTTTCTGTAGTTTTTGTTGTTGAAATCTAACTTTAAACCATGGTGGTCTGATAAAACACAGGAGATTATTCCAATTGTTTTGTATCTGTTAAGACTTGCTTTGTAGTCAAGTATGTGGTCGATTTTAGAGAAAGTTCCATGGGGTGCTGAGAAGGTATATTCTTTTTTGTTAGGATGGAATGTTCTGTAGATATCAATTAAGTCCATTTGAGTCATAACATCAGTTAAGTCCTTTATTTCTCTGTTACGTTTCGATTTGGGTGATCTGTCCAGTGGTGAAAGTGGGGTGTTGAGATCTCCCACTATTAATGTGTGGGGTTTTATTTGTGGTTTAAGCTTTTAGTAATGTGCCCTTGTGTTTGGGGCATAAATGTTCAGAATTGAAACTTCATCTTGGTGGCTCTTTCCTGTGATGAGTATGTAATGCCCTTCTTGATCTCTTTTGATTGATTTTAGTTTGAAGTCTATTTTGTTGGATATCAGGATGGCTACACTCGTTTCTTAAGACCATTTGATTGGAAAGTCTTTTCCCAGCCTTTTATACTTAGGTAGTGTCTATCTTTGAATTTGAGATGTGTTTCTTGTATGCAGCAGAAAAATGGGTCCTGCTTTCGTATCCATTCTGTAAGCCTGTGTCTTTTTATAGGTGAATTAAGTCTGTTGATATTAAGAGATATTAATGACCAGTGATTGTTCATCCCTGTTATTTTTGGTGGTAGTTTATGTGTACTCCTCTTCTTTGGGGTTTACTGCTATGGCTTTATCTATTGCCTGGGTTTTCGAGTGTGTATATGACTTCCTTAGGTTGGAATTTTCCTTCTAGTGCTTTCTGTAGGGCTGGGTTTGTGGATAAGTATTGTTTAAATCTGGCTTTGACTGGAAATGTTTTGTTCATTCCATCTATGATGATTGAAAGTTTTGCTGGGTATATTAGTCTGGGCTGACATCTATGGGCTCTTAGTGTCTGCATTACATCTGTCCAGGTCCTTCTGGCTTTCAAAGTCTCCATTGAGAAATCGGGTGTCATTCTGATGGGTTTACCTTTATAGGTCACTTGGCCTTTTTCCTTTGCTGCTCTTAATATTCTTTCTTTATTCTGTACATTTAGTTGTTTAATTATTATGTGTTGAGGGGACTTTTTCTGGGGTCTAGTCTGTTTGGTGTTCTATAGGCTCCTTGTATCTTCATCGGCATTTCCTTCTTTATATATATATTTTTTATTTTACAATACCATTCAGTTCTACATATCAGCCATGGGTTCCCCTATTTCCCCCCCCACCCCCTCCCCTTACCCCCAGCCCACCCTCCATTCCCACCTCCTCCAGGACAAGTCCTCCCCCGAGGATTGCGATCAATTTGGTAGACTCAGTCCAGGGAGGTCCAGCCCCTTCCTCCCAGACTGAGCCAAGTGTCCCTGCATAAGTTCCAGGTTTCAAACAGCCAACTCATGCAATGAGTGAGCACAGGACTTTATCACACTACCTAGTTGCCTTCCAAACAGATCAAGCCAATCAACTGTCTCACCTATTCAGAGGGCCTGATCCAGTTGGGGGCCCCTCAGCCTTTGGTTCAGAGTTTATGTGTTTCCATTCATTTGGCTATTTTTTTTAATAATTGAATAAAACTGAAATTTATTATATGCCACAGTCATCCTAGGGACCTCCATGATATATATATAGCCTCTATGGTTCTAAGGGTTGTGGTCTGATTGTTCTTTATTTTATATCTAGAATCCACCTATGAGTGAGTACATACCATAACTGTCTTTCTGGGTTTGGGTTACCTCACTCAGAATGATTTTTTCTAGTTCCATCCATTTGCCTGCAAATTTCATGCTTTCATTGTTTTTCTCTGCTGAGTAGTACTCCATTTTGTATATGTACCACATTTTTTTCCATCCATTCTTCCGTTGATGGGCATCTAGGTTGTTTCCAGGTTCTGGCTATTACAAATAGTGCTGCTATGAACATAGCTGAGCATGTATCTTTATGGTATGTATCAGCATTCTTTGGGTATATGCCCAAGAGTGGGATGGCTGGGTCTTGAGGTAGTTCGATTCCTAATTTTCTGAGAAACCGCCATACTGATTTCGACAGTGGTTGTACAAGTTTACATTCCCACCAACAGTGGAGGAGTGTTCCCTTTGCTCCACATCCACTCCAACATTGGTTGTCATTGGTGTTTTTGATTGTAGCCATTCTAACAGGTGTAAGGTGGTATGTCAGAGTCGTTTTGATTTGCATTTCTCTGATGATTAAGGATGTTGAGCATTTCTTTAAATGTCTTTCAGCCATTTGTAGTTCTTGTTTTGTGAATTCTCTGTTTAGCTCTTTAGCCCATTTTTTAATTGGACTGTTCAGTACTTTGATGTCTAGTTTCTTGAGTTCTTTATATATTGTGGAGATCAATCCTCTGTCAGATGTGGGGTTGGTGAAGATCTTTTCCCAATCTGTTGGCTGTCTTTTTGTCTTATTGACTGTGTCTTTTGCCCTGCAAAAGCTTCTCAGTTTTGAGAGGTCCCATTTATTAATTGCTGTGTTCAGGGTCTGTGCTATTGGTGTTTTATTTAGGAAATGGTCTCCGGTGCCAATGCGTTCAAGAGTGCTTCCTATTTTCTTTTCTATTAAGTTTAGAGTAACTGGATTTATGTGTAGGTCTTTGATCCACTTGGACTTGAGTTTTGTGCATGGTGACAGATATGGATCTATTTGTAATCTTTTGCATATTGAGATCCAGTTATGACAGCACCATTTGTTGAAGATACTTTCTTTGTTCCATTGTATAGTTTTGGCTCCTTTGTCAAAAACCAGGTGTTCATATGTGCACGGATTAATGTCACGGTCTTCAATTCGATTCCATTGGTCCGTATGTCGGTTTTTATACCAGTACCAAGCTGTTTTTATTACTATAGCTCTATAGTAGAGTATGAGGTCAGGGATGGTAATGCCTCCAAGATTTGCTTTATCGTATTGGATTCTTTTAGCTATCCTGGGTCTTTTGTTTTTCCATATAAAGTTGAGTATTTTTCTTTCCAAGTCAGTGAAGAATTGTGTTGGGATTTTGATGGGGATTGCATTGAATCTGTGGATTGCTTTTGGTAAGATTGCCATTTTTACTATGTTAATCCTACCTATCCATGAGCATGGGAGATCCTTCCATTTTCTGATATCTTCTTCAATTTCTTTCTTTAGAGATTTAAAGTTCTTATCAAAAAGGTCTTTCACTTGTTTAGTTAGTGTTATCCCAAGGTATTTTATATTATTTGTGGCTATTGTAAAGGGTGATGTTTCTCTGACTTCTTTCTCAGCCCTTTTATCATTTGTGTATAGGAGGGCTACGGATTTTTTTGAGTTGATCTTGTATCCTGCCACTTTACTGAAGGAGTTTATCAGCTGTAGGAGTTCCCTGGTAGAGTTTTTGGGGTCACTTATGTATACTATCATATCATCTGCAAATAGTGAAAGTTTGACTTCTTCCTTGCCAATTTGTATCCCTTTGATCTCCTTTTGTTGTCTTATTGCTCCAGCTAGAACTTCTAGTACTATATTGAATAAATATGGGGAGAGTGGACAGCCTTGTCTTGTTCCTGAATTTAGTGGTATCGCTTTGAGTTTCTCTCCATTTAATTTGATGTTTGCTGTTGGCTTGCTATAAATTGCTTTTATTATGTTTAGAAATGTTCCTTGTATTCCTAATCTTTCTAAGACCTTTATCATGAAGGGGTGTTGGATTTTGTCAAAGGCTTTTTCAGCATCTAAGGAGATGATCATGTGGTTTTTTCTTTCAGTTTGTTTAGATGGTGTATTACATTGACTGATTTTCGTATGTTGAACCATTCTTGCATCCCTGGGATGAATCCTACTTGGTCGTGATGGATGATTGTTTTGATGTATTCTTGGATTTGATTTACCAATATTTTGTTGAGTATTTTTGCATCAATGTTCATGAGGGAGATTGGTCTGTAGTTCTATTTCTTTGTTGCATCTTTGTGTGGTTTGGGTATCAGGGTAATTGTAGCCTCATAAAAAGAGTTTGGTAGTGTTCCTTCTGTTTCTATTGTGTGGAACACTTGAAGGGGATTGGTATTAGTTCTTCTTTGAAAGTCTGGTAGAATTCTGCACTGAAACCATCTGGTCCTGGGCTTTTTTTGGTTGGGAGACTTTTGATGACTGTTTCTATTTCTTTAGGGGTTATTGGTCTATTTGAATGGTTTATCTGGTCTTGATTTAATTTTGGTATGTGGTATTTATCCAGAAAATTGTCCATTTTTCCTGGTTTTCCATTTTTGTGGAGTACAGGTTTTTGAAGTATGATCTGATGATTCTCTGGATTTCCTCGTTGTCTGTTGTTATGTCTCCCTTTTCATTTCTGATTTTGTGAATTTGGGTGCTCTCTCTTTGCCTTTTGGTTAATTTGGCTAGGGGTTTGTCTATCTTGTTGATTTTTTCAAAGAACCAACTCTTTGTTTCATTGATTTTTTTTGTATTGTTCTCTTGTTTTCTATTTCGTTGATTTCAGCCCTCAATTTAATTATTTCCTGGCGTCTATTTCTCCTGGGTGAGTTTGTTTCTTTTTGTTATAGAGCTTTCAGTTGTGCTGTTAATTCATTGGTATAGGATTGCTCCATCTTCTTTATGTGTGCATTTAGAGCTATGAATTTTCCTCTTAGCACTGCTTTCATAGTGTCCCATAAGTTTGGGTATGTTGTACTTTCATTTTCATTGAATTCTAGGAACTCTTTAATTTCTGTCTTTATTTCTTCCTTGACCCATTGATGTTTCAGGTGGGCATTATTCAGTTTCCATGAGTTTGTGGGTTTTCTATCATTTTTGTTGCTATTGAGGTCTAACTTTAAGGCATGGTGGTCTGATAAGATACAGGAGGTTATTCCAATTTTTTGTATCTGTTGAGATTTGTTTTGTGTCCAAGCATGTGGTCAATTTTTGAGAAGGTTCCATGGGGTGCTGAGAAGAAGGTATATTCTTTTGTGTTAGGATGGAATATTCTGTAGATATCTATTAGGTCCATTTGAGTCATAACATCTGTTAGGTCCTTTATTTCTTTGTTAAGCTTCAGTCTGCTAGATCTATCTTTTGGTGAGAGTGGTGTGTTAAAATCTCCCACTACTAATGTGTGGGGTTTGATGTGCGTTTTAAACTTTAGTAGTGTTTCTTTTATGAATGTGGGTGCTTTTGTATTTGGAGCATAAATGTTTAGAATCAAGACTTCATCTTGGTGGATTTTTCCTGTGATGAATATGTAATGTCCATCCTGGTCTCTTTTGATTGATTTTAGTTTGAAGTCTATTTTATTAGATATTAGGATAGCTACACCAGCTTGTTTCTTAGGTCCATTTGCTTGGAAAACCTTTTCCCAGCCCTTTACTTGGAGGTAGTGTCTGTCTTTGGAATTAAGGTATGTTTCTTTTATGCAGCAAATGGATGGGTCCTGTTTTCTTATCCATTCTGTTAGCCTGTGTCTTTTTATAGGTGAGTTGAGACCATTGATATTGATGGATATTAATGACCAGTGATTGTTAATTCCTGGTTTTTTTTTTTTTTTTTTTTTGGTTTTTCGAGACAGGGTTTCTCTGTGTAGCTTTGCGCCTTTCCTGGAGCTCACTTGGTAGCCCAGGCTGGCCTCGAACTCACAGAGATCCGCCTGGCTCTGCCTCCCGAGTGCTGGGATTAAAGGCGTGTGCCACCACCACCCGGCCTGTTATTTTTTTTGGTTGTGTTGTGTTGTCCTTCTGTGGTGTTTGTTGGTGTGGGATTATCTATTGCTTGATTTTTCATGGATGTGTTTAGCTTCTTTGGGTTGAATTTTCCCTTCTAGTGCTTTCTGTAGGGCTGGGTTTGTGGACAGGTATTGATTAAATCTGGTTTTATCCTGGAATATTTTGTTTACTCCGCCTATGGTGATTGAGAGTTTTGCTGGGTATAATAGTCTGGGTTGGCATCCGTGGTCTCTTAGTGTCTGCATGAGGTTTGTCCATGATCATCTAGCTTTCATAGTCTCTATTGAGTAGTCTGGTGTTATTCTGATGGGTTTGCCTTTATATGTTACTTGGTCTTTTTCCTTTGTGGCTCTTAATATTTTTTCTTTGTTCTGTGTGTTTAGTGTTTTGATTATTATGTGGCGAGGGGACTTTTTTTTTGGATCCAGCCTATTCGGTGTTCTGTAAGCTTCTTGTATCTTCATAAGTATTTCTTTCTTTAGGTTAGGAAAGTTTTCTTCTATGATTTTGTTGAATATATTTTCTGTGCCTTTGAGTTGGTATTCTTCTCCTTCTTCTATCCCTATTATTCTTAGGTTTGGTCTTTTCATGGTGTCCCAAATTTCCTGGACATTTTGTGTTACGACTTTTTTGTCTTTAGTGTTTTCTTTGACTGACAAATCTATTTTCTCTATCGTGTCTTCAGTGTCAGAGATTCTCTGTTCCATCTCTTGCAATCGGTTGGTTATGCTTGTTTCTGTAGTTCCTGTTCGTTTAGTTAGGATTTCTATTTCCAGTGTTCCCTCACCCTGTGTTTTCTTTATTGTCTCAAATTCATTTTTCAGATCTTGGAATGTTTCTTTCATCTGTTTAATTGCTTTTTCTTGACTTGATTTGATTTCTTCACATTTTTTGTTCGTTTTTTCTTCCATTTCTTTAAGGGAGTTTTTTATTTCCTCTTTAATGGAGTTTTTCATTTCCTCCTTAAGGGAAGTTTTTATTTCCTCTTTAAGGTAGTTTTTCATTTCCTCTTTAAGGAAAGCTTTTATTTCCTCTTTGAGGGAATGTTTTATTTCTTCTTTAAGGGCTTCTATCATCTTCTTAAAGTCATTTTTAGGGTTGATTTCTTCTGTTTCTTCTGTCATGGTATGTTTAGGTCTTGCAGGTGTAGAATCACTAGGTTCTGATGTTGCCATATAGGTCTTTATGTTGTTTCCTGTATTTTTGCACTGGCATCTACTCATCTCTTCCTCTGTGCAGTGCAGGTGGTGTCTGTGTCTGAGAGTGCCTCTCTTGTTCTAATTTTTAGTCTTGGTTTAGTAGGGGTTCTTGGTTAAATTGGTGCTATTGGGCTATTTCTTCAGGGGCAGCAGATTTCAATCAGTGAATTATATACTTATGATTCTGGTGATCTGGTTTGGTGGCTGGGTAGCACCTTCTTTTGTGTTCCCAGGTCACGTTTTGTTCATTTGTCAAGTCCTCAACTGATCTTGTTTCTTCAAACTTTAAACTGTAGGCATCTGAATCCTCTCCCAGATGGGTTTCAACTGAGCATGGTAGTCTCACCAACACCTACAAGTTGTTGGGTTTCACAGGATTAGCAGCTGGGCCCTGGGTTGTCCTCAGACGGAATGTTCAGATTCGTTCTGGTTCCAACCCTCGGAGATAGCTTCTTCCCCAGGTGTTGGGGTTAGGGGCGTCCCTGTTCCAAGCTGTGTCTGCTTGTCTCCGTCCCTGGGCCTGTCTACCCCTGCAGTCCACCGCTGGGCCTGTATGTCCCTGTCAGCCACTGCTGCCAGGCCCATCTACCTCTGCGGGCCGCCTCCGCGGGCCTACCTGCGTCTGCTTGTCTCCACCTCCAGGCCCATCTGCATGAATCTTAATTAGTCTTATTAATAAAAACCTGGAGTCAGATATCAGGGTAAGTGCTGAAAGATCAGAGGGACAAAGGAACAAGCCACAGCCACCTCTTACCTTACCAACTCCTCAGCTGAAAGAATTGAGCTCCTTTCTCTGCCCAGCCATATCACTTCCTCAGCATTTCCTTCTTTAAGTTGGGAAAGTTTTCTTCTATAATTTTGTTGAATATATTTTCTGGGCCTTTGAGTTGGTATTCTTCACCTTCTTCTATCCCTATAATTCGTAGGTTTGGTCTTTTCATGGTGTCCCAAATTTCTTGGACATTTTGGTTTATGACTTTGTTGGCTTTAGTATTTTCTTTGACTGATCAACCTATTTCTTCTACTGTATCTTCAATGCCAGAGATCCTCTCTTCCATCACTTGCATTCTGTTGGTTATACTTGCATCTGAAGTTCCCGATCTTTTACTCAGATTTTCCATTTCCAGCATTCCCTCTGTTTGTGTCTTCTTCATTTTTTCTTTTTCCCTTTTCAGGTCTTGGAATGTTTCCTTTATTTGTTTCATTGCCTTTTCATGATTTTCTTTTAGTACTTTATTGTTTTCTTCCAGGACTTTATTGTTTTCTTCCAGGACTTTATTGTTTTCTTCCAGGACTTTATTGATTTCTTCTAGGACTTTATTGTTTTCTTCTAATTTGTTTGCCCTTTCCTCTAGTTGTTTACAGCATTCTTCCCATTTTTTTGTCTTTTCCTCTACACAAGCCTCTACCTTCTTCATGATGTTATTCATAAGGCTGTATTCTGCTGCTTCTTCCAATTTTTGATGTTCAGGTCTAGATGTTGGAGTCGGGCTAGGTTCTGGTGATGCTTTATTGCTCTTCATTTTGTTGTATGTACTTCTGCCTTGACATCTGCCCATCTCCTTGTGGTTCGTTCTTGGTCTTATCAGTGCAATTGGTTCAGACAGAGCTGACAGATTCAGGAAGTCTCTCTCTCTTGTCCAGATGGGAGCTCTTTTGTCCAAATGGGAACTCTGGGGCAGGATGGAAGCTCTTATCTGGACAGGAAGTCTGGGGCAGGATGGGAGCTTTTTTCCAGACAGGCAGTCCAGGGTAGGATGGGCGCTCTTGTCCAGAAGGAAAGTCCAGGGCAGGATGTGTGCTCTTGTCCAGAAGGGAAGTCCAGGTCAGGATGTGAGCTCTTGTCCAGAAGGGAAGCCCTGGGCAGGATGGGAGCCCTCTCTGGTGCAGAAGGGAAGTCCAGGGCAGGAAGGGAGCTGGGGGCCGGTCTCTAAGTCTCAGGAAGTGGCTGGGGTCTCTGGCAGATGGGCGTGGGGACAGGGCATGGAAATTGCAGGGGCTGCCAGGGGGCTTGGAGAAGGGGATCCTTCCCTGTGGGGTTAGAAGGGGACCTGCCCGGTGGCCAGAACCTGGGGCCAAGTTGGGCAGGTCTTCCCCGGAGTGGCTGGTGCCCAGGGATGGAGTCCAGGCTGGGCCCGGATACTCACCTCTGGTCCACAAGGGTGTTTTTGTTTTTTTTTTTAAGGGTTTCTCTGTTTAGCATTGAAGCCTTTCCTCGAAATATAGCCCAGGCTGGCTTCGAACTCACAGAGATCTGCCTGCCTCTGCCTCCTGAGTGCTGGGATTAAAGGCGTGCACCACTACTGTGTGCCCCCCACACACTTGTTAACCACCTCCTCCCATTTATCTATCCAGAGGCTGATTTTTCCCTCTTCTTGGCTTCAAACTGAGCATGAGAGTATAACGAGATGTCTGAAAGACCCTCCCTATGCAAAAAGTAAATCAGGCAAAGAATTTGTATGTGTGGCAAGCCTATTTTCTGAGGCCCTCACACTGTCTCCCTGCCCTCTCACAACCCTTTCCAGGAAAAGATCAAACATCACCATTCACAGCTTCTTAACAAGTATTTAGTTTGGTGATCTGTACCATCATGGGCATTTTTGTTCTCTATTTAATCTCAATGGCCACAGTGAAAGGTGGAGAGTGGAGCCCTGGGAGGAGGCAAAGAATCTATGGGACCTCAAGTTTACAACCCAGACCCAACACTCTGGTTCCATCCCAGTTTTGACCACAACTCCTGTTTCTGTTTCTCTAAGAAATATCACTGTGGTCCTTCTTTTCCGTCTTCTAATTGACACAGTGTGAAAAAGGTGACCGGGTTTGATGGGCTCGCAGGGGTCAAGAAGTCCCACTTTTATCCTAGGATCCACTGTCCACTGCTGACCCCATTACTTATAGATCTGATGCTCCTATCTGGGTTAAGCAATGACCTTTAAATGTTAAAATAATAATAATAATAATAATAATAATAATAATAATAATAATTATACCTGCTACCTATCTTGTAGAGGAAAAAAATGAAATATTGGGATTTAAAGCCCCAACAGCCCTTAAATCACCCCAATGTTATTTTATTTTTTATTTAGGAAAATCAGACTTATAGACTACTACAAGACCTCAACAAATTAAATAAAGTTCATTGAAACCAAGGAGAATCTCATAGCCTGGCTTACCATCTCTACCGGCCATCTCTGTATGTACATAAATATCACAATACATTTATTGTGGCCATCTCTGTATGTACATATATATCACAATACATTTATTGCATGGATGATATTATATTTATATCAAACTATAGAACTTATAAGTCTATAGATTGACAGATAGGTCTACAGGATATCCTTATACTTTCTTATGCCTGACTAACAGTTATAAATTCTCTCCCTGTGGAATCTTAACCACAAGGCCTACATCCTTATGATTTATGGCCATGTTACAAAGGTAATACAATATTTTTTTCACTGCTTTTCAATCTTAGACATGCCTAAAGCTCATACTTGGACAGAGGCCTTACATATACTCCAAGAGCTCCTAAGAATTGGTGCTTATCTTCTCATATCTCCTACTAAAGGCATTCCTTATTACCCCTAGACCAAGTCACAAACTTGCATCTAAGCCTCTAGGATCATGTTAGTGATATTTTCCAGGTCCTGATGTTTTCATTATGTCAAATAGAGAATATGCTTACATGTTTCACAGAGCACTGACCCACCTTTATGAATCCTGGATCGCCTAGCCATGCCATATACTAGGCCTCTGCAGGACAGAGGTGCTCTATAGCACCTTTAATTACTGACTGTTAATTATTTAGATTCTTAACATTGAGCTTTAACTTTATGAACAAAGTAATACAATTTTAGGTGATGAGCTCTGTTCATCGATGGTATCAAACTTATAGGAATAAAATTATAAATAGTAATTCCATCCCAGATGTATTTTATCAATTCTGATCCAAAAATAAACAAGATCCAATGTGTGTGTGTGTGTGTGTATGTGTGTGTGTGTGTGTGTGTGTGTGTGTGTGTGTGTGTGTGTGTGTGTGTGTAATTTCAGATTTAATTCTCAGACTATACTTCTGTTTTTGTTAAGGTTCCAAGGATTCATAATTTTGCTCTGACAAAATTTACCACTGTTATGTTCCTAATATGCCTAAAGATTTTTTGTCTTTTAAGAAGGTTCTTATAAGCTTCAGGAGATCAAAATTCACCAATGCTCACAAGCCAAGAAGGGCCACTAATAAGCCAAGACAGACCAGGCAAAATGTCACCTGACTTATATAAATTTTCTTTTTCTTCTATAGGGAGGGGGTAACCTCACCTCCCCTGACCTAGAATCTGCTAACCATGCATTTAATATTCCATAGGTATACCTACAAGAAAAAGTTTCCTCTTTAAAACTCCTCAACTGCATGTCTTACCATTGACACTTATGTTTACTCCCAGCAGAAATTCTAATCACCTAAAGAGTTACAGGTTGTCATCCTCTGGACCAAGACATTCTGTCTAGCTGCAGGTCTGCACCCCATCCTCCAGCCCACATGGATGTGCTGTCCAGCTCAGCCCTGCACCCCGCCTTCCAGCCCACAGGACAGAAAATGCTGCTATACATGTGCCACAGAGCCTGAAACAGCCTGCGCTTCCTGGGTTTCCACTGCATTCTAGCCCTCAAGACTCACAGCTTCACCCCATATCAGCAGGGAATAACCATGAGAGACTTCTATAGCCCCTTTGTTACCCCTTTTTCTGAGCTGAACTCTCCAGCCCAGGGACTGAACTACCCTTAAACAATATTCTATTACTATTATATTACTATTATATTACTAATTGTATAAATTCTGCCCATGATCCTGAAATGTATGTGCTACCAGATATTTATTTCCCCATGTACTTTCACAATTCTTTTATATGTATGTCTTACTATGTATACCCTGACACAGGTTACTACTGTCCTCTTATAGCTTATGGTTTAATATTGAATTGATTACAAATTTAAATTAGGTAAACTTCAGCAGCAGCCTTGGTCCCATAGGTGATTCAGGTAACTTTATCTAACTATACCTCCTTAAAATACAGTTTAAACAAATTTATACTTGAGACTAATAGATAGAGTCAATGTTCAAGACTAATCATTTCTTTTTGATAAGTCAGAATCATAGTATTTAGACATATTTAACCTTATTATGATATACCAACTAATGATAGATTTTTATGTTATTCCTCTGCACCCCTTATTGGGATAGAGTTATTTTAATTATATACAAATATACCTATTAGATGGTTAAACTAATTCTCAGCTTGCCATTTATATAGATTATTGATTATAAATGTATTTTATAGATTATAAGTATATATTAACGATACAAATATTGATCATATATCAATATTTACTGGCCGCTACTTATTATTTATTCCAGTCATATACAAAATCAATATTCCTCCACATCATTCATTGCCCTAGAGAGAATTAAATTCCCCCCCCCTTTTTTTTAATTCAGAGCTGAGGACCGAACCCAGGGCCATGTGCTTGCTAGCTAAGTACTCTACCACTGAGCTAAATCTCCAACCCCAACTTCCCTTTTTTACTATACAATAAAACGGGAACTCTGTGGGCCACAAGAATATATCATAGAGATTCAGCTGTGTATTAAAGCTGAACTTTGACTGGCCAAGGGTCAAATGGATAGGCATGCCTTCAGTTCTACCATGCTAGAGGCAGAAGACAGGGATTTCATTGCTTCCAGGACAGCCTTGACTATCTAATCAGTTCCAGGTCAGCTAGATCTACATAGTGAGTTCCTCTCTCAAAAATACAAGCAAAAATAAAATGAATGGGAACACAAACAGGCAAGGGAATGGAAATGTGGAATCATACTCACTACTGGTGGGAATGTCAACTGCTGCAAAAGAGTGAATTCATTTTGGAGGTTTCAAACCACATTGTTTGTTACCTACCACAGTTCAACTGAGTTTTCACTCACAGCTCCTAAAGTCTCTCACACAGAGACTTACACACACAGGGTTACTGATACATTATTCACAAGAGTCAGTTAGTAGAAAAAGCCCAGAATCAAAATGAACAGTTTCAAGGTAAAAATGACAACCATGAACCTAGTATTCAAATCAAAATAGTGAAAATGACATTGAGTGAATAACCAATGAAAAAGTGAAATCCTCCATGTTTTCTTAGGACAAATCCCATATTTCGTTTTGTCAATGTGCTTGTGGTGATAGTCCATGACTCTATACAGAAGAGTATGTGATGGGAACAAGGTCTCACAATGGAATTAAAATTAAAAATAGTGAGTATTAGAGGACTGGCAATGGTTGCATCATCAAAGGCAGGGGACACACATTTGACCTTCAGGAGTGAAGTGTACAGAGGAAGCACATGGTAACCAGGCTGTGGCCTTGAAGCAGAAGGACATCACTGTGTTCTTCATATGGCTAATGGAAGGCAAGAGTGCACAGTTTAATGACAGTGTCTCAAACTCATAGCTCAGGAAAAAAAGACTACCATCCTGATAAAGGCTAGGGTAAGACTGTGTATCCTCAGGATAAATACAGGAAATTATTTCCAACATGAACACAGTTATAATCTCTGATCAGTCACTTCCTGAAAGAAGGAGGTAGAGGCTCTAAAAGTTTCCACTATTGCATATTGATATTGGTAGAAATTACTCCCTGCGTATGACCAAACTTCCTTTAATTCTAGATGGCAGATGCAGGACATATATTTACAATGTTTTTTCAGACCCTCTTAGAGAACTGAGTAATCATGTCATGGTGCAGTCTATCTTGCAAATAAATACCATGCTTTTCTTAATGTGGCCATATTACTGTCAATCCAGTTAGAGCCATTCCCAGCATTATCCAAGTAGACCATAGATGTTTCACTGAGGTAAAGTGTACTTTTCTGAGTTCCCAATACTTACACAGGAGGATCAAGCACAATCCCTACATTTGAGAGCCGAACTCTGATCTTAACTGCTGTTTTGTCTTCAGACTGGAACGGAAGTAGGGCTATCTGATGCTGCACCTAGAGACCCAGTGTATTTAGGAGGAGTGTGAAGAACTGAACAAAATGAAGTCACATAGGCTGGATCTCTGTGCCCTAACCTGGTTTTCAGACAATAAGGTAGAAGTGGAGAGAAAACAAAAGGGGGAGGTGGTGGTGTTTGTGGCCTACTTGGAAAAGTGGTTATAGCACCCTGGGTACAGTGCTTGTAGCTGAGTAATTTTTGTGCTTCTAGCTCAGTGGGCGGAGAATGTTTGTCTCAATGAGGAGAGTGTCTGTAGTTCTGTAGCAAGAGCACCTGCAGCTTCCGTGGATACAGTGCTTAGAGCTAACTGGGTCTGTTGCTTGGAGCTCACTGTGGTCAGTGCTGGAAGTTGAGTTATTACAGTGGTTGTAGCTTGATGGGTAACTGCTTTAAAGAGCTCACATTCCAGCTGAGGAAAAAAAAAAGCACTCCAAGAAATAATCAAGATACAAAGTAGACTGCAGGCTTATACTTCATATCACTGCTCATCAGTGAAGGAAGTCAGGACGGGAACTCAACTCAAACGGGGCAGGAGCTGATCCCTAGGCCATAGAGTGGTGGTTCACAACCTGTGAGTCATGAACCTTCTGGGGTGCTGTTGAGGTCCCCTTTCATAGGGTGACACGTCAGATATCATGCATATTGGATATTTACATTACAATTCATATCAGTATCAAAATTAAAGTTATGAGTAGTGACAGAAGTAATTTTCTGGTTGGGGTCACCACAACTTGAGCCACTGTATTACTGGGCCCCAGTATTAGAGAAGTTGAGCACCATTTCCAGGGAGGAATGCTGCTGACTGGTTTGGTACCCAAGTCTTGCTCAATCTGCTTTCTTATAGAATCTAGTACTTCCATCCCTGGTACAGTACCACCCACAAGGAGCTAGAACCTCCCAAATAAATCCCCAATTAAGAAAATGCTCTACAAGCATGCCTACAACATGATCTTATGGAGGCATCTTCTTAACTGAAGTTCCCTCTTCTCAGATGACTTAAGCTTGTGTGACACAAAAATCCAGCATAGTCACTATTGCCTGGGTCCCTGCTGTGAAGGCTGAAGTTGAATCAGCATTGCAGGCACCAGCACCTGGATTCAGGCTGCTAAGGCTTCCAGGGACTGATTCAGCCACAGTCTAGAGTGGGAACAAGAGTGGAGTGTGAGGAACACAGGGAACTTTCTGCCCAGCTGGATCTTCATGGCCCCATTTACCCTGCCCTTGACTGGAAACTTCTCTTTTACCGTGGAGCAGCTAAGACCCAGAGAGGACCACGTGTTAAGTCTAAGTCTCTCTTCTCTCTTGCAGGAAGCTAGGTCATTCCTGCGCCTTTTATCTTTTAATTTCAATGTCTTTAGCTAGGACTGAGCCTCCCAGAGGTTTTCATGTGGAATAGTAGGGGAGAGGGTACAGACCTGTGGTATCAAACAGGTCTAAGAGGAACACCAAGAAAGTATACTGGCGGGGCTGGGTAGGAGGCTGTGGTAGAGTGACAGGAGCCATGAGCCATAAGCCTAAGCGACCCTTGACACACAAGCTGCCATATTTAGGCTTCTCTCCTCTTTTCTTAGATCTAGGCCTTGCTTAAGTCTCCATTGCACCAGAACCTCTTGTCACAGATACCAGAACCTCTTCTCAGCTATCAGGTGAATGAGCTGCAGTTAGGCAACTAGGCAGTTAGACGAGACTAGATAGATAACCCTCAGAACAACATTTCCTGCTGGCCGAACAGCCCATAATCAAGTCCCTTCCTGCTTGCAACCCCCATAATTAAGTCCCTTCCTGCTTGCAATCCCCATAATTAAGTCCCTTCCTGCTCTCAACCCCCTTTGCCTACCTATATATGCCTTATGAGAAAAATAAAATTTTGGAGCTTGATCAGACGTCCTGTCTTGCTCTCAATCTTTGTGTCTCTTCTCCCTCTCATTCACCAGCCCTCCCTTTAGGTCCCCGTTGAAGACCCCGCTGGCCGGGACAGTAGACACCTGACATGTCACACCTGAGTTCTATCTCTAGCAGGGTAAGAAGGAGAAAAACAAACAAACATACAAAAAGTACTAAGGATACTATCCTTTTCAAATCTTGACACAACTTATGTGTAACCTTAAATATAATATTTTATTTTTAGACATAAAAATTAGTACTTTATTGCTTTTATTTCAGTGGACAGGGTCTCACTATAAAGCTCTGGCTGTCTTGGAATTCATTTTGTAGAACAGGCTGGTTTCGAGTTCACTGAGATCCACCTGCCTCTGCTCCTCATATGCCTGTGCCACCATGTCCAGCTAAGATTTTTAAAGTTATTTTTAAATTGTGTATAAATGTGTGTGCGAGTGTGTGCATGTGAGAGCAAGTGTCCACAGATGGCACTAATGCCCAAAGGACATCAGATGCCCTGGAGCTTGAGTTACAGGTAGCTGTGAGCTGCTTGGTGTGGATGTTGGGACCTGAACCTCGGTCTTCTGCAAGGGCAGTACTCATTCTAGATAACTGAAACATCTCTCCAGGCCATGTGTACAGTTCTGATTTGTGTTATCAGGCAGGGGTGTGAGTACATGTACATGCACACATATCTACACAGAAGAAAAGTTCTATTCCAATATTTGGGAGTTGGGATGCACCTCAGTTGTTAGCACTGCTTGCCTCAAGAAACCCTGAGTTTGATCCAGGGCATCTCCTATGTCAAGTATGGTAGTACACAGCTATAATCCCAGCACTTGGGGTGAAAACAGGAAAATCAGAAGTTCAAGGTCATTCTTGAAAGTAGTGAGTTTGAAGCCAGCATGAGATACAGGAAAATTTGTCTCAAAAAAAAGAAGGAAAAAAAATTAAGTATCTTAGAGGCACCACCACTGCACCCCTGGCTATCAGCACCCTCAAAGGTAACCAGGCCCAGAAGTTGTTTCCAGTTTCCAAGGGTCTCTGAGGACCAAGCTGAGCTGGGCCATTCTTGGGCCTGACAAGGATAGCTGCTGACTGCCAAGTTTCCAGGCTGACAGCCTTGTGCCTCTTTCCCTGATATTGCTGTAAAACGCAGGAGAATGCTACTACCTGTCTTTGGTCTTTAAGCATGACTCCTGGCTCATCATCTTCATGTCCCTCTTTGAATACTCCAAACCCCTGCAGGCCACTGCATGTCTTAGACACCAACTAAGGGAATCATGACATCAGGCAGCATTTAATGAAGAGACCCAGGGGTGTCCCTAAGTATAATGAGAGATGACAATATGGGAGCCATTTAGCCTCCAAGCTGCAAGCTTCTAGTGAGGGGCACAATGCATAGGCTGTGGGTTTCAGGGGCAGTCAGTGAAAGGGCTTCCCTGTGATATTTGTCTGCCTGCCTAAAATAAAGATGGGGTGAGGCTTAAGGCCTGACTGCTGTATCATGTGATCTGATGTTCACTCTCTGTCCTTTCTTCTGTAACTGGTCTCTGTGTCTCTGTTCCTTGTCAGTTTACTGCCTTTTTTTATACTGACATAAACCAGGTCCCTTCAAAGGCCCTCTGATTAAACAAACACTCTTTCCTCTCCCCAGTTCCATGTGCGGTCCTTGGCCTAATTCCTAGACTGGACAGAAGGCTGGCACCCTGGGTCTAGAAGTTGATCATGACCCTAGTGTGGGCCTGGACATATGGGGAGTGAAGGGACACTAGCCCACTCGAGCATGTGGCTCTGGCAGCCTTGCCCTTCTCCCCAATTCCCTCTGCCTTGCTAAAAACGACTAGATTACACTCCTAAAGCTAGCCACTATTACCCTACTTGGCACTCCTACTGAGGTGACTATCAATGCCCAGCTTTCTAAAACCCAGTGGTCAAAAGCCCCCTTCGGTTCATCTAATTAACATGCCCTATTAAAATGCACATCCTAGATCTTGACCTGCCTTTTTTTTTCTTTTTCTTTTCTTTTTTTTCTTTTTTGGTTTTTCGAGACAGGGTTTCTCTGTGTAGCTTTTCATCTTTCCTGGAACTCACTCTGTAGCCCAGGCTGGCCTCAAACTCTCAGAGATCTGCCTGGCTCTGCCTCCCAAGTGCTGGGATTAAAGGCATGTGCTACCACCGCCTGGCTTTATCTTTTTTTTTCCCCATTTTTTTCTTAAGAAATTACACATGCAAGGTCATTTGCTGCTGTTTTTCTGCCTGAGCCAGAAAGCAGCCACTTTAGCTTTACTTCCCTGCTTAATAAAGCATCTCCCTGTGAAAACAGTGTTTGGATGTGGTTTTTGCCTAATCCAGGGTCCAGGTGGAAGCCCCTACTATGTGGGGTGGGGTGGGGTCTCTTCAGGAGAATGGAGCCTTTTGTTCAGAGAGGAGCTGCAGTGCCCCCTGCTGGGACCACACAGGAGGGACAGGCTTGGAGTAAAGACATCCAGATTGTGACCCTGATATATAAAGGCTATTTTTTTTCCTGCCCATTTTTTGTTTTATGAGACAAGATGTACTTGGGTATGACCTTAAACTGTTCTCCTGAACTTCACTTCTTTTTTTATAACATTTCTGAAGCCTTTATTTACAAAAGCTTTAAAAACAAATAATACCCTTTGTTTGCAAATAATGTTTAGTTTAAAAAGGACCACCCAGTTCCAGCATTTTAGTATCAAGAATATTGAATGTACAAGGGAAATGAACTATGTTGCTAACATTTGGAGACTTGCTAATATTACTGACTGAAGTGTAGCTAACACACATTACAACTTATAGTCTATCAGTTCAGGGTAGAGTTAATGATCACCAAAATCTTCCAACACATGCTCTGGTCTGGTCACATATTCTGCATGGCTAAATATTTCATGGTCTCTTGTCAATATATATAAAATAGATTGCAAAGATATACACAAAAATTAAACCAGCATTACACTCCTTAGGTAATACCATCATGTCCTAGACCCAGGTATCAAATCCAGTGCTCTGTGCATGCTAGGCAAGCACTCAGGTAACTGAACCACATCCCAGCTTTTCTTTTTTCTTTTTGGCTTGAGACAGGGTTTCTCTGTGTAGTTTTGGTGCCTCTCCTGGATCTCGCGCTGTAGACCAGGCTGGCCTCGAACTCACAGAGATCTGCCTGTCTCTGCCTCCTGAGTGCTCAGATTAAAGGCGTAAGCCACCACTGCCAGGCAGCTTTTCTTACTTATTTGAAAATACTGGAAATGAAATCAGTTTTGGATCTTTCCCTTGTACTCACTGTTTCATTCCCCTCCCCAACAAATGCTGTTTTCAGCTCGGGGAATGAATTCTGCCAAACTGGCCCACACAACACCTCGCTCCTGGCCATACTCCCCCATCCCAGGAAGAAAAAGGCTGGAGTCCCTGTTCTCCTTTACCTTAGCACCAGGCCCTGCCACGACAGTGATGGAAGAAATCACAGTAGTGCCAGTGTGGCTCCTTCCTTCACAGACAGCCAGAGAAAAGCTTCCAGCTCACACACACCGGTTCCCGCTGCTCCTCAGAAGTCCGGGGGTGGAGAGCTGCAGTTGGTCCACTGGATGCCACTCTTTTAATGCAGAGGAATCTGAGGCAGGGCCAGAGAGGAGACTCTAGTTAAAATGGAGGTCCTGGTGCATGTGGGAGAGTTTTCTTCAGTCACTCCCCATGCAGCTAAGTTTTTGTGTGAGAGTCAGTCCACCACACACTCTGTCCTACTGTCAAGCCATGACAGACTGCCCCTGGTCACTCTTGAGACTCCTTCTCAAGAGCCTCACAGTGATATGATTATCTGTTGTCTCAAAGGCTCCCATCATCCTGGCAACCTATGCAAGGAACCTGGAAAGTCCCCAGCTGCTCAAGGCTGTCTGTGGTGCAAGCTTGTGGTAAGACTCCCTGGAGCGTTTAGATCATCAGTTCACAGGGTGGGGACACAGCCTTTCCTGTCCAGGTGGCCTCTCCCACTGGGAGCCTACACTGTACACAGCCATTTTTGCTGTCCCCTTCTGTCGGCAGCAGTAAGTTCGCTGCCTTCATTTTAAATGCCCTTTTTTGTCCTATCCCAGTTAAGTTGTTTGTGTGAAAAATGTGCAGTTGGGTTCGGGAGGGTGCTGGGGATCAGTTCCCCTGTGGTTTTTCCTGTTTGGAAAGCATTGTCCACCTTGCGTCTGGATACAGAGTAGCCATTCCTTGACTCTGGCTGTTAGAGGGGTATATAAACCCATGTTGGTACGAATAAAGGGAGCTGCTTCCCTGACAAACTGAAACTGGGTATCTAGAGTGCTGTTTAACCTCGGAGTTCCTCACCAGATTTCCTGCTCCAGCTTCGCGGGCTGCAGCACCCTTCTGGATGTGGCATCTGGGTCTTAAGCATCTGCTCACTGGTCATCTGCTCTGTACCTGAGCTTGGCCTAGTAAGGCTGGCCGGGTCACCTGTCCTGAAAACCTTTCCCAAGGTACTTGTTTGGGGGAGGGATACAGAGGTTGGCAGGGATGCTTGAACCCACCGCACTTTTCCTTTCTAGATCTTTCCTGAGCTCCCAGGGGAGGAGGAGGAGAAATGGGGAAAGGGCAGGAACAGAAAGATTCTTAGGTTCCTCCTCTCCCAAGAGCTCAAGATTGTTGTGGAAGCTTCTGGGTGAAGGGTTCACAACACGGTCGCATTTACCAGGCGAACACTTCCGCCTAGCCAATTCCGGTCAGGCCAGACACCTCCGCCTAGCAAGTTCTGGCCAAGGCATCTCGCGTGACCAGAATCCATGACGTTACATGGCTATGTAACAGCGCAACGTGACCATGTGATCTACGAACACGCATGGAATAGTGACGTGACCTGGCCACGCCCCCAGCCGGTTTTTAAAGCGGAGCGCCATATTCCCAGTTCTTTCTCTTCTCTCCACGCACGTGTCTCTCCCACAGGCCTGCGCACTCTGTTCCTTTAACTCTAATAAACTCTTATAAGCAGATTCTGTCATGTTTCGTGACATTTCCTTGCAGGGTAAGAACACAACGCAGCTAAATAACTAACACTGGGTCCCCACAGCAGTGACTAGATGCTGGATGGTGGAAAGGTGTACAGTAACACCTCCTCCCTTGTGGTTCCTGCCCAGGCATGCTCTGCAGTGACTGGGCTGGCTGGAGAGCTTCCATCACTGTTTCACTTGTGTTGGGCCTATGCAAGTCTTCACAGAGAGCATCATGCTGGAGCTTTTACCCCACTGGCTCTTTGTCCTGATTTAATTGCCCTCTGAACACCTCCACTCCTGTGCTCTGGGGTTCCTGTTCCCTTCTGGGTGGCACTGTACAACTGTTTCATCAACTTATGCTCCTGGGGAAAAGCACAGAGAAATGGCTGCTGTTCCTCTTAGTTTTTTCTTCCCCCAAATGATGAAAAAGGTCTGTTTAACAATCTACCCACTTATAAGTACATGGGTGCTGTGTAAAGTTCTTAATCTAGTTAGCTGGATTTTTCCCCCAAGATGTACCGGCAGGTGTTGGGGTTCTGAGCCATCTAGCTGAGCTCTAACAAACAGTTCAGAGTCTGACTTTCCATTGGTTGAAAACCATTCTTTGAATATTTTCCACTCTTGATTTCCCTTCTCACTGAAGTTTCAACGACTTTTTAAAAATGTCTATTCTCATCTCTTGGGACTTAAAGCAGTATTAACTTTGCCTCTGTATAAGGCCACTTAATTGAAACAGGTGAACATTAATATTTTACAAGGTGTAGCCATTGTGGTTCATGGTATTACATGGCCTTTTCATTAATGGATGCCAGAGGAAGAGGTGGAGAACTTTGCATTTCACTCACCTCGTGTCCCTCATCATCAAGGAAAATTTCTTATAGGAGTTGTTTTTTTTTTTTTTTTTGGTTTTTCGATACAGGGTTTCTCTGTATAGCTTTGTGCCTCTCCTGGATCTAGCTCTGTAGATTAGGCTGGCCTTGAACTCACAAAGATCCACCTGCCTCTGCCTCCCAAGTGCTGGGATTAAAGGCCAATAGAGGGAAATGTGGCTGCGCCGGCAAGTCCAGGTGCAGAGAGTTTTTTATAGGGAAAAACTGCAAGTCAGGGCTTACATGCTTTGGCATCTTGGGATTGGGTAGTAGGGATATGGGGCAAGGTGATTTTGTAAACAATTGGTCTAGATTTTCAGCGCAAAGCCACATTTGAAACCATTGGGTTAGACTTTTGGCTGGGGAACCACAACCTGCTGAACAGGATTATCTGGGCTGCTCAGCAGGATTATCTAGATATCTTCAAGGGCCATAAACCACAGACAGGATGTCTGCAGGAGGATACTGCTCTGTATCTGTTAGAGTTGTCATGGCACATTCCTGAGGTCCTTCCTGGAACTGAGTATAGCAGGTGGTCTGAGATGGTGGCCCTGCCCTAAGGTGGAGTCTGTATTGCCATCACAATTTATTTTTTTCTTGTTCTTCCTCTAACTTAGGACTACACTAGCAGAGGAGCATGTTGTTTGAGTCCCAGTTGTATCAGCTGTGGCTCCAGCTTCCAGGTAGGAAGAGGTAGAAGGCCTGTCCAGCCTTCAGGCAGTACACTGCTGTGGCTTCCTGAGATTTTCAGGTTATCAAAAGGCAAAGAAGAAGGGTGCTTAGAAAGAGAATGAAGAGAAACTGAGATAGTGTCATGAGATGCTGCAGCAAGGTCCCAGGAAAGCTGCTAGGCAGGCAGCACTCTTCCCACCAGAGCTGAAGACCAGCAGGGGACTCAGTCAGACTTCCCAGGCAGTGTGTGGTCTGAGGATGGCCAAGCTCCAAAGTTTGAGACAAGCTCTCCTAAAAACCATGCAGTGTACATAGGCTAGGAGTGGCTTAGAGGAAAAATCCATTTTCCTACTTTTTGTGGCTGTTTTACAGGTGTAAAGGATCTCATTATGTAGCTCTGCCTGTCAGGAAATTCACTGAGTAGACAAGGCTGACCTCAGACTCACATAGTCCTGCTGGCATTTACCTCCCGGATGCTGTGATTAAAGTCATGTGCATCTTGGCCCAACTGAATTCCTCCCCACCCAAGTGCTCTACCACTGAGCTAAATCCCCACCCCCCCCCCTTAATATTTTTATGTATGGAAAACTTCAGTTTTGCCTCTTTTTTTTTTTTTTCGAGACAGGGTTTCTCTGTGTAGCTTTTCACCTTTCCTGGAACTCACTTGGTAGCCCAGGTTGGCCTTGAACTCACAGAGATCCTCCTGGTTCTTCTTCCTGAGTGCTGGGATTAAAGGCGTGCGCCACCACTGCCCAGCCAGTTTTGCCTCTTAACAAAACCAAATATGTATGCTGTTATGAATTATTATGAGGTGGGGCCCCCCATGGGTATCCTGCGCACAGGGAACCATGCTGGCATGCTGGACAGATGCAGCGCAGCGGTGGCCGGCGGGCATGGCATCAGGGTGGCCCTTGGACATTCACAACCCAGAGGCTGCATCCGTGTGGAAATGGTTTATTATAAAGATGCAGAGAGACAGAGGAGAGAGGGAAGGAGGAGGGGGAAGAGGAAGGGAAAGAGAGTGAGAAGGGTATGGAGAGGTGCAGGGCAGGGAGAGAAGAGAAAGAAATGGGTGGAGTTATCCCTTAATAAGAGACTTCTATGTCAGGATGCAGGACGGTCCCAAGGGGCAGGGTCAGAATATAAACATAGGCCCTCCCCCCCCCAAAAAAAACCTAACACCTAGAAATGGGAGGTATACATGTATAGTTGCACATATGTGGTGAAGTTGACTGTGGATACATGCTGAGGCATGGCTCTCAGGTTTCTCACAGGCCTCACCATTCCCTTTCTTTTATCTGGTAGCTTCAGTGATTCACTCCTGTTTGGCAGTTCATGTTTGGGCTCCTGGGGCCTGACCTGTTAAAGAAACAATCTGACTGGGGCAAAATCAGCTCATGGTGCCTCAGTTGGTAAGAAGCAGCTCTGTTCTATCTCCGCAGGTTTTTTGTTTTGTTTTCTTTTGTTTTCTTTTTTTATAGAGGTGATCTCATGTAGCTTAGGCTGGCCTTGACCTTTCTGCACAGATGAAAACAATCTTTACTTTTTGACCCTCCTGCCTCCATTTCCCCAGTGATGGAATAGCAGGTATATGCCACCTTATGTGGGGCTGGGAATGGAACCCAAGGCCCCTTATAGGCAAGGGAAGTACCCTGTCAACTGAGTCACATCTTAACAGTGGTCAGGGTCGTTTCCCTAGTGAAAGTGCCCCTGTTATGGATGGGAGGCCATGCGGTGCAGAGCACATATCTCTTACATTCTCACCCTGGTCCTGGGGTGCCTCATTTTCCATATTCAGCAGCAGGGAGTCAGCAGCAGCCTCCCAAACAGTGGAAGCGATGCTGTTGAGGCCTCGGTCAGTTGCCAGGTACACAGGTGTGCATTCATTGAGCATGGGGTCATCTGCCTAGGGACAGCTTGGACCAGGAACTGCACCATGCGGTGCTCCTGAGCTTCCACAGCCAGGTGCAGTGCAGTCCATCCACTGGGCCTCCTGGATAGGAATAGGGATGTCAGCTATGAAGTTCAGAGGCCATACACTGAGCCTGTGCCCTGGAGATGGAGTTTCAACAGATTTGACATTGTCAGGGGACTTGTGGCTGGACCAGAAGGAGTCAGGTTGTGGACCAGGTGGCATCCTGGCTACATTCTGAAGCAGTGACTCTATAAATGGTTGGTTCTTCTGCAATGTGGTGACTTGAAGACAGAAAAGGCCTGGGGTGGACTAGGGCAAGGACAGTTGTTGGCCATGTACTGGTCATTTTCTTCAAGGACCACCCTACCCTTCAGCCTCAAGGGACCACTGCCAACACAATTCCTCTAATCCCAAGACTATTCAAACACAACCTCCCAACACCACCCTCAGATCTGAGAAGAAAGAAACTTAAATGTTCCACCTTTCCAGCCATATTATTGAAACTTTCATGTTTCAAGGATCAGGCTGTTGAATGGCAGTCCCCAACATACCCACTCTTCCAATGTACATACCCAACCTTGCCAGCTCTAAACTCTACCTGTCTTCTAGGCCCAGCTAGACTTCTTACATAAGCTGGCTGGTTCTCTTCATGGCCCCCATCTCTACACAGGGATTACTCCTTCCTGTATGCCCCATGACTTTAGTTTTACTCTGTTATCTCCCATATGGTCTGGATCTCCTTCTTTTCTCTAACCCTGTTTATAATGGAGATTTAGATTCCAACTTTGCAATCTAAAATCCAATTTAGATTTTATCCTTTGTCTCTTTCAAGTTTCTGTTCAAAGGTTCCTGACTCAAAGGCCTTCCCTGAACACTACTCCAGAGAAGTAGTTTTTGAGCTTGGAATTTTCTGGCTGAATCAGTTTCTCACAGTGTGAGGAGTGGGTGGTAAAGGTAGCAGACAAGCAAAAGACTTACACCTGGCAGCTACCTCACGATATCACTTTAAAGGATAATGCTGCATCACCTGCAAAAAAAGCATTTTGAACTAAAGGAAACACAAGATAAATATACGTTCAAGATCCAGAAACTAATCATTAGTAAGGGTTTGATGTTCTTTAATGGAAGAATGATTTTATGCTTCACTCTTTTCAGAAATTGAACCAAGTCACAGGTGTCACCCACTCAATGTATCTGATCCAGACAGCATCCTAGAGACCACCAGTCTAAAGATAGTTGACAAACTCATAAAGACCAGACATCCTAGAGAAAGAGGAAGAGATGCCTTGGGGAGATGTCAATATTTTAAATCATCATGCCAGTTCTTTGGTGAAAAAATAAGGGTGCGATAATGTCTACTTCTCAAAAATGATGTTGTTATGTTTACTGACTGTATTACATGTTAATTCTCAGCCTACCAATGCAGAATCCAATGCCTTTTATCAAGGGGATAAAAGAAAAACCTGTAACAGGAGACAACATGATCTTGTTTGCTATGCTCAGGCAACTTTCCCTCTGATAAACTACTGTCTTAGGGATGAAACGTTTTTGGTTCATTTGTTTTGGTTTTTTGGAAAATACTATTATACTACCCCTTGTGTCAATTATAAAGGCTAATATGGGACAGGATATATTATGCTCATTTTCCTCAGTAAAATTTTGCAATTGTTTGGTCATCAGAATTAAGAGAGCTTTTTTTCCCCTGAGAATTGTGTTGTTGTTTTTTTCTTACTTTTCTTATTCTTTTTAATTTTATATGTATGAGTAGTTTTTTGTTTGTTTTTCCTTTTATTTTCTTTTACAATACCATTCAGTTCTACACATCAGCCATGGATTCCCTTGTTCTCCCTCCTCCTGCCCCCTCCCCTTCCCCCCAGCCCACCCCCCATTCCTACCTCTTCCAGGGGAAATCTTCCCCAGAGGACTGATATTGACCTGATAGACTCAGGCCAGGCAGGTCCAGTCCCCTCCTCCCAGACTGAGCCAAGCATCCCTGCATAAGCCCCAGGTTTCAAACAGCCAACTCATGCAATGAGCACAGGACCTGGTACCACTGCCTAGATGCCTCCCAAATAGATCAAGCCAATCAACTGTCTCACCTATTCAGAGGGCCTGATCCAGTTGGGGGCGCCTCAGCCTTTGGTTCATAGTTCATGTGTTTCCATTCATTTGGCTATTTGTCCCTGTGCTTTATCCAACCTTGGTTTCAACAATTCTTGCTCATATAAACCCTCCTCTTTCTTGCTAATTAGACTCCTGACGCTCCACCCGGGGCCTAGCCGTGGATCTCTGCATCCAGATCCCTCAGCCGTTGGATGGGGTTTCTGGCATGACTATTAGAGTGTTTGGCCATCCCATCACCAGAGTAGGTCAGTTCCGGCTGTCTCTTGACCATTGCCAGCAGTCTATTGAGAACAGAGAACAGAGACTCACTGGGGGTTCTAACTGATGTACTTCCTTTAAGCACAGAGGCAGAATAAGGGCAGGAAAATATTGTGTTCCTTCAAAGGATTGTAATTTACATAGTCACTTGTCTCACCAGCAGCTTTTACCCTCATCTCAGATCTCCTCAGCAGAAGCATTTCTGTTAAAACAGGTAACATGAGTTCTCTAGAATGCTAGCAACTATGTCTAATACATTTTGAGCTTTCTTTAATGCCAGATAAGCTTACTCCCCTTGGGGTACATGTGGGAAGCAGATGAAGTTCTCGTTTAATGTATATAGTTGACACAGTCATGATCATACCAAGGATTTCAATGTCATACCCATGGGAATGGCAAAGCCTTCCCCTATTCAGTCTTGAAGAAAAGCAAAAGCCCTCCAGAGGACCATATATCAATGTTGACTATATGTAAAACACACAATCACAGCTTCCTTTCCCAGGCCAACTATAATCTGGCTTACCTTCTCTACAAAGTCCTTGGACTAGGATATTACCTGCAGCTGGGGCAAACCCTGAAAGTAGGTTGAAAAGCAAGTATGTCCACTATGGTTCCTCCTATGAAGGAAGAGCAGAAACCAGTAAGAGAAAGCAATAGCAACTCAGTGCTGGCCCTCTGACATTTACCCTGTTGTTCAAGGGAAGTTTGAAATAAGACTGCATCCTCTGCAGAAATGCATGGCATATTGGTGCTTGTCTATTTGCTCAGATAGAATCATCTTATTCTCTTTCTGTAGTAGTATTTAACCTTTGTGAAAACTTGTTTAGAGCTTGGTTGGCATGAAAGGGAGCTGACAGAAAATGCCTTTCTACTAATATTTTCAGGGTATATCAGCATGGTGCAGGAAAATAAACATTATCCTGTAATAATTTGTAATCAAGTCAGCAGGATCATACTGGAGGTTAAGTGTGCAACTCTGTTGACATGTAGGAACTCCAATGCTGGCAATGTAACAATGATTCCAAAAAACATTTTCAAAGTCATTCAGAAACAAGAATTCTCACCCAAAAAATGCATGAGAAGTTCATAAGTTCCTTTTATTTCTTAATTGGATTATGCTAGCTTGTATAATGTCTACAAATCTGTGTTTGTATTTCTATATGAATCTTCTATAATTGATTTGTAATTATTTTGATTAGTATTTTTCCTACTGCACTGAGTACTGCTAAACTAATTTTCTTCACACTTTTGGGGTTTTCTAGTTGTATATGACCATGCATATTGAATTATTTCTATTTGTAGGTTTTCACTGGCGAATCAGTATTTTAAAGGTGGATAATAATTGAGTATTAGCATTGGTGTGTGTATGGGTTCCTTTAGGATCAATTTTCAGATGGATCTATACTTTTAGCATTAGTTTTGACAGATGCAATGCATTTTGGGGGTTTTCTAGAATGGGCTTTATAGGGTGCATTAATAACGGGGCATTAATTTAACAAAACTGTGAACAAAGTGTTTTCTACTTAATACCAATTTTCTAGTGCACAAAAGTTTTGAGGGAAAAATTGTGGGTTCATTACATGTTTTATAATATGTTTATTCAAGAGATGAAACATGCATATGTATTTACTTATAAAAAGAGACGAACTGTAAAAGAATAAAGTATGGATGTCACTGAAGTCATTTTGTTGAATGAGTGAGTTTTACTCAGTTACAGGAATATGTGAAAAGAGTTGCTTACAATACTAAAAGGGGCTCAGAGAGTTGCTACCATGAAACACCTTGGTATACAAATTATGAACATTGGACACCCTGAGCCCACTGCACATGTGTAGGCCTATCTACATGTTGGAGGGTATCATTTCATCAGAGCTTTTTCTAAGCATGATTTCTGGTCCGAGTTTCTTCGGGAGACTTAAGTATAAGAAATCCTATCAGTTTTGCAAACTTGCCAATGATATATAAAGAGGTTATTTTTTGTGTGTTATTACCTTCCCTTCATGAAAAAATGTTACAGTCTCCAGAAAATATTTAATCAACAGTACCTTCCTATTTTTACCACTTTGCATAAATTATGCAGTCTTTGAGATTAAGAGTAAAATGTTTTAATGAATTTTTTTCTACATTTAGAATGTTTGCTTAGTGAAAATTATAGATAGTTTCTAAGAGTGGAACATTACAAAAGGCTATCTAATGTTCATATTTTCTAGTGTCCTTTAAGGACAGAGCTTGGAAAAATCATGTACAAAATCACTTACAACAGAAACTTTTCTCCCCAGGATGAATTTTGTGATGGATCCTTAGCTGTGTCTGCTAGCTAAAGCAGTAGTGGCATTAGCTACAAGGATTCTCTCTTGTATGAACTCTCTGATTTTTTTTTAAGAGTTGAGGCACATATGCATGATTTCATACATTTACTACATTTGTAAGGTTTCTCTCCTATATGAACTTGCTGATGAATTCTAAGCTCTGAAGCACTTGAAAAGGAGTTCTCACATTCCCAACATTTGTAAGGTTTTTCTCCTGTATGAATTCTCTCATGTTTTCGAAGACCTGATCTTTAGTTAAATAATTTCTCACATTCACCACATTTGTAATGTTTCTTTCCTTATGACTTTTCTCATATGACTCAAGATTTGTGCTAAAATGCAAAAGGACTTTACACATTCAGTACATTTGTAAGGTTTCTCACCTGTGTGAGTTCTCTGTTTTATATGAGTTGAGCCACATGCAAAGGATTTCTCACATTCCCTACATTTGTAAGGTTTTTCTCCTGTATGAATTCTTTGATGATTTGTAAGGGTTGAACTATTTGTAAATGGCTTCTCACATTCACTACATTTGTAAGGGTTCTCTCCTGTATGAATCTTCTGATGATATTTAAGAGTAGAACTATATGTAAATGATTTCTTGAATTCACTACATTTGTAAGATTTCCCTCCTGCATGAATCCTCTGATGATTTTTAAGAGTTGAATTGCATGTAAATGACTTCTTACACTCACTACATTTGTAAGGTTTCTGTCCTTTGTGAGATTTCTGATGTGTTCCAAGATTTGAGCTAAATCCATAAGATTTTTCACATTCACCATATTTGTAAGGCTCCTCTCCTGTATGAATTCTCTGATGGTTTCTGTAGTATTGCTGGTGTTATAAGGTATACACCGAGATGATTCATAAAGCATTTTGCCAAGATCATTATCTTTATAAAACTTCTTTTGGATATTCACATGCTGATAGTACTATTTGATCCTTGATCCATGATGTTTTCATATTTACCACATATGCGATGTTTCTCTGGAAAGTCAGAACAAACACAGCTAATAGGAACTGCTGAATGAGTAAGAGCTTCAATACTTGAAGTTCCCTCAAGGTAACAAGCATTTACTAAAAGCAGAGCTCTCAGCATAGGCCTTCTGTGTTTTACTATCATTAACTGAACAGTAATAAAAAACACTCTAGTCTCCGTTAAACACAAGGATCACTGAAGGGGCTTCCATCCTCACATGAAATGGATATTTTGAAGAGACAGGAAAAAAATGGGTGATTGAGAAAGCATCATATGTGGATTATTTCTATACATAGTCATACTGTGCAGCCTTGGCTTACTAGGAACTCACTAGGTAACTTAAGCTAGCCTGAAACTCACCAGTTCCTCTTGGTTCAGCCTCCCTAGTGCTAGGATTAAAATCATGTTCACCAAGACTAAAGATACAGACCAGATTTGAAAAACTGACTAATAAAACAAACAAAAACAACAACATAGCTACCATAGTATTTTCTCTATTTTAAAACTTCTCCATTTTTTAAATCAGAAAGAGGTGAATCATTTAATTCAATAGTAAAAAAAATATTCCAATAACTAACAGTATTTCACTACATTTCCATGCTCTGAATATTCAATATTCTTTGAAGTTTTCAGTTAAAAACTAGTTAAGGGGCCTTGAGAGATCACAATATATAACACTTGTTGCTTTTGCAGAAAAATGTAAAAGAAGCACCAGGTAAAATTATGTTTATTACCAGAACTTCCCTCATTTCTGGTAGTCATAGAATGTTCATGCAGTTTACTTAAAAATAATACACAAATAATAGGTAAATATAAACAATGAGTCAGGAATTCTACAAGAAGAACATGCTTACCTACAAAAACTAGATTTCTGTAATTCTCCAACATCACATCAATATATAAAGTCCTCCAAGCAGGATTCAGACATTCCCACTCCTCATGGGAGAAGTCTTCATCCAAATCACTGAATGCCAACAGACCCTGTAATAGAAAATTACCCCTTTACCATATGCTTTGGGCAAAATACTTTCCTATGAAAAGAAATATAAGGAATGACAGCCACTTTTGTGATGCAGATGAGGCATGACAATAATTAAAGACTAAAGTTTTCTAGAGGTTGTACAGAGATAGGTTAGCAATTTTAAGCACTTTTAGCTGCTCTTTCAGAGGATTCACATTCAATTCCTACTACACAACTGAGTTTAACTCCAGTTCCATGGGATCCAATGCTCACTTCTGATCTCTGCAGGCAGGAGGTAGATAGCAGTCATGCAGATATTTTAAAGGAAAAATGAAAGTTAATTTTGAAGATACTTTCTAGAATATTCATACTTTTTTTAAAATCTCTGTAAAAACAGGATGACAAAGATTTTGCAATTAAACTTTTAGGGAATATGAAATAATTATATGAGGTATAGATGTCGAGATGCACCTTTATGAGGGGCATTTTGAAATCAAACATCATCACCGTGTCTAATCTCACATGGAAAAGTTATGATAAGCAAAACTGCTTCCAAATGTTTCACCTATCGTCCTGCTCTCGTATGGATGCTGGCTCAATCTGAATCTTGTCCTCACAAGATGCTGTTCTAAAATGCTCAGTTGGGATACTGAAGCCCAGGTTCCATGCTGCACCCTCTGTAGAACAATGTGGAAGGCAGAATTCAGGGATCAATTCAAAGTTAGTGAGGTCTATTGTTTTTTCCGATAAGGAAGATCAGTAAGAGTGTATATATCCCATGCTCTAAAAGTCAAATAATATGTGATGTTAAGTTATGACACTACTTTGACTACCATGAAATAGAAAAATCAGTATTAGATACTGTTATCCCACAAGCCAATACAGATGAATAACAATTTCAGAAATTCAATATACGGTTTTAGTACAGAATAGTTAGAGAAATTTGGATAAATTAATAGCCTATATGACAATGAATTCAGATGAAGTAGAAAAATCTTCTGTGATCAATAAGAATGTACAATGTTTGTCAGAATTATATTGATTCTTCATTAATATTAAGTATTTTGCTGCCTATAAGATCAGCTCAATTTAAAACTTGAATCTTGTAATTCTAACTCTGTTCTTTAATTCAATATTTGAGCTCACTCATCTAAGAGAATTTTAGATTGCTTGCAAAATTGTCATTTATTATTGTTCTTTCATATTTCAGAGAGAAGACACAAGGTTATTATCCCCACTCCTTGAAAAATGTCCATGAGAAATGTAAAGCTGAAGGTTAGAGAAAGACATCAGTGGTAAAAAGAACTTGCTGTTCTTGCAGGGAAACCCAGTTCAAATCTATCTACACGTGTGGGAGCTTACTACAGTAACAGATTCTAGTGCCAAGTGTTTTGTGCCAACCTCAGGACTCCATATTCACCAGCAGGCATGCGGTACATATAAAAACATGCTAAAAACATTCACATATGTAAATACATTGTATTTAAAAGAAAGAAATGGAAACCTGTCCATTGCAGCCTCACTTCAGAATCTCCACCTAGGTCATACAGTAACTTTGGGGAAGCAAAACCGTAGGATGGGGGAGCTTTCCTCTCCCCAAAAGAAAAGAGAGCAAAATCATTAACAGAGGCATTCACTGAGGCTAGAAAATTGATGGTTTATGCACAGCTCCAAGACAACTGTTTCTAGAAAAGTCTTACTTTATATTTCCCCTGATGCAATATCAATATGGGGCCTGCTTTGCTTATAAAATGCTCTGTGGTACAATGTCTGAAAAACAAAATGAAGGACAAAGAGAAATTACTAATCTATTGAAAATGTACCACTGACCATTGGAATTGAGAGAATGATAAGAGCAAGAGATATCCTGAAACAAATATATTTCAGGTATTCAAATCCTGTGTTCCCAGTCCCCAACAAAACAGAGACCCCCTGCCTGACCAGAGGCCATGCAGGCCACCAAAACTGCAGGTATGCCATCTGCCAGAGGACATTCACTCACTCTGTAGTTTCCTGACCACTCTACTCTCAAGCCCCTCCCATCTTCACCATGGTGTCATGTCCACGCCCACAACTCAGACAGAGACCACCTACTTGACGAGATGTTATGCTGGCCACCAGAAATCTAGATAGTTCACCCACCACAGACCACCTCCACTCTCTCAGTGCCTGCCCAACCTACCCCCAACATTCTTTACCATCCTCATTACTTTGTCCCAGCTCCTGACTCAGGCAGAGACCCCCTGCTTATCAGAAGCCATGCTGTTTACCATAAGATCAAGTAGGGCACATGCCAACAATACTGCCCTCATACACTCAGTGCACTCTCCATTCTCAATTCACCCACAACACCTCATCACTATGTCCAAACCTCCAACTCATGCGAAACCCTGCTTGACCAGATGTCTCCCCAGCCACCAGAAATCCAGCCCTCAACATGAATGAAAGACACATACTCAACCACAGGCCACATCAACCTGGAGACCAGAGATAATACAGAAACCAACCAATCAAAAAAAAAAAAAAAAAAAGAAAACCTAAAACCAAAAAAAAAAAAAAACCAATAAACACCCCTCCAACAAAGATAAAGTCAGAAACTGACACCTGTAACTATAACTACCACAAACCCAGATGCCTAGATGCCAGCCCAAGAACACAATCAACAACAGCCAAGGCCACATCACCACCAGAGCCTAGCTATCTTACTACAACAAGTCCTGAATATCCCAAAACAACTGAAGCACAAAAAAATAAAGAAATTAAAACCAGGTTTATGGAGGTGATAGATGTCCTTAAAGAGGACATAAATAAATCCCTTAAAAAAAATCAAGAAAAACACAAACAAAAACAGAGAAAATTAATAAATCTCTTAAAGAAAGACAAGAATAAACAGTTAAAGGAAATGAATAAAACTTTTCAAACCTAAAAATGGAAATAGAAACAATAAAGAAAACACCAACTGAAGGAATTCTGGAAATAAAAAAAAAGGAGGTAAGTAAACAGGAACAAAAGATGCAAGCATCACCAGGAGTCTCCAACACATGGATGAAAGAATTCCCATGCAGGGATTGCCCTGGGAAGGGGAAATAGAATAGCTTTGGCCAGTGGACTAGGGGCAGGTGGTAACTGAGAAATGATCTACTTCAAGACCCAGCTTTAATACTTTTGTGTATATACCCAAAGGATGCTCCATCCTACCACAAGGACACTTGTCCAACTAGGCTCATAGCTGCATTATTCACAATAGCCAGAAACTGGTAACTCATGTCCTGCAGTCAAAGAATGTATAAAGGAAATGTGGGGTGTTTACACAATGGAGTGTTGACGGGAGCCAAAAGCCTAAGTGATCCTTGACACACATGCCACCACATTTAGGCTTCTCTCCTCTTTTCCTAGATCTAGGCCTTGCTTAAGTCTCCATAGCACCAGAACCTCTTCTCATAAATATCAGAACCTCTTCTCAGAAATCAGGTGACCACGTTACAGTTAGGCAGTTAAGCAAGAATAGATAATCCCCATAGCAACATTCCCTGCTGGCTGAAAAACCCATAATTAAAGTCCCCTCTCTGCTTGAATCCCCTTTTGCCCCTCCCTATATATGCCTTAAGAGGAAAGTAAGATTTTGGAGCTTGATCAGACCCCAATGGCCGGGGCAGAGTATTACTCAGCTGTTGAAAATAATCACATCATGAAATCTACAGGTAAATGGATGCAACTACAAGAAATTATCCTGAGTGAGGTAACCCATTATAGCAAACATGGTATGTACTCACTTAGAAGTTAGCTGTTAATAAAGGTTAAGTATGCTACAAACCACAGACCCAGAGAGGATAACTAACAAATTGGGCTCAAAGCTGGATTAATGGATCTCCCTTGGAAGGGGAAATTGATTTTCCAGAAGGATTAGGAGGGATCAAGTGGTAGGGGAGGGGTGGAGAAAGAAAGTACGGGGGAGAGAGGCTAATGAATTGGAGAACATTTGGAGGGCTACATGGAACCCTAGTACAGTGGAAACTTCCACAATACTATGAGAGTAACCACAGGGAAGACTCCTAGTAATGGAGGAAATAGAGTCTGAACTGGCCATATTCTTTAACCAGACACCTCCCAGTGTTGAGACTGGGACACCAACCCAGCCACAAAACCTTCAACCTACAATCTATCCTGACTGCAAGATATGCAGGGACAATGGAAGTGTAGAACTTTTGGGAGTGGACAACCAGTGATTGGTCTAAATTGAGGCCCATGGTACAAAAGGAGTCCACGCACAACACTGCCAGGAAGACCAGGAAGGAGAGGCTGGAAAGCCCAGAGACCTGTAATAGAAAACAAACAAACAAACAAACAAACAAACAAAACAAAACAAAACAAAACATGTGTTCCACATGATCCAAATGATATTCTGCTATACTCATGTATCAGTGCCTAGCCTAATTGTCATCAGAATAGCTTCTTCTGGCAGCTTATGGGAGCATAAAGAGATCCACAGCCAAACATTACATAGAGAGAGTCCAAATTGGAGATCCCCATGAGGTCCCTCCCCTCAGAGCACAAGGCCTGTTCATTTCTGAAAGGAACCAGAGGAGTACAGAGTGGGAGGTGGGGAAGTGTGGGAAGAAACTGGGAGGAGCGGCAGGAGGGGAACCACAGTTGGTTGGGATGTGTTGTATGTGAGAAAAATATAAATCAGAATTAAAAGGCTGAAAAAGAAAAACAAACAAACACCTAGAGGCACATCATCACTGAATGATATCAAATGCCAATGAGAAAAACCAGTATACTGCAATCTGCATCTCTTCACAGAAACATCAGTTTCATGGCAAGAGCAAGGCAGAGCATTCCATCTCTCATCTGCCCACTCTACACTGCTGAAACATTTAGTATTAGGATTTAGACAGTGAGTCTTTTCTGTGATACAAGGAAATAGTTTCATGTATTTGCATGGCCACATTCATAATCCTGGTTCTGGAATCCTGACCATCCCTGAAATGTTACCTTTGCAGCACATCAGACTTTCCTTCATCACTAATATATAGGGACACAGATCCATCCTCAGTAGGAACTGTAGGGCAGCAATATATGTCATTGATCGTCATTCACAATGGACTCTCTTTCACAACTGCAGGTCTTAAGTCTATGAAAAATAGTTGCTTCACAGTAGTAATGGGGAGAATATAAAATAGAACAAGGCTGTGCTATGAAGGTCACATGATTTAAGGACATTTTTGATAACCAGTGAAGAAAAAAGAAAAAAAGTCACAGGAAATAAACACATCTGATGAAATTGTCCAAGGCAGAGTACAAAAGGCCTTCCTGACTTCAATATCAAATAATTTTCAAGGAAATATCCGGACACAACACTGACCTGCTGCTCATTTACAGGAGACACAGCCATTCTTCTTGTTGATCTTCTCCGAGTTTCTGTCTCTGGAACAAAGACCAGAACTCTTGTTCACATTTCACATCAACGTTTAAAAAGCACAAACCTACAAATCTACAACCGTGTTATGTGTGTTATGGACAATGTCATACCACAGGAAAAAAATCCAAACACCCAAGTGATACCAGGTCTTGTCAATATTTCTACAGAGAGGAGAGCTTGCCAAATTATACTTGGAGTTCTTAAAGAAAATAGCTCTCAGGTGGTGGGAGTCATCACGGCCTTCTTTCTGTTTCTAGGCCTGGCTAGGGGAACAATATTCTTATTAAGGGCAGTTTTGTGACCATATGGCGACAGGACGGTACTGTCTGCCTGCTTCCAGCTCATTGCCTTCTCTGCTGGGGTCAATGAACAGAGGTCCAAAAGTTTGCTTTTCTAGCTGACTTCTGCATTCTTCCGGTCTGTGCTGGGCTCAGATATCTGGGTCCCAGGGAGGGAGCCCCTGCAGATGGACTTGTCAATGGGGGGTCAGAGTGGCAAGGGTGCACAGCTCTGACTGATCTCTGCTTAAGCCAAGCACAAGAAGCTCCTAGGCTGAGAGAGAGCTGTCTCTCTGCCTATCACAAGGACCGGGGGTGGGGGGCGTGGGGGGGGTGGAGGTGGCAGGCCTGACTGGTGTATATGATCTGATGATGTTCCTTCTCCCTTCCTTCTTGAATGCCTGTTCTCTGTGACGGAAACTAGACGCCTTTGGAGGCTCTCTGATTAAACAAACTTTTCCCCCTCCCCAGCTCCCTGTGACCTCCCAATGCTTAACCCCTTGGACAGGCTAGGAGGCTGGCAGACTGGGTCTAGGGGTTGAACATGGCCCTAGTGTGGACCTGGGTATAAGAGGGAGAAGGAACCCTTCGGCCTCAGAAGGGCTGAAGTTAAAGGACAGGCCTAGAGCCAAGACAACCAGTGTTGCTCTGATTTAGAAAGGCCATTTTTTTCTTTTTTGCTCACTTTTTTTTAAGACAAGATGTAGCCCACAGTGACCTCGCATTTCATATGTCCCTAAAGATGACCTTGAACGGCTCTTGTTATCTTCACCTATCACATGCTGGTATTGCAGGTATGCACCTCCATGTCCTGGATCTGGAGATCAAATCCAGGACACTGTGAGTGCTAAACAAGCACTAAGCTAACCCGAGCTACACTCCAGCCCCTTTCTAATTTCCAAGTACTGGCAATGGAGTTTCCTCTTCGCTGTTTATTCCCTCCCCCTCCGCACCCCTCCCCCACAACTCTGTCCACAGTTCCTGGAACAAACTGCCAAACTGGCCAGCACCACCCCTAGCTCCCGGCTGTCCTCCCATATCCCTGTGCAGAAAAAGACTGAGACCGGGTTTCTTCCTTACCTTGGCACCAGGCCCTGATGGGGAAACTGCTGGAAGAAATTGAAATATGGCATTGGCTTCTCTTTCAGCCTGAAACGGCCAGAGATTCTGCCAGTCCAGGCCCCTTCTCCAACCCAGCAGGCCTCCTTCTCAAGGGGGTGGGCCATGGCAGTGGCAACTCTGAGATCCCATTCCTTTAAAACAGAAGGGTCCCAGGCAGATCTCTGTGAATTTGAGGCCAGCCTGGTCTACTGAGTGAGATCCAGGACAGGCACCAAAACTACACAGAGAAACTCTTTCTTGAAAAACAAAAGAACAAAAACAAAACGACAAACAAAAATAACAAAACAGAAGGATCTACTCCTGGCTGACCTTGGAGTGAACCTGCTGCAAGTCTGCCCCCGTCTGGATCCGCAGCCAGCAAGGCAGTGGTTAGACTGGTGATTGGCAGCCACATGTGGGAGCCACGAACCCTGAAGGTAGACATTTTGACCTTCGACTTTCATACACTGTTGCAGGGTCCCAAGTGTCTGCAAGGTGGCGGATTGCTTTGTGGGTGACTCAGTACAGCCAGAGAGTCTGGCCCTACCATCTGTCCTGGAAGCCTTTCCTAAGGAGCTTGGTTTGGTGGAGCTGTCCATGGGTTGGCAGGGTTCCTTGAGCCCACTTCGCTTTCCTTTTATAGATCTTTTCTCCGCCTCTCCCAGTGGAAAAGGAGGAAAAACTGAGAGGGGTGGGCCCAGAAAGATTCATAGGCTCCTCCCCACCAGAGAGCTCAGGTTGTTTTGCCCAGACACATAGCAGTGGGAGGGTGTAGAGTGGGGTGCTCTCCCCGTGTGGCTGCTCCCCATGCATACTCTGCAGTGACTAGGGTGGCTGGGGCCACCATTTACTTGTGTTCAGGCCTCTGCAAGTTCGCAAAGAAACAATCATGGAGGAGCTTTTACCTCATAGACTCTTTGTGCTGATTTAGTTGCTCCTTGAACACCTGCACTACTGTGCCCTTGGGTGTGTCCTGCTGGAGGGAAGAGCAAACTCTTTCACACGGCTGATGTTCACGTGGAGCAGCACACAAAAACGCTATTTCTGTTAAAGTTTGTTCTTCACCCAAAAGAAATTTTTTTTTTTTTTTTGGTTTTTCGAGACAGGGTTTCTCTGTGTAGCTTTGCGCCTTTCCTGGAACTCACTTGGTAGCCCAGGCTGGCCTCGAACTCACAAAGATCTGCCTGCCTCTGCCTCCGGAGTGCTGGCCCCAAAAGAAAAATTTCTAATTAATGAATTTCTGATTTGTAAGTGAACCAGGGGGTCCCATGGGGGTTCTTAATCTGTTTAAATCTCATTCAGGATTTTTTCCAAGGTGTATCAGCTTCCAACCCACATAGCTGAACTCTAATATATCGTTCAGAAATTCTGACTGTCCATTTATTTAAAAACCATCTTTTGTGAATTTTTCCACTCTTGATTTTTCTTCTTACTGTAGCTGCAAGGTCTTTTTTTTTTTTTTTAATGGTAGTTCTTCTCACTTGGATCTTCAAATCAGTGTGAACTGTACCTCTAAATATGACTTCATTGTAAGAGATGCACTTTCAGATTTTAAAATGCAAAGGCATTGTGGTCATGGTAATATCATGGTAATACATGATCCTTCATTCTTATTTGACAGAAGAGGAGGTGGAGACTTTTGCCTTTTAGTCAGAAATTGCTCAGCCTCTGTCCCTCATCTTCAATAGTATCTATTCAAATGGGAAATTTTTTCCTTTGGGAGTTGACTTCTAAGACTTAGGATGTGGGTATCCTTTTGTGTTTCTCAAACTTTATATAGGAGAAGTGTAATATGAGATGTAGTGGGAGTGATTTGGAGGGATAATTCAGCAGTTGATCTCCAAAACTGTCACAAGTTTGAAATGGAAGGGACTGTTGGACAAGTGGAATAATGTGGCTGTGCATATGTATTAACAGGCATTGGACAGTATTCCATAAGAGGAGTTGAGAGGCCCTTCCAAGTTGGACAGGAGTAAAGAGCAGAAAAATGAAATCTGCCCCAACCGTCAAGGAGCACAGAAACTGCAGGTGAGGAGCTTTTAGAGCAAAAGATTCTGCTCCGGGGCGCTAATGCTCTACTCTGTACTCTGATACTGACAAAGCATTTTGCACTTGAACCCTTACTTGAAAATCTAAAGAAATTTAGAGTGATGAGAACAGTGACTATGTTTGCAGTTCCTCAGCCCCTGTGCCCTCCTGAGGCAACTGTACCACGGAAGTGTCTAATTGGCCTCCCTTGCCCCTCTGCAGAATCTCTAGCTGGACAGAAAAAGAAACTCTTAGGGGTCTGGGTCAGGTCAAGCATAAGCTTGTCCCTTTCTAGGAGTGAGCCTCATAGATTGCCTCTGTTCCCTCCAGCTGAGCTTCAAGGACAGATCAGACCACAGGCTTCCCCACTTCTAGTTAAAGGGCTCCACAATCCTGCATCTGCTCAGCACTACTGATGCCCACATTCCCATTCAAACTGGCTCCCAACAGTATCAGGCAAGTTGGAAGCTTGGAGCACCACTCCCACCCCCCAACTCTCTGCACCTGGTGTCCTTGCCTGAGCACAGGTATAGGGGAAGACTAGAAATGCATGTTCCCTCAGCTCCATCCACTACCCAGCTTGAGCAGCCATGGGCCCACTGGCTTCTAGCCTTGTCCACTCCCTCCATCACCTCCCTCCCTGGCTTGTCTGGCACAGCTTCTCTTACATGGCTAGGAGATAGGCCAGGCCAGATTTCTACAGGGAACCCTTTTAGTGATGCTCTCCCTCTTCACCAGCCTGCTTGGTCACAGCCATCAGCCTTCACCATTCTGGACACAGTGACCACCATTGCCACTTAGTGGGCCAGACTTGTGAATATCTGAAGCCCAAGGGCTTCCTCTTAGGTCAGGTTCCCCGTTTTCTAACAATGGTGTCTCCTTCCCTGTTTGCCTGGGTCAGTGATCTAGGACCAGTGACTCTGACCTTCAAAGATCTGTATGACCTGCTGCATCTTCCCTCAACCACTTACCCAGCTCTGGAGAGATCTGGTGACCTGATGTAAGTTCTTTTCCCCATTGCTTTGTTCAGTCCTTGCTTATCCTATGTCTTAGTTGATGAGACACCAATCTGAAGCTTCCCTGGAACACCCAAAGAAGGATCTTCAACCTAATTTATTGTCCTCCCTCCTGCTAGTTTTTCCCTTCCCAGCATCCATTACAATTTATAAGTGTTTATGATTTTAATAGCTGTCTCACTCAGAGTAAGCACTTAGAGTATACAAGCACTAGGTGTCAGAAACAATGTTGGTTTATTCTTGTTCTTCCTCTCATTTTAGGACTGCACTGGCCCCACTAGAGAGGCACATTGCTGGGCTCAAATTACAGCATCTGTGACTCCATCTGCAGGTAGGAAGAGGTGGGAGCCCTGTTTTGGGTTCAGTCAATACATAGCAGTGGCTTTCTAGAGATTCCCATCTCATCAAATGACAAGTAAGAAAGGTGCTGATATAAATCATCAGAGAGGCTTCCTCCAGTGGCTAATGGGAGCAGATGCAGAGACCCACTGCAGAGGGACCCGCCTTTTGCACATCAAAGACATTGGCAATGAGATGCAGAGTCAGTGAGAAAAAAACACACAGACTACTTTCCTGAGGAATAAGTGCTTCTCATCTGCTCTTTATTTTTAGCCACCCTGTTTATAGTCACCACACCAAGTTGATTACAAATAGGAGGATTTTCCCCATAATCAAATGGTACACAGTTACTATATGATCATCATAAAACCATATTTTTCTGGAACAAGTCAATCTCAGTACATTTCTTAGTCGCATATTTATGTACTTTCTGAGAAACCCACATTCAGTTAAACATTCATTTTTTAGACTTCTCACAAAACCAAGATCCTTGCTGGGCAGTGGTAGCACATGCCTTTAATCGCAGCACTAGGGAGGCAGAGACAGGAGGATCTCTGTGAGTTCCAGGCCAGCCTGGACTACAGAGCAAGATCCAGGACAGGCACCAAAATTATACAGAGAAACCCTGTCTTGAAAAAATAAAAAAACAAAACAAAACCAAGATCCTTTCATCCATGGCTGTTTGCATAGGGAGTGGTTTTTTTGATTGCCAGGAAAACAGGTTACTAGTTTCACTTTTCATATTTTTTAGAGTCCTGTGCAATTATCTTTACTAGGCACTCAATTCTTTGTTTTGTAGTTACATGAAGTCCTTATTGAAACTGTTGTTTCAGATATGATGCCCACTGAAACTCATGAACACATTCATCAAGATTAAATGAACTTGAGCCAGCCTGGCTCCTGAGACCCAATTGTTTTTCTTAATCCCTAACCAAACCCACAATCTATATAGCTCTTCAAGGTAAACTCATGAGTCTTAGCTGTGTGACTCTTCCTTGTTCTTATTTTCTATCCTTTGCAGCCCCTGCTTTGTCAAGGCTGGGCAACACTAATCCTACCTTTACCTATGTTAATTTCCCACTCAGATGACCTCTGTCACAGTCCCTCACTATATTTATCAAAAACTCTTAGTCATCAAATCCCATTTACACTAACACTATTATAGTATAAAATCACTGCTTCAGTTAAAGAGTACACCTTAAGAGGAAATCATCTTCATAATAATCCATAGGAAACATGCCAAGTAGAGCAGAATATTTCCAATCCCACTACATTAAAGGCAGTGGAGATCTCCCTACCCCCATTTACATCATGCCAGATACCAGAGAAAAATGTAAGACCAGAGAAATGCAGCAACCATGTAAAGGCACAGCAATAGCAAGAGACAGTCCAGAGCCAAAGCCCTCAGGGCCTTGCCTATGTAAGATTCGCCCATCAGTGCCTTCCTTCCTGGTGGTCTAATCTCTTGAAACTTAATGGCCACCTGATGTTCCTCTCACATGTCCACCAGCCCCACAGCCAAACATTAGGCAAAGCCTAAACTGGACACCTCCATTGGGATCCTCCCGTTGGAGCTCAGGGAACCCTGAAGAATAGGGAGAGGAGGGAATGTAGGAATCAGATGGGCCGAGAATACTAGGAGGATAACTTGGCCCAAAAAAAACTAAGAATGACTCATAGGGGCTCAGAGAGCCTGAAGCAGCAATAATGAGGTCTGCATGTCCCTTCATTAGGTCCTCTGCATATTAGTTTTGCTTGTTAGCTTAGTATTTTTTGTGAGACTCCTAACACTGGGAGTGGGGATGTCTTTGACCCTATTGTCTGCTCTTGGGATCTTTTTCCTTTCACTGGGTTATCTCACCCAGCCTTGCTATGAGGGTTTGTGCCTAGTCTTATTGAATGTTTTCATGCCATGCTCAGGTGATATCCCTGGGAGGCTCTTTTCTCAAGAAAATCAGAGGAGCAATGGATCTGGTGGAGAGGGGGGCTGGGGGCTGGGAGGAGTAAGCAGATGGGAAACTGTGATCAGGATGCATTGTATGAGAAGAATAAATAAAAATATATGCCAGGGGTGATGGTACCGGCCTTTAATCCCAGAACTCTGTAGCCAGAGGTAAGCAAGTTTCTTTGAGTTTGAGGCCAGGCTGGTCTACAGAGCAAGTTCCAGGATACCCAGAGAAAGATATTTTTATTTTGGTTATGTCTGTTGATAATCCAGCAGATTATGGAATATTCAATGATCAAATAATGGCACTTAATAAATATTTCCTTTTAAAATAAAATCTTCATTTATTTCACAGTTGTATATATTTATGACATATGATATTTTCTAAGCAGGATTTAAATATAATGCTCAAGTCTGGTTGATTTGTCAACATCCACATCATTGCTTTGTGTTTGGAGATTTGAGGTCCTCACCTGTATTGGTTATCCACTATATGTAATAAAGTGGATGATGTACAATGCAGGTCTTTAGATATTGTTGTTCACTCAAATTGTGCTTGCATCACAACTCTCCAGCCTAAGTTTACCCCTCCAGTCTTCACAGTCCCTCCTATGTAGACATTGCTAGTCTATCCAGAGTGCTGTGTTTCAATGGCAGTTGTATGTATTCTACTGGTCAGGAGACAGAATCTATTATATCAATATCATTTCCTTTGATATCCAGAGAAGTGGACTAGCTGTCATGAACATGCATGGTTCTTAGTGATGATTTTAATAATCTATAGCACTAGCAGCTGTATAAGGGATTCCTCTTCCTCTACACCATCACCAGTATGTGTGACCTAATCCCTTTAACAGTAAGATTGTAACTTGGGAGAAATCATTGCTCCCACTTGTTATGACATGTCTTACCATGAAAAAATAATGAAATCAGGCAATTATTCTAAAAACATGCTAACAATTGGAGGTATCCTTTTAGTCTATGACTGTGCTTTTGGTTTCTGACAACTTCACACAAACTGGAGTGAACTGAAGAGAAGAGACCGCAACTGAAGAATTGTCCACTTAACATTGCCAAGAGTTGTCAGGAGGTCCTGGGTTGTATAAAAAAGCAAGCTGATCAGTCAATGGAGAAATCATCATTACTCCATGCTTTCTACTTCAGTTACTGCCTTGAGATCTGCATTTGGGGTGCTGAGAAGAAGGTATATTCCTGTTTGTTAGGATGGAATGCTCTATAGATATTAATTAAATCCATTTAAGTCATTACATCAGTTAGGTCCCTTATTTCTCTGTTAAATTTTGATCTGGCAGATCTGTCCAGTGGTGAGAGTGGGGTGTTGAAGTCTCCCACTATTAATATGTGGGGTTTTATATGTGATTTAAGCTTTAGTAATATTTCTTTTACATATGTGGGTACCCTTTTATTTGGGACATAATGTTCAGAATTGAAACTTCATCTTGGTGGATCTTTCCTGTGATAAGTATGTAATATCCTTCTTGATCTCTTTTGATTGATTTTATTTTGAAGTCTATTTTGTTAGATATTAGGACAGCTACACCAGCATTCTTCTTTAGTCCATTTGATTGGAAAGACTTTTCCCAGCCTTTTACTCTGACGTAGTGTCTATCTTTGAAGTTGAGGTGTATTTCTTGTATGCAGCAGAAAGATGGATCCTGCTTTCATATCCATTCTGATAGACTCTGTCTTTTAATAGGTGAATTAAATCCATTGATATTAAGGGATATTAATGACCAGTGATTGTTGATTCCTGTTATTTTTTGGTGGTAGCATGTGTGTACTTCTCTTCTTTCAGGTTTACTGCTGTGGGGTTATCTATTGCATGTATTTTGTGGGTTTATCTGAAATCCTTAGGTTGAAATTTTCCTTCCAGTGCTTTCTGTAGGGCTGGATAGGTGTTGTTTAATTCAGATTTTGTCTTGGAATGTCTTGTTCACTCCATCTATAGTGACTGAAAATTTTGTTGGGCATATTAGTCGAGGCTGACATCCATGATCTCTTAGTGTCTGTATTACATCTGTCCAGGTCTTTCTGGCTTTCAAAGTCTCCATTGAGAAATGGGATGTTATTCTGATGGGTCTGCCTTTATAAGTCACTTGCCCTTTTTCCTTAGCTGCTGTTAATATTTTTTCTTCTTTTTGTACTTTTAGTGGTTTAATTATTATGTGGCGAGGGGACTTTTTTGGGGGTCTGGTCTATTTGGTATTCTGTGAGCTTCTTGTATCTTCATAGGTATTTCCTTCTCTATGTTGGGATAGTTTTCTTCCATGATTTTGTTGAATGTATTTTCTGTACCTTTGAGTTGGTATTCCTCTCCTTCTATCCCTATTATTTTTAGTTTTGGCCTTTTCATGGTATCCCAGATTTCCTGGACAGTATGTTTTCTTTGACTGTTGAATCTATATTCTCTATTGTATCTCCTACACTGGAGATTCTCTCTGTCTCTTCCATCTCTTGTATTCTGTCGATTATACTTGCACCTGTATTTTTGTTCATTTATTCAGATTTTCTATTTTCAGCATTCCCTCAGTTTGTGTCTTCTTCATGGTTTCTATTTCACTTTTCAAATCTTGAGCTGTTTCCTTCACATGTTTAATTGCCTTTTCATGGTTTTCTTGGCTTTCTTTAAGAAATTTATTGATTTCTTCTAACTTTTTGTCTTGTCCTCAATTTCTTTAAGAGAAAAATTCATTTCTTTTTTAAAGACCACTAGTGTCTTCATGAAGTTATTTTTAACTTCACTTTCTTATGTTTCTTCAACATTGTGATGTTCAGGTCTTGCTTTTGTAGAAGGGCTAGGTTCTTGTCAGGCCATATTGCTTTTTATGTCGTTGTACGTATTTAGGCACTGGCATCTATCCATCTCTTCCTCCAATAGGTACAAAAGGTGCCTGTGTCTGAGCGAGCTGCTATTGGTCCAATTTGTGCTTGCTGTATCTATGTCTCAGAAGGCCACTCTGGGTCCCATCTTAGCTTTAGTTACATTGGAGCTGCCAGTTTCTGTATCCAGGGAGCTGCTCTTGGTCTTGTCTGGGTTCTTGGTCCAATGAGAGCTGGCAGTTTCTATGTCTCAGGAAGTCACTGGGATAGCAGCGGAATGGGTATGTTTGCAATAGGGTGTATGTCTTGTAGATTGCAGGGTCCAAAGGGGGGGCTTTGATGGATGAGTTTGCCCACAGGAGTCTTCCCTGCTCCTCGGCAACTGGGGCAGTGATGTGTATGGGGTTCCCAGAGACTGTATGTGTCCCAGGGCCTAGGTCCTAGAGGCAGGACCCTCTAGGTGAGAGATGAGTCATTCACCTATTGGTCCAATCAAAGCTGATGGATTCTGTGTCTGAGGAAGCCACTAGGGTCATAGGGGGATAGGTTTTGAGGTAGGGCATGGGTCTTGTTGATTCAAGGTTGAATGGGGGGTATAGGTGAGGGAGCCTGTTGTCAGGAGTCTTCGCTGCTGGCTGGCAACTGGGGTAGAGATGATTCAGGGTTTCCAGGGACTGGTTCTATCTCAGGGCCTAGCTCCTAGAGCCATATCTAGGATGTGGCTGGGGCTTTCTCCCATGTAAAGAGACTGTACTTTAGGCCAAGTATATTTTTCTTCCTATCACTAACTCATGCCTTCATGCCCCCACCATTTGCTTTCCTGATCACCATGACCCAGAAAGAACATCCAGAGCTTTGAACCATACTCATGTTCTTTTACCCCCAATGCTCCCAGCTCCTGTCCTTTCTCACCTGGTGATTGGCTTCTGCTCTGATTCCAGAGGCAGGTGTTGACTATGAAAGGAGGCCTGTTCTGAGTCAGGATGGAACTTAGGTTTCATTAACTCTTTACAATGTCTGTAGTGGATATTAGAGCATCTCTGGACTGAGGATCCAGGAAGTGGGAAAAGTGAAAGCTGGGGTAGATGACCCTAAGCTGTGTCCTGGCTCTGAGTGTCCAGTTTGGAGATTCTGTGAACATCAGCATACGTGAGGACTGTTGGGAACTGAGAGAGACACTTACTTGGATAATGGGGAACTTCCAAGTAGCATCCTTGTGGAGGAGAAGAACTTAACAGTTTGAAACAGTGTACTAGTTAGCATTAACAGTCACCTTGACACAGCCCAAAGTCATATTGGTGGAAAAAGTGTCCCAACTGAGTAACTGCAACTTCATGTCTATGGCCAATCTTTATCAAGTTAGGCTGTGGACATGTCTTGATGGAGTGTCTTAATTGGCTCAGGAGGGACCAAGCCTCTTTGGGCAGCACCATCCATATGCAGATGGTCCTTGAATGTATGAGATAGAAAGCTAAACATGAGCCAGAGTGTGAGCCTGTGAATGAGCCAGCAAGCAGCATGTTTTCTACCTTGACTTCCTTCAGTGCTACACTATGATACAGCCCCAGAAGGAAATGGACCATTTACTCTTTCCTAAACTGCTATGCTCAGGAGAAAAGAATACAACAGTGTATTGGGAGGAGCAGAAGACATGTCAATTTGAATCAGTGTTCTTTGTACTAGAGAACAGACCTTCAACAACCTGTGGACAAAGAAAAGGAAGGCTTTAGACACCAATGATGGGCCAGAAAGTGCATGTGCAGCCCCTGTATTAGACTCTCAAGAGAAATGTTCTTGGACTTTCCTCTGAAATTTTCTAAGCACAGGGCTCCTTCTGAAGGTGCCTATCCTCTGGATGTACACTATTTCAATTCTTGTCATGGACTTCCTTAGAAAAATCTGAAACCTTGTGTAGATCCAACCTACACTAGAAGGAATTAGGAGTTCTGAAGAGCACAGTGAACCTGATGACAGGCCCTACATCCCACCTGTGCTGAGGGTCTCAGGGCAGTTCACTGTTGACTTGTTGACCATGCCTACTGTAGCCCTAGACGTGAGATTGTCATTCTCCCAGTGATCTCCATGGGGTGATATCAGGACACACCATTAAAAATCAGAAAATTGTTTTCCTGAGCCATGACCTTGCCTAGCCAACTCATTTCTATTTTTGTCTCCACTAATCCAGAGCTTCCTCCCTAGATTCTGTTCAGACCTACTGGCTCCTTCCTTTTTTCTGAGAACACATGGGGAACACTAAAGTCGCCTCTCTTGGCATCTCTCATAGGGCAATACAGGATTACTACCAGGGAATGACCTAGGCAAAGGGCAAAGGTGACCCAGGAAGATCGGGGGGATATGTGCTCACTGAACACACAGCTCAGCCAACACATAATGCTGAAGGTTACTTTGAAGCCCTCCACAGATAGAAGGAGCTAACAGACTTTTCAAGAACACACAGATCGCCTCTACCCCAACACTGAGTACATGGAACTCCTCACACCATGGCTCCTGGAACATTCTCCTGGATCAGGCAATTGACTGGTGGCATTAGTGATACAGGATTTATCTTCATCCCTAGTCATCACTTAGCTAGTCCCTTTGCAGTCCTCAAAGACTGTCCTTTTCCTTCAGAGAGTAAATCTTACCTTCCCAGAGCACTGAGGACACAGGGCAGACCGGATGCTCAGCTGGGTCTCTGTGTCACAAAGACACATAGACAGGATAGAGGCTCCTTCTTATGTGCAGACACAACCAATGCCACAGGATAGGAGAGGTGATTGATCAAGATTACCAAGGTGAAATTGGATTGGTGCTCCACAATGGAAGTAAGAAAGGTTATGGCTGTTGGGCAGGAAATCCTTTAGGACTACTCTAGATTCCACCTTGTTTTATAATTAAAGACAATGGGAGACTGCAACATGTTAATACAGGCAGATAACAAAAGACACAGACTCACCAGAATGAACATATAGGTCACAGCTCCATGAAAAGAGCCAAGGATGTGTAGTTTCATTCTCACTGAATGAGAGTAAAAGCCATGTATTCAAAATTTAGTCAAATTATGTAAGTTTTAATTTCTGCCATAATAGGTTCCTCCCTAAAAGCAGGTTTGAGAAAAGACCAAGGAAAAAAGGGGGCAATGGGGTTTTTATATCCTCCCAAAATAGGGGAAAGGCTTTCCAGGGCTTAGGAGTTCCAGAGGAACTTTGATGATGTAGGTACTTGGTAGAACAACTTAGCTTCTGAGGGTAGAGGTCTAGGGTTAGGGCATGGAACATGTTCAGTTCCAGAATCTTAAGTTTTACAGTAAATAGAAACAAACTTCTTTTGACACCATGAAAAGATGGTTTCTGATATTAAGATGGAGTCAGGCTGGTCCATCAATCATAGGAGAAGGTAATTACAAATACTAACTAAGGCATGTGAACAATTTCAGAAAGGTGGATTAGAGTTGACATGAGTTATTCTGTTGTATTTTTTTAAGAATGTGCTCATACAGATATTTGTGTTTTCTTCTTATTTCTTTATCATAGGATGTAACATCAATCAAGAGAATACTAATGATTATTATATTTCAGTTTGAGATACTGAAAGAATATCTCTCAAGGAATCTTGCTACCTCTTCTAAATTAGTAATGACTTTGTGGCTTTATGGGGACAGTTTTAGCATGTTTGGTAAAATTGTAACCTGGTTAAATATATATTTCATTTGCAATTACATGTGTGATAAATAAATTATGTTTAGTTATAAGCTAGTTATTGTTTTCATTTAGAAATTAATCACCGCATAAGGATATATGCTTGAGTGACAGGTTGACAAGAGGTAGACTCATAAAGGCTGTTCTTGGTTATCAACTTGACTATATTTGAGATGAACGAAAATCTGAAAATGAAATGCATACCAGTTAGGGATTGTTTTTAATTAATTTTAAGTAGGAAGAATCACTTCTAATCTGGTTCTTGAGGCAAGAAGACTCACTCCTTTATTCTGGGTGTTGAGGCAGGAAGACACACTTTCAATTGGGCCATACTTTCTGCTGAAAGCCTGTAAAGAGACACTGCAGATAAAGTGCAGTGCTTTGTGCTTTGCCTTCTTGCTCTTGACTTCCTAGCATGTTTGCCTGCTCGTTCGCCTTCACTGGCATTAGAGCCTACTCCTTTCGATTCCCCATCTACTAAAGACCAGGTGAGTCATCCAGCCTCATGGACTGAGCATCTTTTAGATTTATGGAATTTCTTTTGATAGCCACCCATTGTTGTATTAGCAGGACTACAGGCTGTGCGTCATTCTATTAATCACACAC